>NC_064816.1:72270575-72410915 GCF_023721935.1 Panthera uncia
GATGAAGGCTTCCATGTATGTAAAATAAAAGGCCTCCAGGCAGTTATTTGTATAAAGAGCCCCAGGGGCCGCTATGGAAGCTGCACGCCGGCTGTACTCAGAGGCGAGGGTGCTGGGTGGCTGACGAGCTGGTGGACGTGAAGGAGAGAGCGGTGCTGAAGCCCCTGTGGGTGCCCCCTGGCCCCACCCCTGACTCATGGCAGAGTCTGTTCTTGGTGCAGAGTGACATTTCCTGTTTGCCCAGGAGTTTGCAAACCCATTCTGCAATGATGACACATAGAAAAAGACAACGTGTGAACTGAAATGAACCACCCAGAAAGAAAGCCCCGCTAGACCCATAGCAGACACTTTCAGTGACAACAGTCAATGGAGAAACATGGACCCTGTGCCACCACGGGTCAGGAACTCTTCCCATTGTCACAGAGTGCCGCTCTCCCAAGCAGACAGATGGCGGTGATGACGGTGTAGACCAGGCTCTTGACAAGGAGGAGGAGGTAGGTGCAGTAGGCAGAGGTGTTCACGAGCTGCAGCTGCAGGGGGTCTAAAAGAAGCCATCGGTTAGTTTCACCTGTTGTTTTGAAAGGCAAGGACTTATTAATGGGAGGGTGGGTGACATTATACATTTCAGACGACCTGGGTTGAAGTGACACCCCCACACCACCACAACCTGACAGTAAACATCTACACCCCCATCAGCACTACCACTGCCACCAGGACAACCAGGAATCCAGCTTGCAGGTTATGTCATTCAACAAACTCTCTGAAATTCAATCAGAACATTCTAAGTATTAAAGGTAAAGTATCATTTTAAATGAATGAATCCAATGGGAAAAAAGCATTGGTGATAAAATAGCTTTTAGCCCTTCTTCACCCCAACTACATCTCTAGTAAGAATAATAGCCAATATCCATTAACCACATCCACCTGGCACTTATTTGAGAGCTGTGCAAGCAAAGCTTTGATCTTATTTAATTTTAAATAACCTATGAGATTATATTTTCATTCCCCCCTTACAAATAAATTGAGGACCAAGAAGGCATTTGCCTGATGTTACACTGTTAGTAAGTCCCAGAAACATGACATTCAAGCACATATTCTCAGCCACTCTGTAATTCTGCATCTCTACACGTAATAAGTGCCAAAGGCATCAAATAATTAAGAATGAATATAAAGTTGACTTGTTGATTTAAGCATCTTAGCTATTACATGTTGTACTTTGAGTCAGATTCCTAGGAATCCATGGAAATTTGGTAGGGTTCATAGTGGGGTGGGTGAGAGGTTTTTCTTAAGAGGGCATAATATCACATGGAAGAAAGGGTTTAATACAAATTCTCTCAAACTTGAGTTCATGGCTTAGTTGCCTGTCCTTCTTGAATATCTCTCATTGTAGCTATGATGTTCTAAGACAGTAGCTTTTATTATCTTTTGAAGTTTAGAAGGAAATATATGATGTCAAGAAATAATTGATATCAGTGATGGTGGGACAGACTGGCTACTCCATGAACCACAAGGCTGTTGGTTCCTGTGGAAATTTCCCTTACTGGCTATATCTCCAGAGGTTCAGAGCTCCAGAATCATTCCCCCCTGGTGTGGAAGGGACCTCAAGTGGTGATGTGCTCACAACTCCTTACCCTTCGTCAAGTAATAGTTAGTTAAGGTCCAGGGGCCCCTTGATATTGGACATGGAGGGCAGATCGGCAGAACTAGAGCCAATGCTCCTCATCACTTTTGTGGTACATACGTGGGGAGAAAGGGCCAGAAACCATACTTACAATGTGCCAGCTAAATGAGATACCCTATTCTAGACATTCCACATATGTGGCCTATGTCTTCAACAACTGAGTTAGGTGTTATTTGTGTTTTTCCTGGTTGCCTCAGAAAACTTAAATAATGTACCCATATTCATGCAACTAAAAGTGAAAAGACTGGGTTTAAAATCCAGTCTGTGGCACTTGAAGCCCTGCACTCACATCTCCTCCCAATGTGTGCAGCTGTCTCAGGACCTTGGCTTTGGAGTTACAGGAAGAATGCAATCTTAGTAAGTGTATGAGCTCTTGATTCAGATGGCCTGGGTTGAAGTCTCAGACCTCACTGTGTGGCATGGTTCAAGGGACTTAGTTCATTTTAGTCCATTGCCCTCATGTGTAAAATAGGAACAGAATGGGTGAGTATTAAGTGAATTAAACAAAATGCAGTGACGGTACACACAGAGTCTTCTCTACAACAATCTCTCAGTGTCAGTTGATGTTATTAACTATGAGCAAGAACAAAGACTCAAAAAAAATCTAGAAGCCACTTGATATCGTGTTTTCCTCCGTCAGTAGAAGCAGCGACCACAGTGAAGTCCGTTGCTGAAAGACTTAACAGGCCCTCGCTGCACCCCTAATTTATATTCTTCTCATTCCCATACAAGCATTTACTATGTGATGATGACTCCTGGGAAATGATGGACTGACTTAAATTGTCACTTAGTCCATTTTGCAAGATCCAGCCATTGTGAGATTTCTACCTGAAGTCAGGGAAGTTCAACAGTTAAGTTGATCAGAAGGAAAAAATTCTATAGCATAACATAAAAGCAAACATATGGAGGGGCGCCTGGGTGGCTCAGTCGGTTGAGCGACCGACTTCGGCTCAGGTCATGATCTCGCGGTTTGTGAGTTCCCCCGCATCAGGCTCTGTGCTGACAGCTCAGAGCCTGGAGCCTGCTTCTGATTCTGTGTCTCCCTCTCTCTCTGTCCCTCTCCCACTCGTGCTCTGTCTCTCTCTGTCTCAGGAATAAATAAACATGAAAACAATTCTTTTTAAAAAGCAAACATGAAAAAACTTACCATTTTCATCTTTCAGAGAAGCTTTTGCAGAGTTAATAACAGTGAGATCTACAAGAAATGAGAGCAATTATTACTTGATTGTTCATATCCATTATTTGACATGTGTCTGTGTTGTGGATAGATGGATGGATGGATAGATGAATAAGATAGATAGATAGATAGATAGATAGATAGATAGAATTTTCCATCAGAGAGGAGAAAGTCATTATAAATAGGAGCCCCCAAATTCCAGAAATGGCTGGTCTGATTCTATGTAATTCAGCAAATCAATTCATATATTGTGTTTCTGCACATGAAGCTGTTGAAGTTCATGAATGATGCATTTTTTTTGTCACTACTGGAAGGTAATGTCTAAGACATCATTGTTTTCCTTCTTCCCCTAGCTCGTAGCACAGTGCCCACTGTAGATGTTCTATAAATACTTGTTGAATGGAAAAATAACCAGAAAAAAAGTGACTGCTATACAGTACTCAGCACCCACTGGTGACCTGAAGGATTGCTACCAGATAAATTTTTCCAACCCTAGAATCCACAACAGAATCTTACATATTGTAAGGAGTCTAGATAAATTTCTCATCTAAACTAAAGAAAGCAGCCCTACTGTTCAAATCTCATATGCCCCAGTATCCCCAATTACTGTACATGAGTTTTGAGAGTGATTGTGTTTGTGAACATGGCAGCAATCTTAGTGAAAACCAATACACATTGAGTGATTGTTACTGTGCCAGGCACTATGTGAAAGGTTCGCATGCATTATCTCATCTGACCCCCAGTGACACTGACGTGAGTGGAAGTTGGCAAACTCCACATTAGACAAGAGGAAATAGACTGTAGAGAGTCCAAGTAACTTGCCAAGAGTCCTACCCTTTACGGACAGAACCAGTACTCAAAATGATGGTTTCAGGGGTTTCCATGAGCTAGAGCATGAGGAAAGTTCCTTGTAAACCAATCCATAGAAATAGAACATAACTCCTCCATTGTGGGCTCTCAGAAATCGCCTCTTCCAGTATCTTAATGATTCCTAACAAAAGAATATTTTTATTACAGAAACTCAGCATTTCAGCTCACTTCTTTGCAAGGATAGAATGACAGGTCAATTCACACTGATAGCTGTCTGAATACATAAAACCTAAAATGAGGGCTGTATTTATCTAGAGTGGTAAAAGAAAAAAAAAAGCCCACATACATACAAAGACAAAATTCCTTGAAAAGACCATGGACGCTTGGATGCAGGAAGAGAGAGTTGCAAGGTTATTCTGATTTATCCTCTTTCTGCTCGATGTAACTTTTTCCACACACACATGGTTCTGGGGTGCAATTTTATGCACTCCACACAATCTAACTTTGTGCGGTCTTAAAAAAAAATGGGTTTGTGGGATACATTTCGTGGTAAATCCCAAGAAGGAAAATGTTAGTATAATTATGTTAAATGTTAAAAGATCCTCAAGAGCTGACTTTAAAGTCACTTAATAGTCTCTTTCTTTTCCATACAGTGAGTTTATTCATCCTATTGGGCACCTGAAACTAATATAGCACTGTATAGCTAACTGGAATGAAAACAAAAAACTTCAAAAAAGATAAATAAAAATCTCTTATCACCACGCACTGATTGACGTAAAGACAGAAAGGTAACAATTTTCATATAAAAATTGTGTGTCCTAGGTGCTCTTTCTCAACGCAGGTCGGTTGAAAACATGGACCACGTGAGTTTTCGTCTCTCTTCAGAATCACTTCCCTGTTTTGTGCTTTCATGTATATATATACATATGTAAGCTTTTATTGAAAACAAAACAACAAACAAAAACGTACAAGAAACAGCACTAGAAATCTGCTGTAGACTTGCATTAATAGAAAGGCCCCATTAGCCTTGTTGCTATGAGAAGACCTTGGGAGACATTCATTGCAGAAATAATGCCAAGTAAGACATGTCATAACCAGGAACTTCGCCCTTACCATCGTCATTAACAGGGAACTTACTATATAATTTACTTCTCTCCGACCAATAGAAAAATCAAAATATTACAGGCCACTTCAGCTCAGTGCTTACATTAAAATTATGTTTACCTCATTTGCTGCCTCTCTGCGTCTTAGCTGTAGGAATAAAAATTAGGGGTGACTGTGTGAGCTTACTTTAGTGTGTTTCAGGCAAAGGTATAAGTAAATACAATAAATATATGAATAAATTCATTCATGTCATGTTTCCAACAGCAAGGATTGCCATCAAGATAATTTCATTTGCTCTTCATCACAGCCCAGGTAAAAAATAAATGTTTGATCCTGATTTGATCATTGGATAAACTAAGAATCTGTGAAAAACAAAAATTCAACCAAACAAACTTTAACGATCTAACCAGCTGTATTAAACGATGCATTAATGAATCGGGCAGCATTCTATCCAGCAGGTAAAGGGGAGCTCCAAAGGGCTACAGGAAAGAGAGGAGTGACAAAAAATTATTAGCAAAGAATCCATTGTTTCAGGCAAGGTCACCCTCCTAAGGAGAACAGAGGGTGTCAATCAGTAAACTTCCTAGTGAGGACCAGGAAATTCCATGCCCTGGTTAAAGGCTACAGTTCTGGGTGTTGAAACTGGGTTGGGCAGGTATGAAGTCTTGGTATACTGGTTTAGGGCCTTAAGCTAAGTGAGGCCACTTTTGAGCCTGTGGTTTTCTTTTTAATAACTCCTTCTTTTGATCAGACTCTTAGCTTAAGTGCTAGATGGCATTAAAATAGAAGGCATTAACACCACTCTCAGCAACTGCTCTGAAGTTCGCACAGCCTTCGTATTTCTCTTTGAAATATTCACTCTTGTGATGTTCGCAGGTAACCACTTCAAGTTTATGATTTTTCAGTTGGTCATGCTGTTCCCTTTATTTTTGTTTGTTTGTTTGTTTGTTTTTAATGTTCTTAATAATCTCTAGAGAGATCATTTGTTGGTAGGTTACCAGCGCTGTTGCATTTAAAGAATTTGAGAGAACACCATGCACCAGGCAGATTAGTATCATTACTATAAACCAGATAATTCCCCATGTTTTGAGTACAATTGGAAGCCATCCTTCCCAAGACTCAAAGCAATTAACATCAAATAAGTAATAAAGACCCTGCTGAAGGAGTCACTCTTTTAAACCAAGTGGCTTGCTCAGTGACCTGATGCTGTTGAGTTTTAACTTCCCCAGAACTGTTAATCCAGGTATAGCAAGCAGTGTTGGCTACAGCACAGACTCAGCATTGCTCAGCTAAGAGATCATCAAGGGTTGTCTTATTTTCAAGAATTACTTTCATCAGAGTCTAACGATTTTTGTTGAGTAGCCATTGCTTTAGCAAGAGGTGCTGGAATGATTTTAAGAATGAAGGAGAAGGTCTTGATCAAATCTCATTTACATGTATCCTCAACCAGGGAAGTAGGGCTCTGCCAAAGGAGTGAATACTGGTCATTAGGCCCCTTCTAACTCAGAATGTATATTTAGGGCATTCGACCAATTAGATGGTTTATTTAGCTTAAGGAATGCTGGGAGCAGGGTTAGATTTTCTCCTAGCCTAAAATAAAAGGTGTTGTAAATTCCAGAGGTTATCCCACCTTGGCCATGACCCGGGAGATACAGATGAGGGTGTTATCTTTCCAGGCCATTGCCAGAGCAATGGAAAAGAAAAGAGGTAGAAAGGATTTCATGTTTGGTTAGAGTATGAAGTCTCGGACCCTTGTTTAGGTGAATGCAGTCATCTTAAATGCCCTATGGTGGATGAAGAAATGAAAAAACAAAAACCAAGAAAATGGGGTTTTCCAAGGAGCTAGGAGGAACCAGGTGATTGTCTTGGTTTTTCCCTTAGCCCAGACTCTTTCTTGAATACACTGATGTTGTTTTCCCACTTTAATTTCTATGATTCAGAAGTGACTTGTGCCATGTTACAAGGACATCAGGACAACGAAGTCTGGCAATGAGGGACATTTTTTGGAGAACCACATGGACTTTAGCTACATGTGCCCCAATCTTATAAATGCAACATAAAGAAAACTTAGTCTGAATTTTTATTTGACAATGGTTCCCACGTGCTTTAAGATATCAAATAAGGCAAATTAGTTCAGCAAATTCTTTGGAATGTTCCAGGTCAAAGAGACTTAAGCAGACCAAAACTCCAAAGAAAACAAACAAACCTAAAAACCCCCAAAAAACCCTTGTCCTTTGACAGTGAGAAAACCAAACTGTAACGCTGTACCTGGTAACTTAGGGATTTGAAAATTTTTCATTCCAATCTTAGTCGGTCCTGATCACACATAACATCCCTTTCTAAACATCCCCTTTTTGTAAACCTTTTACAACTTTTTCTTTTACATTCAGATATTGTCCTGAGTTTGCCCTCTTTAGATAACCAGGCTTGTTTAAGAGAAAATCCTTTTTCCCCTTCAAAAAATATATTTCACGGGTGCTTGGGTGGCTCAGTTGGTTCAGCATCCAACTCCTGATTTTGGCTCAAGTCATGATCTTAGGGTTCCTGAGATTAAGCCCCTCTTCAGGCTCTGTGCTGACAGCACGTAGCTCACTTGGGATTCTCTCTCTCCTTCTCTCTCTGCCCTTTCTCCACTTGCTCACTATCTCTGTCTCTCCAAATAAATAAACTTAAAAAAAAAAAACCCTATCTATCTATCTATATCGGTTATTCAAACTTTTTCTTACTAAAAATACACATCTTAATTTCCTCACATTCTGCATTGTTTCCCTTATCATTTCCACTAGTTTAATTACACCTGTTAAAATTTTTAACTCTTAGAAAACTTCTTTTTTTTTTTTTTTTTTTTTTTTAATTTTATTTTTGGGACAGAGAGAGACAGAGCATGAACGGGGGAGGGTCAGAGAGAGAGGGAGACACAGAATCGGAAACAGGCTCCAGGCTCTGAGCCATCAGCCCAGAGCCTGACGCGGGGCTCGAACTCACGGACCGCGAGATCGTGACCTGGCTGAAGTCGGACGCTTAACCGACTGCGCCACCCAGGCGCCCCGAAAACTTCATTTTTAATAAAAACAAAATGCAAGCAATTATGAACTGTTAACCAGCAAAACATAAACAAAATACGTTTACAAACAGTCCCAAATTTATCTTCAGTTTCTCTGCAATAAAGAAGCCCAAAGTAGATAAACCTATGTTTATTAACTAATAATTAACAAATTAACTAACAATTAGTTAACTAATAATTTGGTATTTTTTCTTACTGGGAAATGATCTAGATATTTAAGAGTGTAACTTAACATTTGTCCTAACTCAGCAAAACATTAATGTTTTAGGTTACCGAAAAGATTTGGGAGACTATTTAAAAATGCATTTAAAATTTTTCACTTTATTTACGTGTATTCAATTTACTGGTTCTTAGCAGTTTTGCTGAGATTACCCGTAAAACTTTTATGAGACAACAAAGTCCATCATTCTCCCAAGCTATTTTCTTTAACATTTTGTAACAGAGATCACACCTACTTTTTCGATTTTTAGTAAACCCAGACACGTGAAAGTTTTAATTTTAGTGCTGATAACTCTAAAGACATTCCTATTTTACTGAACCAACAACCAAATATTTGCCCAGATCATGTGAAGTCGAAACACATTTGGTTAGTTTCTATCTTTCTGAGATGTTTAGAATGCCCAATCCTTGAAAGTGCTTGAGTTCAAACCAAAGAAATGGAGCTCTTTGCAAACTAATTTTGACAATACCGTCCAGAGAGAAAAATATCTCACATTGACGACGTGTATTTGTGGACACACAGATCGCTGCAAAGACCCTGGAGTCACTGACATTTATGGAGACATTTATGGAGAAAGTGTTAAGGTTTGTATGTGTCCCTGGAACTACGAAGGACACTGAGCCAGGGTTTAGGCACAGGAGCCCTTTAGCAGTTTGTACTTTAAAAAGGCCTCTTTCCCTTAGTTTCCCTCAGTCCCAGGCACTTGTGGGCTGTGTTTACATTTAAAAGACGCGATCAGATGGATCACTTTGAGGACAGAGAAAGAATGCAGGTTCCTGCAAGAAGGACTTTGCTTTCCTAAAGCCAACCATCTATAAGCCCTTTTCTGGAACTAGGAGAAGTGTGGGGTTGGGTGAAGGGACAGGGGAACTCTGGATTGACCCAAGAGCTGCATTTCTAGTTCTGTTCACATTTGTCAAGACAGCTGCTCTCAGTGTCTCAAAGACTTGGATTTTTGTGAAATGACATCACAGGTTGACCGAACCTATCCAAGCTCATGAGCCTTAATTTGCTTCTTTCCCTCTGGGTGCTTCTTTCCCTCAGTTTTAAGTATTCCTGGCAGATGGAATAACTCCCCTTGGGTGTAAGATGGGTCCCCAGAAAGGGAGCTAAGGATACTACCCTCCCCAGATCCAGGATCACCCACAGTGACAGCCAGAGGAAGGGAACCCACAGCCGCATGTCCCAGGCAGGCAGAGAGCTAAGAGCAGTGACGCAGGATGACACCAGCAAGGAGGCAACGGCTGTCTCTGGGAGAGAAAGGATCCATAAGCAATGGGTGTGGATTTGGAAAGGGTGGGACAACAGGAAATTTTCTTATCCTCTCTGACCAAGCACTGGGCAGAGATTCAGAAGAAACTGATTCTGCTGAATTTCTACCCTTCGCTAGCTTCTGGCAGTTTTTTCAGAACCTCATCTGCAGGCCCCAGTACTTACCAGAATTTGCACTTTGCTGTTTAAGAGGGTGGCTTACCAGAAAATCATCTAGTTTCATCATCCCTGGGAAGGTCTCATTTGGGGCCCTCCTTTGAAGGTAGAGATAGGGATGTCTGTAAGGCCTTTAATTTGGCAGATTCCTCTTTATGGCTGTGTAGTCTTTTTGAGTAGGAAAACATTTCAGACTAGAAATCAGTTTTCAAAGGAGCAAAGAGAGGAGAAGGAGGAGTTATGTCAGCCTTTTGCTTTGGGTACCTCTTCCATCTTTAATTTTCCATAGCCTTTTGCAATCAATGTTTCAATGAAACTAACTTGGCTCTTTCTTTCTTTCTTTCTTTCTTTCTTTCTTTCTTTCTCTTTCTTTCATCTATTTATAATGAGAGAGAGAGAGAGAGAGAGAGAGAAAGCAGAAGCAGGTAGTGGAGCAGAGGGAGAGAGAAATTTTTAAGCAAGGCTGCATGCCCAGTGCTGAGCCCAACTCGGGGCCCATGACCTGGAAATTATGACTTGAGCTGAAAGCAAGAGTCAGGCACTCAATTGACTGAGCCACCCAGGCACCTGAAATTACTTTGGCATTTTAAACCTTTCAAACCTTCTGCTTGCCAATTAATGGAGGTGTTCCTATTCTGTTTAATTTGAGTACCCTTGCTTTTAACGGCACTTCTTAAATGATCTTACCTAATTGGAAATTCTTAAATGACCTTATCTAATTGGAATGTTCCTAATTATGGCCATTGTATTTCTAGGCCGTAATTCCCCTGAGGGCTGGCAGCAGGGGACCCTAGACTTGAATGGAGTTAACCCACACTTCTGTCCATTCATAAGTAGCCGCAAATGAGGTGTAGGCGTTTTTGTGTCCCACCTTACTTTGGGGTCTCCAACATGATGGTTACCAAGCCAGTTCCACAGGACACAAAGGAGTGTGGTAAGATTTTGCCATTTTTGCTAGATATCTGTACGTTCCCGGACTATAGCTGTTAGTAAAATAAGCAGGTACACCAGAAGGTGGTGGACTTGACTCTTTAGAGTTTCAGGGTCCCGTTAGCTAAAACTTTGGGCTTCTTGGTGCCAAACTAACACCTAAAAGGGATGTGCCCTGAGTTGCGGTTGCGTGTGTTTTACATAGTAGCTAGCTCTTTGCGTGGAAATTTTCTTGAGGTTGATGGGTGACTTAGTGCTTGATCCGACCCATCCCCTGGGCAACTTGTACTATCAGGGGAGTGTTCCTGAGACGGTGAGCATTCTAACAGTGTTTGTTTGTTTGCTTATTGTTCCTCAGGCTTTATTATTATTTTTTTAATTTAAATTCAAGCTGGTTAACACATAGTAGCATTGGTTCCAGTAGAACCCAGTGATTCATCACTGACATGTAACACCCGGTGCTCATCCCGTGCCCTCCTTCGTGCCCATCACCCATTAGCCCATCCCCCCCACCCACCTCTCCTCCGGCAACCCTCAGTTTGTTCTCTGTGTTTAAGAGTCTCTTATGGTTTGCCTCCCCCTCTGTTTTTATATTATTTTATTTTTCCTTCCCTTCCCTTCCCTTATGCTCATCTGTTCTGTTGAATTCCACCAATGAGTGAAATCATACAATATTTGTCTTTGTCTGACTTATCTCGCTTTGCATATTATATACTCTAGTGCCATCCATGTTGTCGCAAATGACAAGATTTCATTCTTTTTCATTCTAACAGCCTTTAAATGTGTGACCTGTGCCCGCCGATTTTGTGGCTTTTTCCATCTCTGCGATCCCTGTTAGCAGTAGCCTTTATCTCCACAAAACCAGAAAAGCAGTTATGTGCACCTTCGTGTATGGGGGGGTGTCTAAGAGATGCTACTTTGTTCTGCCCACAAGAAGGCTCTGTGTGTACCACCAACAATTCTCCTGGAACCCTGCTAAGGTTTCCACTTCGGGAACTGTGGTCTGAAAGGTTAGTGGCCTGGCTCCTGGTGGACGCTTCTGCCAGCTCAGCTGGGCTCCAAATATGCCAGCTCAACTTGGGCTCTGGGCATAACCCTCTCCCAGCCCAAGCTGACCCACCCTGGAAGTGAAGGCCAATTAGATCAGGAGACTGAAGGCAAAGAGAGTGGAGCTCAGAACCAGGAAGAACTCACCTATAGCCCTTGAAAACGGTGAGGAATATAGTGAACTCCAAGGGTTCACAGTTACCACCCTTGTGTTTCGCGTTGTCTCTAAATGCCCGTGGATGTCCACTTCAGATCCTGTCGCTGCCACCAAATCTGTTAAAGGACAAAATTTCAACCAACTAAATGTTAAAGAGCTAATGGCTGTATTAATCAAGTGACTTATGACTCAGGCAGCAACCCATCTAGCACGTAGAGGGGACCTCTAGGATTATAGAAAAGGAAACGCCATCAACAATAGGGATGGAGAAAAGGAAATTATTAGCAAAGAATCCATTGTTTTAGGCAAGGTCACCCTCCAAAGGGGAATGGTAGGAGTCAATCAGGAAAACTTCCTAGTGCTGACTGGGAAATTCCCATGTCCACTAGTTAAAGGTCACTGTTCCGGGGGTCACAATTGCACTTGGGTTAGGTGGTATTAAGTCTTGCTATAGTGACTTGGGGTTTAAGCTAATTGTTGCCATTGTGGGTCTGTGGTTTTCTTTCTAACAGGCACAAGAAGACGAAGGCTGACTTCAGAATTTTAGACTCGTATATTGAGTCTATCACATGTCCTGTTGCTTTTGCCCTGTGGCTTAAAAAGTGCTTGTTAACCACAGGGAAAAGTATAAACTGGTTCTGTTCAGTGGGCCCTCGGGGGCCTTGGTCTATTATGTCAATGCTCAGGACTTGACTTCTGAGTCCAGAGAGCTGCTGGATCACATGGCACAGGGCACATTCAGCTGTCTGCCCACATGGTCTAAATATGTCCAGCATCTGCACCAATGGGGTTCCTCTGGGACACCATGCCAGAATCACGAGTGACCCTGAGTGATTAGGAAAAGTATATTCGCTCTACTGTAATGATCTTCCTTGGGACAGTGGTCTGCCCTGCTTCCCTCCTAGGCCTGGCGCATGCTCGTACTGCAGTAAGTGTTTGCTGGGCAGCATTTCCCAGGGGTAGAAATACGTTCATTGTGGAGCATGGAAGAATGTTTGTACAGATTAGCCTCACACAATCTTACTTACCAAATTTCACCTAACGGTGGTGTGTAAAATTCAAACCTGAGAAACATACTAAAACCTCAGCAACCAAATTACTATTTTTGTTGAGCTGCGAGCTGGCTCCATCAAATGAACAGCACTTTGTCACCTATAACTCATTGTTTATGGGTTATACTTTGAGTAGAGCAGGACTGAAGTGAGAGGGACTTTGCTGAGTAGAACATTCCTCAAAGATGTATAATTATTCTTATTTCCTGATCAAGTAAGATTATCAAAATGCCCCCTGTTTTTGAGCATTTATGGTGTGTGGGGTTGCTAGGTGTTTTTATGTGTATTGTTTCATTTAATCCATTCAATGACACTAAAAAAACATCACTGTGACCTTCATTTTTGGGTGATAAACAGGTGAGAAAGGCTATAACAATGAGCCATAGTCTTTTTCTTTTTCTTCGTATGTTCTAAAGCCCATACTATTTTAATTCTATGGGGAAATAGCAGGACATTTTTGCTACCATTAAAACCAATAACACTAAGGAAGGATTTCTCTTTGCTTGTTTTCCATTAATTCTTGACAGAAAATGTGTATTCCATTGCGGAAAAATAGGGTTCTGGGAGGTTATAGTCATGTGTACAGGCACATACCTGTGTTTATTGAAGGAAACAGAATCTCTTGATCAACACCTCCTTTATTCTTCTCATGTCTGATGACACATTTGTGTTCTTTACCCATTGACTCTTCACTCACGGTCAGCCAGGTGTATTTCATGTATGTGTCCTTCGTCTTCATGGTGTTTCCCTGCTGGGATTTCAGAATTGCTCTGCCATTTTTCTCTTTCCAATCTATCTTGATAACATCAGGGAAAAAATCCTCAAGAAGACAAAGATATGTTCCAGCCTTATGAAGTTTTCTTTCAGCAGGTGAAGGAAGAAAAATCGTGGGCTTGGGGGAAGTGTGCTCATCAGGACTTTTATCTGTGGGAGAAAATGGAATAGCATAAAACTATTATGAGAGAAGCACAAACATTGCGTGGTTTGGAACCACTGCCACACATAGTAAAAGGAAGGAAAAGTTGCCATAGAGTTAGTGCTTACAATGGCCTTTCCTCCACAGTGGGCTATGAGTTGCTTACTTTCTTAGTTTCCATGGGGAAAAGAGGTTCAACAGGTTATGTAATTTGCTCAGAGTCACAACTACTAAGTGGCAGAGTCTGGATTAAAACATGGAATTTTGTTAGACAATACAGTCACTTGTTTGAATGGGAATGTATTTCTAGGCATACTTGAAAATCTATCAAGTTGACTTTTTATCTTCAAATAAGGATCCCTTGCTCACTTCTGATACTGAGTTCTCCTTGATTTCTGATTTTATAGATAACCTTGCTCTCACATCTGCACCATGTCAGGATTTTGAGTAGGACAATGTTTAAAGCTGCACCTCTAAATGATCTACAATGCCTTTAATTTAGAGACAAAGTGGCAATAGTTCCAAATTTTTTATTTAAAAAAATTTCTGATTATTTTCAGAAATGCTCTTACATTAATCTTACCAAGTAATTCACTATTCAGAACTTTGTTTTTCTTTAAGGAAATGTTTACTAAAAGCACATTTTATTTTGGAATTTCATTTGAAGTCGAAGCATGACCAGAAGACTAAGCTTTGACGCTTAGCATCTCCCCCCAAATTTGAATCTGCCCTACAAGCCTGCTGAACTTATTGGAGTACCCCACAATTCTCTTTGATTTCACCTGCTGAACATATGCAACTGGCATAATGTTAACAGTTATGGTTCTAGAGTTTCCTGTAGACATAATGTCAAAAAGTACATCAAAACATCAGAGTTGTCAAGAGCATGTCACTTGAATGTTGGAATGTTACTTGATTATACATTTATTGTTAATTTAGTGAGTGAAATTATAAATAGTAGAACACTTTCCTGTTTGATTTCCAACTGAAACACAAATGTTTTACTCATTTTTATTTTGGACTAGTTTGGAGTTAGAATAATAATTTTATTGGCAACTTCCTAAGAAAAGAATTGGACTTCTCCTTTGAGAAGAAAAGGAAAAAATATTCTTGAGAATTTCTGTCTGTGCAGCAAATCTAATTTTTATGCTAAATCAGCAAGCAAACAATGAGGAGTTTTTACTCATGCTGTATATAGAATGAGACCGTAATATATTTGCTTTAACTTTGTATATCTTGCTTATAGTGCAAGTAGTATTTTATTGATCATAATAGTAAGATACTCTATGTGTCACCAACTATATATGTGGATTTTAATTTAAAAAGTTATCTTATTTGAAACAAGGTTAATGATTTAATTGTACACAATATTTACATAATTTTAGACTCTAGTCAATGCATTAAATAATCTAGCTTTCATCTTAGGAAGTTTTATTTTTTATAGGAATATTTGTGATTCATTATAGTAAAGAACTTGAAAATCAAATGACTAACCTGCTCAATGTCCGAATGGTGAGACACGATGCTTGCCTCCTGCCTCTTTTCCTTAGCTAGATTTCTGAAGTTCCTTCTTTTCAGGATAGAAGGAATCTTGAACTTTCACAGTTTTCTCAATGTGATAGTTAACTGAGCATTAACTTGTGTACTTGGTTATATACGGTTCGTGCCTATATTTTGGGTAATTATATTACATGTTTTTCTTTCAACGTTCTCTTTGAAACTTAGTGAAGTGTCAAAATCATTTCCATGGTGCATAAAATAGAAACCAGTCTACAAAATGAGTTCATCCAATACATTTATATACATTCATAATAAAAAGTAGAAGTAAATTGCCTGAGTTTTATATATTTTATTAAGAGGAAGCAGTGTGAATTCTACATAAATTAATCAAATGCAACCGTATTTTCAATTAAGTATGATATTTCAAACCTGCATATTAATATTGATTCAAAATTCCTCTATTTTATCCTAATTTTTCTTTTATTAAATAATTATAGCTATTTCATATGTGAATAAGACTTTCAAATTTATGGAATTTTCAAGCATATTTAAAAGTACTAACTATATTTTTAGCTATATTTCTACGTTTTTTTCTAACCCTATTTTAAAAGTTTGTTTTTCTACTAAAAAAAAAGTATGAAGCCCAAACTTGTTGATGTTAGAGATGATATCAATTAACATAAAGGATTAATATTTAAAGTATATATGGGGCACCTGGGTGGTTCTGTCAGTGGAGCCTCTGATTCCTGATTTCAGCTCAGGGAACAATCTCACGTTTGATGGGATTGGGTCCCCGGGCAAGCCTAGCACTGTCAGTGTGGAGCCTGCTTGGGATTCTCTCTCTCCTGCTCTCTCTGCCCCTCCTTCACTCAGCTCACATTCTCTCTCTCTCTCTCTCTCTCTCTCAACATAAGTAAATAAATAAAAACTTTAAAGTACATTGAAGAACTACAAAAATACCAAAATCCCCACATTGTAATTTCATTTTTGTTGCCAAGTAAGGGAAGAAAAGTCCATTAAACAGAAGCAACTACCCCTAAATTCAAGTTATTTGTGTATCCATGGACAGCAAGGGAAATTCCCATTGGAGCAGTTACAAGTACAGCTGACTCCTCTGGAGAATTTCTGCTCTGTCAGTATGATTGGCTACAGACCACCATCCATACTGGATACAATTCTCCCTTTAGGTTCGAAATGGGGCAATCTCCATCCAGCACCCATTTGGTGTAAGACAACGTGCCAAGTACTTTATTCACAGTCTCTCATTTAATTTTTATATGACTCCTGACTGAATACATCCTGTTATCCCACCTTATGAGTTGAGAAACTGAGGCCAGAGAATAATCTCCCAAGTTTGGCTAGAATCTCCCACCATGGGCCTTCATGATGGAATGACGAGATCGATGGCGGCTTGCCTGGTCCTCCAAGTCTCCTATTGTCGCATTAGATCCCTAGACCGTCACCTGCATGACCATGTCTGCTGAAGGTCACTAACTGTGAATGACACTAAATGTCATGGTTTCCAAAGCAATGATGCAGTTGTAGCAATGAAATGCATTTGTTTAAAGACCATTTCTTCATTTTATAAAATGGATGTGGAAGGCAATGCCCACTCTTTCACTTCACATTCCTACTAAAGGACTCCGGCATTGAAGTCTGTTTCTAATTCTATGGTGGGAGAAGCATAACGTAACTGAAAACTTGGTGGGCTTCATCCTTTCAGTGAATAAAAAGGATGCAACTACACAACATTTTTCTACTACATTGAACTTAAAACTGTACCTGTGTTTCTTGCTGGATCATCACAGGCCTTTTTTCCTTCTCCTTTCCTTAGTGCTTTTGGACTTCCATTTTTATTTCGTGGCCTAACTGTACTTGCGTATTTTATTTCAGGCCTTCTCAAACTGATTTTGGAAATACGCAGTATCAATGAATGAGAAATAGTTGGTGCGTTAGAACTCGTTTCTTTTTCTTTTTCGAAAGGTTTATTTAGGGAGAAAGAGAGATGCAGAGAGAAAGTGCGTGAGCACACAAGCAGGGGAAGGGCAGGGAGAGAGAGGGAGAGAGAGAATCCTGAGCAGGTTCCATGCTCAATATAGAGCCTCATGCAAGGTTCCATCTCATGACCCTGAGATCAAGATGTGAGCCAAAATCAAGAGTCAGGTGCTTAACTGGCTAAGCCACCCAGGTACCCAGAGCTGGTTTCTCTTTCTGTCCCAGAGCTTGATAGTTGAGTAAGGTCTAATTTTGAAGGTGACATGAAAAATGGGAGATGTTTGCTAATCTCACTCTGCACTACAGACACAAAACATGTGGAATTCAAACACACTGAAATGCCAGAGCACACGGTGAAGCTTTTGTTCCCGAAGTTATGCCTCATGAAGCAGGGGCTGCCTTACGATTAGGTCAGTCCTGGGCAACCTCTCGTTTTAAAAGACATTCCTCTAGTGCTTTACTTTGATCAAACATATAATTTGGACAAGATATCAACCTGAAATAAACTCAGTTAATGCTACTTTAGAGGCAGCACTGGTTAAAAGATAAAGAAGTTTAATATGGCTTAGGTAAATAATACTTGAGACTTAAGTCTCTATACTTTTATGTTTATGTTGTACATATATAGAATGACAGAATAAATGGAAAAAAATGCTTTTATTTTGTAATTGTCTTTTCCAATAAAATATCTAGTGATCTCATAAGAGGATCCTAAAACAGACATTGTGATTAGTCAGCAATTTTCTACAAAGCATACGTTTTAGATGCATGTGAAGAGTCTGAAGAAAATTGGTAATGAAATGTGAGGGCAAAAAAGGCAGTATTTCTCAACTGATGTTTGTAATGATATAATCTTTACTTTGTAGGTATATTTCAAACATGATATTAAATATTTTAAATGAGTATTTGATTTATATGTGTATCAGTATAATTTTATACATCCAAGTTGTGACATAGTCCCATCTTACATCTCGATATTTCTGCTGAAAATGAGAGATCACCTTACGTTCAGGCTAACAATATTTGAGGTAATGCTTAGAACATCCAATCATTTTTAGATACACGTAACGATGAGTTAGAAATTGAAAGTGTTTCTGTAGATACTAATTGTTCTTAAGTAATGTGTAGACTAGCTACTAATTAATACAGTTTTCTATACTCCTGATTTCATCCAGTGGGTGGTAATTTGAATTCTGTAGCATTGACTTTTCTTAAATCGCTGACCGTATCCCAAGCTATGTGGTACCTGTTTCCATACTTAATTTCATTCAGTCCTCACAACATCCACTTGACACGGTTGTTACATTGACAGAATAAATGGATGGAATGAAATGGATGATTACACAGAAAGTGATAGATCCAGAATCACAGTCCACATTTTTCTCTGCACCACATTCTTCTAAGAAAGATTTTTCAGCACCTCATGACTTATATCTGTCTCACCATTATTTCACTGGATTTCTAGAATTTATACTGAGTATGTGGTCAGTTGAAAAAAAGAAGACCAGAAAGTCACTTTTCAATTTATGAATTTGTTTGTGCCTGTGATCTTGACCCCTAAGGAAACCAAAATCTATAATTTCTCTTAATTTGCCAACATTTTTACCACCTTTGTGAAAATTCTTTGAAACTTTTTTTTCACTCGATCTAGCAGGCTAGAAACATCCCTGTAAGATGTTTGCCCACATTCAGGCAAAATTTCGTCTCTAAGGCTAATGAAGAATGAGCACATTTACTAGCCTGGATTCAGAAAACACAAACCCAGCTCATGACATTCTTGGATATGTTTGTGCGGTTAAATATGTCCATACCCGGTATGAATCACCTTCTGACAAAATGACAAGTTTATCAAATTTTGGTCCATTCCTTTCCTTTGTTTATTTTTGGAATCAAATAAATAAGACACACAAATTTCATTATAAACCTTTCAGCACAGAAATCCCACAGGGACCTAACATGCCCACCCCTCAGGGACCCCCAGTTGCTCTAGCAAGTTAGCTCCTTGTCAGTGTCATTCATGGGAGCTCAGGCAGCAACTACCCCCAAGGACTGGGAAACAGTCACCTACCTCTCCAAGGATCCCGCTGCCCTTTGTGTCCAAACTGGGACCGAATCCTAGCATTCTGGGCCAGCACCAGCCCCTGGCCTCCGCCCCTGCATTGCCCACCTCCCCTCCCTATGTTATACAGAAGAATGAAAGAATATTTACCTGTAACCCTGAGCAGTGTGCCAGGACCGAACACTTTGTGGTTCTTCCAGCCATACCCATTCCACTGTCTGAAAAGCTTTTACACAAATCTCCCTTTGTGCCCTTTCTAAAATTGTGCCCAGGGGCGCCTGGGTGGCTCAGTTGGTTAAGCACCCAATCTCAGGGTCTGTGAGTCCTAGCCCCACGTCAGGCTCTGTGCTGACAGCTCAGAGCCTGGAGTGTGCTTCAGATTCTGTGTCTCCCTCTCTCTCTGCCCCTCTCCTGCTCAAGCTCTCTCTCTCTCAAAAATAAATAAATATTAAAAAAATAAAATTGTGCCCATATTTTCAATATCTATATAAATATAAAAAGTAGGTCTTGCTAGCATTAAACAAAGATGAATCTCAATCCCATTAGAGATGAACGCAGTCAAGAATGGATGGACTGACCCCTCTCTGCCTGGGCGGCTTTGTTCTGTCTTTCCATTTCACTCACACGAGTTGGAGAGTATGATTTTACCTTTTCTCAACATTTTCCTGAACCTTCAAAATCTCTTTTTTTTAAAAGGTTTTCATGCATCATATCAGCTCTTTTCCTAGAGTGTAATTTACGGTTACTATTTCTATAATTTTCAAAGAGGAACAAAAATAAAAATAATGTAATTGTTTAATTAATGAGTGTTCAACGTGTTTATAGGTATTGATTTTTCTATATATTGAAGCGTGGGTATCTGGTTTGATTATAAAGCAAATTCTTCCCAGAATCCCATTCCAACTGATAGTAGCCAGATGAGTTATTCCAGAGTCTGAAATCTTAAAGGTGACGTCTTAAACGTATTTATTCCTGGAAGACTGCTCCTTTGAACTTGAAATTACCCTAAGAGTTTCCAGGGCACTGATGTAAAGTCCTGAGCTGCTCATCAGAGGATCCTGTCTGGTCTGGTCTTTCTGCCGCTGTCCTGGCCTGAACGGAAAGGTAGCTGTGGGTCATGCGGCCGAGTCCCGCTTGTAGGTCACCTGCTCCAGCTGTCCTGCCCGAGTCAGTGTTTCCGGCGCACTCGATGCTGATGCGGAAAGAAGACTGAATGCAATGGTGTGGAAAAGACTTGTCATTTTATAGCAATACCCTAAGACTCACACTGAGAATTTAATAAATGCATATTCGACATGACTTACACGGGGTGAAGGAGGCCATTTTAGTGCCATGACTGTTTTCTGCATGAGTAGTAATACAAATTATGAGCCTTTATTAGTTAAACTTTCAACTAAAGAGACGATGAAAAAAAGTCAGTCTACACAAGAGTAAATAAGTATCAGAATTAAAAATGCAGCTTCATGTTTCTAATATCATATAATGGTCTAGACAATGCTGTTTGGAATGAACAAGTCTCTGTTGGGTCCCAAACTTTGCCACAGCAACTTGCCATGTGACTTTAGGCAAATAACTGAGCTTCTCTGAGCCTCAGGTTCTTTATCTGTGAAATTGGAACAAAGGGATCTCCTGTATAGGGCTGCTGAGGATCAGGACAAGACACTGAAACTATTCACCCTGTCATGGACTCTGGAGCTGAAATGGTTTACTGAGCTCATGAATCCCATTAAACTGGATCATTTCGAGTCAATATCACAAGAGTCACAATGGCACAAATTTTGACTTGTCTCAGCCTGATTTCTAAGAAGCCAGAGTAATGAGATAAAGTGGCATTTATAGATGTTTAGGTCATTTACTGTGAGAATTAATGCTTTTGCACTGTTGTTAAAGATGAGATCAAAAACAATCATAGATTTTGCAGGTTATTAGAGAAAGGAGCACTGTTCATTTAAAAAGGATCACTATCAATAGTAAAGGTACTCCATCAAAGTGTTTCTCAAAAGCATCCTGAACCATTAACTTACACCAATGGTTTATAGAAATGATCCTAAAATATTTTAATTTCACGCCCGAGTCTATCCTTGTGTGTGTGTCTTGTCTACAAATAGAATCCAATCTATTTACAAGCAGGGGAGCCAATAAACCATTTGCAAAGTAGTTTTGCTTTTGTATATAGTGACCAGTAGCTGTAAAATTGCTGTCCATATGCTGAGGTGATCCAACATTGTTTTTTTCTAAAAAGCATCTATCAATTTTTCATTCACAGGCTCAAAATAGGACAAAGTTACTTACCAGTGGAATTACTATGAGCCTAGTTCCTTTTGCAAGTATCTCAATCCAACCTGGTTACAGATGATCACCCTGGTTGGAGGTTCTAAAAAATGTCAGCCTTCTCCTGAGCTGCACGGCATGACCAGCAGGTAGAAACCTTGTCCTGGCAATTTGATCTTCTGGGTTCCCTTGGAAGTCCTTGAATATAGGCTTCACGGCATCTGGCATTTTGTAAATTTCCTCAGATTAACTGACTCAAATGTCTGTTTTCGAAGGAGGCCGTATCAAGGAAAAGTGCTGACAGAGAATGGAAGTGCTAAATAAAAAGAAAGAAAAATGAAAGAAAGAAAAAAAGGAAGAGAGAAGAAAAGGAAAAAGAAAAAGAATTAAAAAAAAGAGGAGATAGGGACTGAATGGCCAATCAAGAGGCCTTTTCTAAATTACCAGGAAAAGTGTTCAGAGAATTAAAATGTTTGATTTCCAGGTGTTCAAGTGTCTGAAACTGTTCAGAGATCGCATCAAAGGAAGAGCCCTTCTGTTCTCACAAACGCCAGACTTGCTCTGTTAGCAATTTGGGATCGTATTTCTTTTTTTTTTTTCAATATATTAAGTTTATTGTCAAATTGGTTTCCATACAACACCCAGTGCTCATCCCAAAAGGTGCCCTCCTCAATGCCCATCACCCACCCTCCCCTCCCTCCCACCCCCCCATCAACCCTCAGTTTGTTCTCAGTTTTTAAGAGTCTCTTATGCTTTGGCTCTCTCTGAGATTGTATTTCTGAAAGAGGATACGCTTCAGTAACTGAGAATGCAAATATGCCAACAGAAATGTACTTGAGAAATGTGAACAATGTTCTCCATTTTTTCATAGCTATGTTTACCATTTGCCAACACGCATCTTTACCAGGAAATGCAAAATGAGAAAATAATTTCCATGATGACAATATTTTCCTGGAATGTAGAAATCTGTAGAATTCTATCTCCCAGAGAAAAATGTGTTTCTTACTAAAACTAAAGTTTGAAAACAAACCCAATTGTCTGATATGTGGAAAGAAGAAGCCTCTTGGAAGGGATTCCGTGGTTTTTCAGCTGTACCACTGCCTCTGGGGTTAACTACCTTCTGACAAGACATTTGCCATTTCTGGGCCCCACATCCCACTGGTTGTGTGGGCATCGGGCTCTGTATGTCCAAAGGGCCCTTCCTGTTGCAACAGTTTATGAGTCTGTGACTAAGAGCAGGAAACGATCTTCTGTGGTTGCTCAAGTGAGAAAGGAGTTGAGGGTTAGCAATAGAAAAGGTTTTCTACAGGTTCCTTTTGCCTCGTGACATTGTGAGTGCCCAGCTGGTAAAAGAGCAGGTAGCTTCATCAGACTTGAAGACCTTATCTGCTTATCAAGCAAAAGACTCCCTTGTCTTTCATATCTGTGTCCAAACTGAAATCGGGCTTATCTTATAGATAATATTGGTTGAGCCATATAGGATTCATTTCAGGGGCTCCCCTTCTTTTATGTGGTACTACAACACAGTGGTCTTTTCTAGGGAAACCCCAGATAGCTTGCAGTGTATATGCAATGTTTTGTCTTGTGTTCGGGTAAAGGAGAGTTGATCCTGAGGGATTCTCATCTTGGTGTCTCCATTTGTAAAGCAAGGGAGTGGAATCAGAGGCCTGTGAACAAGTTGACAGTGGACATATAAACAGTGAAAAGACAAAAAAGGAACATGGTCAAGCTACAAGCTACAAGCTCCAAGCTACAAGCTCAAGCCAACATGTGAAGTTGGCATTGCCGGTGGCTGGTCAGAAAGGACTCCAAGAGGGGGCATGAATCAGGACTGGGGAGCAGCACCAACCGTTGTTCTTCAGGGGCAAGAGTAAGGGAGGAAAATCTGCTTTAAAACCAGTGAAGGCCTGTCCAGTAAGATCTGTCTCAGTGTTATTTTATTATGTTGTTGGTACAAAGGACTATCAGATCCCAGAAGACCTCACCAAAACACCCATGTTGTAATAATTCAATGTTAAATACTTCTTGGAACAATATAGTCAAATTTTTTCTTTAAGTTTTACTTCAAAAAAAACTATACTTGAGCTCCTTTTTACCCCTGAGTTACAGATTTTTCACCAAATTTCACAAGTATGGCAGCTGTATGGCTATCATGAGAATTGGAAGTAAAGCCTGATTCTGTGCTCAAACTGTCCTGTGTGGAACCTCCTTCAGTCCCCAGCAACCCTGTGAGAAATATTTAGTAATGTTCCTGGATCACACTGTTAGTTAAGTGACTGAGCAGGAATTCAAACCCAGGTTTATATCACTCCTTGTAGTTTCCATCATTCATTCATTCATTCATTCAAAGTCAAGAAACCATTTTGCACACTGGTGAAGGCTTCCTTCCCAGAACCTTCTCACAGATGGAGAAAGAGAGAAAAATCAGGACACTTACAAAAGCCAGCCTGGGCCCCCAAGAGGTAAGGCTGGATGATAAAGATAACTGAAAGTAAGATCACAGATTGGGTCCTTTGGCTCCTTAGCTCAGACCTTGCTGAGGACACAGATGCAGGAGAAAAGTCCTATGTAGACTGTAGCCAGGTCCCTCCAGGAGCTAGAAAGGCATGTGTATATGTTTACAGGGGTGTGGCATAGCGGGAGGGCTTCTGTTCAGTGACAAGGCAGGACAGTGGGGACCTGCTGGGGTATGCCTCCTGCCTCAGTGCCAGGAAAGCGTGGCCTGAATTGGGGAGGGGGAAGGAAGTGGTTGATGAGGTGGTTGTTGGCCCTGTGGTGCTGGCTTCAGACTTGCAGGGCCTGAGGTCACCATGTTTTTGGCCTCATGTTTGCTCTGCCCACCTCAAAATAGGGTGGTGGTCTCTGCAGGACTGTTTGGCATGAATGTGAAGGGACCATGGAGGCAACTTTTTGAAAAACTTTTTAATGTTTATTTATTTTTGAGAGAAAGAGAGAGAGAGAGAGACAGAGCAGGGGAGGGGCAAAGAGGAAGGGAGACACAGAATCTGAAGTAGGCTCCAGGCTCTGAGCTATCAGCACAGAGCCCAACGTGGGGCTTGAACCCATGAACTGCGAGATCATGACCTGAGTCGAAGTCAAACACTTAACCAACTGAGCAACCCAGACCCCCCGGAAGCATCTTGACTTCTGTGGAAATGGGAATGGTTTCTACTTGGCAGGGGCCGTTTTATGAGTACTCTTTCTCAGTATAATATTTTAAAAATATTACATGTTTAATAAATATTAACTTTCAGAAGAGCAAATATGTAGTGAGCATTCTTTATTTGTCGGGCTTATTTTCTAAACATTCTTCACCTTTTACATCTTCCCAGCAATCACATGGTATGGATGTTTGCAGTTTTCATTTCATAGATCAGGAAAGTGAGGTACAGAGGAGTGACACGTGACTCTAGGAAAGTCACAGGGCTGCTACATAGAATGTGTGGAAAAGATCTTCTTTGAGGAAACTTGGAGAAAAAGGATAAATATGAAGATAAAAATGCCCATGAGCATGTCACCAAGACCAGCAGCTCTTTCCATTATGGTGTGTGAAGTTCTAGGTTTCTCCTTTACAGATGTATGAATGTAAATGTTATTTTGTGGACTACATTACAATGATAAGTTACAGGTGCAATATGCATAGTGTCTTGTATTCTTCTCGTTTCATTTCACTTTATATTCTGATCAACTTCACACATTATCTGGCAGCCAATGGAGGTAAATGGACACGAGTTGCCTTTTGATCATTGCCGGCACCCACAGCTTGAGTTTTTCACAGTTACTGAATATCTCTGGCCATTTTGCTTCTCTCTGAGAGAACCAGACCATTTCAACATACACAGTCTCTAAATAGGAATCCAAGTTAATATGTAATTATGTCAAACCAGACATTTTGGGCACAGTTGGTGTTATATGTGAGGTAAAATTGATAACCATCACATTCTCTTTTCTCTTTTCTCCGATACAGAGACATTGCATAGCAAACTGTGTAAAGTGAGAGGCTGGATTTTACTTGACATTATGAAAGTGGCAGGCATTTCTCTTGTCTCGTTTATATATTTTTTAAGTTTATTTATTTATTTTGACAGAGAGAGAGAGAGAGAGAGAGAGAGAAAGGGGAAGGAGCAGAGAGAAAGGAAGAGAGAGAGAGAATTCCAAGCAGGTTCCACAATGTCAGTGCAGAGCCGACACAGGGCTCGAACTCACAGACTGTGATCGTGATGTGAGCCAAAATCAAGAGTCAGGTGCTTAACCGATAGAGCCACCCAAATGCCCATCTTTCGTCTTTTTTAATAAGAGTTGGGATTTTTTCACTACTGTACGCATGTTTATTGTATTAAAGACCATCAAGAACACAGTATTGGATTCATCATAATATTGGTTCATAAATCACCATAATCATTCATCTACACATAGATCTCTTTAAGTTATTTGTTTTATTCTACTTAGTTGATGACGTCTTACTTCATAAGCAGACAAAAACCTGAGAAGTTCTGATTTAACCAGAGAACAAGAGTCTTACATAAAGTACATGCTGCTCTCTACTAAGCTCATCAGCCAGAAGAGCACAGAATTTAATGATAATCTGTCAACACTTGTCCAGTTTTCTGTTTTGTCACCCAAGAAACAGGGCATGCCCTGTTCTGTTAGCAATGCGTCCTTGGTGGCTTTGTGGAAACTGAAATGAAATAAACTAGATATAATCTTCCCCATACTCCCCAAATTGTTTTAATTATTTGGTGGAAACCATAACCCACTTAACTGACCATTTGCTTCATTTCTTCATTTTGCTCCTCCAGGTGGGCTGTCCACCTCTTTTTACCTTGCCCTGGTCATTACAAGGGAGCCCCCCATGAACTGCGTCTATGGTTTTCCTTATTCTCTGGTTGCTGCTTGGAAGCAGTCAATGGAAGCATCAGCAGGAGGCTGGGAGTTGGGAGCAGAGTGAGCTCAGGGTTCCCTCCCTGACAGGTGGCTTTGGGTTGGCTGCATTCTCCCCTGGGCCCAACATATAGGGTCATCTAGCCCAGGACAGAGCTTTATGTTCAGGAACCAAGAGATACAGGTGGGAATGGCCATTCCCTTTTATACCAATTAATTCACCTGAAGAATTTGTTTCTAGTTCCAAGCCAGGGAATTAGAGGCCTAGAAATCTAGTACCCAAGGAATGAATGTTTTTGTCAAGTGACAAGGTCATGGTTCCTTTGAACTTCAACTCTCATTGGCCACAATTCAATGGAAATCAAAACAAAGATATCCATTAGTGTAATCCATAGGCATTAGCTTCCTGGAGTATAGAGCAGGGTAGAGAAAAGAGGAGAATGAATCCTGAGAGGGAAACGGAAGGCAATCAGCAAAGTCCTCCCTTTATGCCCCTCAACACCCACTCCTGTCCTTTGACCGGGAGAGACATCAGTGCCCCCAAAGAAGAGAACACACAGAGTCTTACTCGGAAGTCTATCTTCTTCTCAGTCTCCAGGTGAAGATCATGTGAACCTGATTTCTAGCAACCTTCCATGGAAGTTGGTGGATCATCTTTTAAGGCAATGAAAGTGCCAGACTATCTCACTGAATGAAATCACAGTTCTGTCCATCACGCTGTGCTTGGGGTGATCTCATTCTTGTCTCTGCATCTGGACCATAAGATGTAAAGAAATCTAGGAAGTTTCGGTACAGTGTTAATAAAAAGACTATTTGTGCACTCTCTGTACTACTTGGTGTCTGTCCTACATGACGGAAAAGACACACTCAGCCCAAGAAGCTACTCTGAGCTCTTTAGCATTAAAGTTTTCTCTAACTTGGCAGACAGAGTGAACGGAACTCAGGAGAAAAAACAAGGTGTTCTTTTGTAAAAGAAGCAAAGGTTGTTTGAGAAGAGGGGAGAAAAGTAGGGGAGAAAAGTAATTAAGACAGAGCCAACCACAGGTCTTTCTAACCATCACATTTCACCTGTTGTCTCTAAGTGCTCAGTAATATGCCGAGATTTTTAATATTATGAAACATGTGAATTCCTTTTAAAATAAATTTAAAAGAAAATTTACAAGCAATACAAGGTTTTTATGAGACAAGTTGGGGAACACGGAAGTGACATGGAAAAAACTATCCTGATCCCAATGTGCAGAGGTGACGTCTACCAAGTTGGGCACTCCTCTCTGCCCCAGGTTGCATCCCTAAACCTGTTCTCGGGGCTGAACATAGAGAACACCCAACCTGAAACAGTCAGCGTGGCTTTCCAGGTGCCTGGAAATTTTTACAATTACGATTTTCACAAGGCGACTCTGACATAACAGACATCCCTTTTCCCACAGTGGTATGTATATGGGCAGCTGTTAATGGATAATGTATGTATGAGAATCATGATTCTGAAGATGTTCTTAGACTTCACTCGGCACTTACTTGATAACATAATGTTGGTTCTGTTATTTAAAGTCTCACTCATGCCAGAGAGAAAGCGACGAGTTGAGTCTAAATCTTCAGGACATTTCCAGCATGTATCTATGCAAAATCCTCGGCAAGAGATAATGTGGGTCCCTCAATAATGGTCAAGTATCAATCCCACCTCAACAGACATTAAGAGAGCTGTCACTGTAGTTGGTTCTGCACATTTTAATAAGATGCTTTTAGTGATTTTATGAATTAGTCATTTAAACAAACATTTCATTGGTAAAAATTTACTTAAGACAGGAGGGCTGGTTGGCCTTCTGGGTGTGTAGCCCAAGTGTTCTTGGTGACGCTCACCTTAGCCAAAATGCAGGAGGAGGAAATGACTGTAATGTGGGACTTGTCCCCTGGCAATACGGTGGTTTCTCCATGCACAGGGCCACTGTCCTTCCAGGCTGCAACTCAAAAGCAGGATATATAGAACCATGTTGAAAAGTGAGATTTACATTGAATTGGGATGCCATCTCATGAGAGTGTCCTCATATTTAGCTAATTTCTCTCTCACGAAACTGTAATGGTCAGATGACAGAGTCACTCTTCTGTGGCAGAGAGTCAGGCACTGAGAGGATACAAGAGGCATGGGATTGATTTTATTAGGATAATGGGGAAGACAAATGAAGGGATATCCCCCAAAACAGAGCACAGCTAAGTTTCTCTACCCCCACTCCTTCCTGCACATGCTGGAGATCTTAGCTATGACCCAGGCCCTCAGTAGAGGGTGGGGGTGTTGGGCTTTTTGAAAAGCAAGTATGTCTTAAATATAAATCCCCCACTGCAAAAACAGAAGCTCAGGGAGTTAGTGAATCTGAGGGACCAATTTCCTTTAGATCATTTAGACTTTCAGTAATCATTTTTACCAATGCAATTAAGCCGTCATTGAACTTTGAATGTTCAATTGAAAATGGGTTTAATTCAGCTTAGACCTCCAGGAAGAACGTTTTTCTTCCCCATATAGAGAAGCAGAGGGTTTTCTAAAAGGTTGACCAAATTTACAAAAAGGTAGTGAACATAGTGACATCGTATTTGTATCATTTTGCCTTAATACATAATTAGCATAATTTTGGCAGATATAGCACCTCATTTTATCAGTAGAGAGCAAAGGTCCAGGAAGGTCCACCAAAATCCCATATGGAGTCACTTTCGAGAAGGGGAAGGCGGAGGGCCCGGGGTCTCGTCCAGTGCTGATGCATGCACCTGCCCTGAGGATCATTTCCCCCGCAGGAGAGTGAGCTCCAGGCATGGGTGAGGGTGCTGCGAAGTTAGCCACACTGTTTCCTGGGCTTCTGATCAAGGAGTCTCTCTCTGCACAGGAACCAGCGGTGGGCGGGGTGGCAACTTAGAAACTGGAGTCAGGGGCTGCCTTCCAGTCTCGACTTGCACCTATTTTGTGTGGAATCCCCAGAGAGTCTCTCGGCCTTGAAATTATTTGCACGATATCTTATTCTTGCATTCTTCAGGGGATGTGGTCAGAATCTTAAATGGCCATCTGTCACAGCTCTGTTCAATAGAAATAAATGTAAGTTACCAATTAGAGACAAATTAAAAATGTTCTAGCCGCTGCCTTAAAGGAAGGTTAAAAGAACAAGTAAAACTATTTTTATTTAGGCCAAGGTCCTAAATATTATTTCAATATGCAATCAATATAGAAATCATTAAAGAGAATTTATCTTCTCTTTATAGTCTCCAGAATATGACTTGTACGCTACACAAGCAGCCCATCGCGGCATGGACTAGTGCACTGGTTACATTTCAAGTGCTCAGTAGTCACATGGGGCTGGTGCCTGGTACTCGTGGCTACTGCCTTGAGCAGCTCAGATCCTGCTCCAGATGCTTCAGAAGCTCCGCCCTGGACGGTCTTTGAAAAGAGCCTCCAGATGGGACAGCTCCCTGGGTCTGCACCAGCCTGTGAGCCAGGGCTCCCTAGCATCTTGGGTTATGTGAAGGGGCCTCCAGGAGAGTCAGGGGTGCTGAGGGCTGACCCCAGGGCAACCCCAGGAACCTAGAGGCAGTGGAAGGTCCTAGTCCCAGGGGGCTCTGAGAGTCAGAGACCTTTTTGTACAGGAACGAGGAAGGCGTGTGGGGCTGTGCCCTTCCCAGGCAGCACAGTAATACACGCCCTCGTCACTCTTCTCCAGCTTCTGCAGCAACAGGTTACAGCTGCTGCCATCCGTGCCCCTCTTGGCCGTGACCTTGTCCCCTTTCAGGATTGAATCCGTTTGTACATATGATCTGTACAGTGCCACTATGAGGAGCCTCTGAACAGCCTTGCCCTCCTGGTGGCGGTACCAGTGGATGTAGCTGACCTTGGTTCTCGCCCTGCACGACAGGATGGCTGAGCTGCCGGTTCGCTTCATGATCAAGGCCGGCTGCTCCAGTCTGGTTTCCGCCAGGCCGCCTGCAAGGGGGATCATGATGAGGCCAGGGAGGCCAGAGCCTCAGGGAGCCCCCCGACACCTGGCACGAAGAGGGAGTTGGGACTTACCCAGAAACAGAAAGGCGCCCAGAAAGGCAAGGGGACCCAGCATGGCTCCTAATCCTGTGAGGTGCACAGAAGACCAGAGTGACCTCACCATTGCACCTGCTGGGAGGAGACCACCTGGGTGCATGGCAGAGGGCAAGACAGGGTCTGAGCTGCTTTTTCCAGGTGGTGCCAGCAGACACTGGTGAGAAAAAGGAGAGGAGGCAGGGAGGGAGGGGCCAAGAGAGCAGGGACAGTGCAGGTCAGAGGCGGGACCAGGTCCTGCATTTCTAGTGTTAGACCCTCAGAAATGGTAAAGGCAGGGACTTGTGAGCTGAGGAATGCATCGGAAATGAAATTTTGAGAAAAAAAGGTAACATCGACTTCCAACTGAAAGGAAGGTTCTTTTTCAATTTTGCCTCCTGGGTATAGTTATGATAATTAGCTATTCTAATTATAGCCTGACAGCCTGGAGGGAGAGGGCAGTGGGGACAGCCAGGAAGGGGAGTTGGCTGGGCCAGGGAGGCTTGGACCCTTCAGCACCCACTTCCAGACCCAGCTCCTGTGCTCCTCTCCCTGGTAAAAACTGGAAGGCAGACATGCTGAGTTATAACCAGGATTCAAGGCTCAGGTGTCCCAAAATGCAGGCTCTGAGGTTGTGCTGAGTTGGTGAGGTGTTGACTAGACCATTCTGCCAAAAGAATATTCCAGGCCATCATTCAGACCCTCAGCAGATGTCTAGGGCAGCTATGCTAAAGTGTTAAGTGGAAAAGAGAGTGACAATGGAGTGGCCTCTGCACAGAAAAACAAGTAAAATGTGTCTCAGGATAGAAGGTGAGCAGTGTGGTGAGAAATCCGGTGCACTCTTTTCTTCCTACTTTCTCTGTTTTCTAGATTTTCACCAATAAGAGAATCTTACTTTGGGGGAGAATATCCACAACTATCTATTGTTTTATGAATACAATTTTTTTTCACCTTGTCAGCATTCAAAACTCTGTTTCTCTCAATTACTGTTAACATTTTCTTTCAAATACTGTTCAAATTAAAAAGCTCAACTCCTGCTGGCAATGACCAGCCTTAGTGTGTAATGAAGTCTGTCCCAAACCTCAGGCCAAATACTCCCTTGGGTGTGTTAAATGACAGAAGTAAAACAATTTGGCCTGTAGAGCATGATGTCCTTTACTCAAAAGAGAATATCCATGGGTTGGGGCGTTCAGTGCCTCACAAGCAGCGAACACAGTTCTCCAGGGATTTGGGCAAGAGGGAGTTTATAGAGCCTTAGAAGCAGCCAAGGGGGAACAGGCAGGATTAGGTGGGGGTCAGGGATCTCCCTACAAGGCTAGCAGGACACTGAGGGAATAAGAAGAGAGGTTTTGGTTCAGGCTGATTGGCTGGGGTTGCATATCTGATCCTATTTAGAACAGGGAAGTCATTACAGATTCTTGGTTATTGGGACCAGCTGGTTGGGATATACTGTTTCTGGTCAAGGGCAGCATTGACAGGGACATGTAGCATTCAGTTGGTGAGGTGTTGTCCTGCTTGCTGACCTGGGACCCTGGGCAGGAGCGGCTCCATCCTGGGCCTGGAGATGTATGTCAGCAGGTGACCATTGTTCACCTTTCCTCTACTTCTCTTCCTGCTGTGGGGCGTCCCTCCTCTTCTCTAAGTGGCATTAAAGGTCATATTTCTTAAAAGATGCTCATGTTTAAAGAAATAATAGGGAAAACTCTTCAGCAGGAGAGAAAGAGTAGTCACCCTTATGTGGAGAGTGGAGGGTTCTGATCAGGACCCCACTGACTCCAGGAAGAGAGAAATTACGCTGCACTTGAGGGAGCAGGACGTCCTGTCCCCCCAGGTCATCCCGCTGCTGCCTGAATGAAGCTGCTCTGATGGCCCCAGACCTCAGCCCCAGGGGAGAGGCGGCTGGGTCACAGCAGGTGTGGACTCAGGCAGACCCTGTGCAGAGGGCCGGGTGCTGAAGCTTGGACCTGCTCGGTTAACCTCTGAGAGGCTGGCGTGCTCGCCTCACCTGGGGCAGCTCCCCTCCGCCCAGCAGAGAGTCTGAGATCTCGTCCAGTGTGACCGCATCCTTTGGTCACGTGGAATAAATGGATGCAGACATGACGTCAACCTTCGGTGAACGGGGCAAGCCGGGAAAACCCAAAACAGGAAAGGCATTGACATATGTTGTTAATAGAACTGTAGATAAAACATATTTTCTTTTATCTTAAACTTCTATCTCTGTAACTCTGGGTGTTGATTAGAATTTTTAAAAATTATCTGTCTTTTTTTAGACGAGTGACCCGTTTTTAAAACCAAGTCCCAAGCAGCATGCTGGAGAGTCCCACTTTGCTGGAATCACAGAAGCTGAGACACTTAAGGATGAAAAGTATAGGGGCCCAGGGCAGGCTGCCCCCCAATGGGCCACTTTGGCATGAAGGTTATTTGGAGTTAAAAGTCATAAAACCCAGCAGATATGGGCAAAGCTCTCTGCCTTCCCTTCAAATCTCCAAATTTACACTGGAAAGGGGAGCCTGTGCCAGACAGAAAGCTATCAAGAGAGACTCCCCTTTACCCAAGGAACTTACCTGCATGATTGGGCAAGTTTTTCTTCCAAACAGCTCCTCTCACCTTCCCTCTCCTGGCCCCTTTGTGTCCTCAGACCCTGCCCCTCTCCTTTGCTCCTATGAGCTTCCGGTTGCCTCACTGTCTCTGGAATGTTTGTGTTTGTGTGGGCTCCCTGTACTTATGCTTACTACATTTGATTTTCTTCTGTCACTTTGATTCCAAGTCCAGCAAGAGAGACCAAAGGGCAGAGGAAGGTCTTCCTTCCTGGCAAAAGGAAGTATTCATTCATGAAGCCTCATTGATCCTCATCATTAACAATGAGAAAACGGGGGCTCCTGGGTGGCTCAGTCATCTAAGCCTCTGACTCTTGATTTCAGCTTAGTTCATGATCTCACAGTTCACGTGTTCAAGTCCTGCATTGGGTTCTCCACTGACAGTGTGGAGCCCGCTTGGGATTCTCTCTCTCTCTCTCTCTCTCTCTCTCTCTCTCTCTCTCTCAAAATAAATAAAATAAAATTTAAAAATGATGCAAAAAATTTTATAAAGATGAGAAAACAGCTCCCAAAACTCAGATGACTCATTCAATATTAACAGGACCATGAGCGGGTGAGGTAAGAGTAGAGCCCCCATTCTACCTATCAGTGTGAGCACCCTTCAATGAGTGCACCTGTCATTGCAAACTCCATAACTACATCAGAGCGCCACAGCATGTCAGGCATGGGACCAGAACCCTTTCAAACATTCACCTCAAATTATAAACTTTGAAAATAATAAAATTCTGTGAGGCACACATTAATATTCTCGGTCAAGATTGGTACCAGTCAGGGTCCTTGGACATTCCTCACATGGACTCCTTTAAATAGCTGAGCAAATCTGATTATCTTAGAATGAGCTTTGTTACAAGAAATTAGGATCAGTTATGTTGGTGTATGGTTGGCTTTCCTCAAAGGTAAATGGATGTGTGTGTGTGTGTGTGCGCGCACGCGTGCGTGTGTATAGCAAATTAATTGCATAGAGAGTTTTTGTTGCTACTTAGGTAAAAAGGCAGACTCACATAGGGTTGCCAGAATTAATGGAAGAGAGTGGAAGGTGTTCTGCAATATGTGGGAATAAGTTGCAAAATTACATGTTGCTTATCTGAAACTTTTGGAAATGCAAACCAACTGACAATAACATGTCACCTGACACCTGTCAGAATGGCTGTCATCAAAAAAGGTGTCATCACAGAAGCTGGGGAATGAGGAAGGACAGGGACTGTGGCTGACCATCCTCTGCTCAGGGACCACGTGCAGGGGACACAAGCCTGTCACAGGAACAGCTCTGAGAGCAGACTGTCCCAGGCAAGTTTGAGTGTCTGCGGTCCTGGAAAATCCCTGCTGGGACAGACGTGTCACATTTTCAAATTAAGAAAGTATAAAATTGCCATCACGCTAGAGTGGAAAGAGAATTCTTAAACAAAAAGTATCAAGAGAAGTCTCCCGCACCAAAATGTTAAAGGGCACGAGAGAGCTACAGCACTGGAAAGAGCCCACTGTTGGCAACCAAATTTTATTCATGAAGCACAAGGTGCCTGGTCAGTAGGGAGAGAGAGGGAGACAATGAAAAATCTCAAATTTCATCCTCTGGGCCTAGTTGTTAGTGACAATGTTGTTAGTGTTGTTACTGACAATTATAATTCATTTATATTTACATTTTTAAATTCATGTTGATAATGTTAGTAACCAAGTTATCAGTATAAGGGAAAAATACAAATACACCATTTTTAATGATTAGTAAAACTCTGTGATCTATAACTTGAATTCATTTCCCTAAATGTTACTCCTTTTGTAGATATCCACTGAGAAAAACACTCAAAGGATCTATGTTGTGGGATCAAACACCATTCTTACTACGAACACCAGGGCTCAGGTGAGAAATGACTGAAACCAGAAATAACACAATAGTACAGTCACCACATACGCGCCCATCTCCATACAAACTATGTTTCAGGACAGCACAGAGCTAACGAACGACAGCTTCACTTCATGGGTTCAGGACCAGTATGTGCGGGAGAAATTAGAGAGAACTGGAGAAGGAGGGAATCGCCCTCCTGCAGCCCCTCATGAGACACTGGATTCAGACACGTGTCACCCGGGGGGGGGGGGGTCACAGCTCCGTCACCCGCACTGGCGCTGCTCCCGCTGCCCTTGCGTGTCCCTGTCCCCTCCTGACGTCCCTCTGTCTCCCTCGCCGTGTCCAGCTCTTCGCCTTTCTCATTTCCTGTTGCTGTCCTTCCCCCTGCTTCTTTCTCCATGTCTCCCTTTCCAGCTGGCTCTCCTCCTTCTTTATTTCTCTCTATCTCTCCTCTGTCTCCTCCTGATCTCTCTCCCTCTCTCTCTGTTTCTCTCTACATGTCTCTTATCTGTCTCTGTGTTTCTGTCTCTGTTCCTCTCTGTCTACTACCTAGTTTCTATTTCTATTTCTCTCTCTCTTCTTGACTTTCCACTCTCTCTCTCTCTACCTCTCCTTCCATGGTCACAGTAGCTACTTGAAATTCTTCTTTATTCTGTGCATTTCCCTGTCTTCTGATGACCACTTCCTGTCCTCTCAGCGCCCTTTTCATAGGAGCCTCTTCTGTCCATCGTCCCTTCTTCTCTCTGCTCTTCTCTGTCCCCTGGGGCCTGTGGGATGCAGGCCTGTGGTCTGTGCTAAGGGGGCAGGATGGGCCCAAGCTCACAAATGTACGTTTACTCCTTGGGTGTCTCCTGATGATCGCACCTGCCACATATCAAGTGACCAGAACAATGATGGCGGTGACAGACTGTCCCCAACACTGCTGCCTTGGGGACAAGGTCATCGCATGCACACGAGTGCTTATATTTCTATCAGCTGGTTGTGAGGTGTTACCTAGTGACAGTGTGAGAAATAATCTCTTTATCATGAATTATTACAATGGGGTATGACTTCATGATCTCTAAATGGGTCTCTTTCTCTATGTTCTTTCATGCAAATGACTACTAAACACACTGGACTAAAACGGGCTGACAGTGGGGGAGTGAGGAAGCCTCACTGGGGCCCAGTTCACGGTCTCGGCCCGGTGCTACTCGGGGCGCCCGCAGCTTCCCAGAAACCAGCCCCATCCCCTGCTGGTGCCGGGGCAGGGCTGGGCCAGGGCACTTTCCAGAAGAGTTGAGGGCAGCCCGGAAACCTCAGCCAAAGCTCCACATCCTGCCTGCCTTTCCCACGGGCTCCGTGGCTGCCAGGTGCACGCGGCCTTCAGGGACCTGCCCGTTCAGACGCCTCCACTTGTGGCCAGCCTTCCAGACTCGCTTGTCTGGTGAGCGGTCCAGTCGTGGGGTCCAGCCGGGGGCCCCAGCTCTCTGGGAAGCCGACGCTGTGATCTGACACATGGTGGCTGAGGGGAGAGGTCCTTCTCAGCATGGAGCTGCCCAACAGGGACATTTGAAAGCTCTGAATGACACCTCCTGAGTCTGTGAAGATTTATTACATTGACAAGGACAGAATGACAGCTTCACTCCAAGCCCTGCCACTTGGAGGATGTGTGTCCTTGGGAAAGTCACTGTGAATGGGGATAGTAATGCTTACTCTGGAGACATCATCCACTAAGGGCAAGAGATCCGGCCAAGGTGGTTGCTTTGTAAATAAATACGATCAGGCTGTCTTAAGTATAATGTAATTCTTATGACCATTTGTTCCTTGTAATAACACATCAATGTACTTCTAACAACCACATCTGACAGATCAACTAATTGGAGTCTGAAGACATTTCACCTGCTCAGGGTCATGCAAGTCAGTCAAGGAGCTTTGACTCAAACCCAAGTCTAACAGAGTCCAAAACCCATCACAGCATCCACTGCATATAAGTAGAATTCCATGTGTACATATAGTTTCTTTTAAGCTCTAAAAAGTAAAGGGCCATAAGGAAAATTCCAAAGAGGTCTCAGAACTCGAGAATTTCTCTCACATGACAGTAAGCAAAGAGCATGAGCTATTCTTGAAGAGCAGTCATTCGGGTGACAGTGCTGGACTCCTGAACGTAGTAGAGATTCTTCTAGCACTGCTGAATTAGTAGTAGTTTGCTTTCTGTGATGACCAATAGTTTGGAGGTCATAATGGCAATCATTGTAACCTATTGAATGTCAAACACTGCACATATTCATTCCTTCCTTGCAATTCCTTGGGTATTACTCATCCCATTCTGTGGATGAGACAGAGGTGTATTTGAGCTTGCCTAGCTGAGAAAGAGCACAGCCAGAACTTCGAGTCCGCCAGGGTCTCATGGCCTGTGCTCTAAGTAAACTTCTTGGATGTTTGTGATTCGGGGCTTAATTTCTGTCCTCAGTGAGCTGTTGCTTTGAATGCAAAATGTGATGTGGTTATACTTCCCTCTTTTTCTCAATATTGTGCTTCCTGCTTAAAAACGGTGGTACTTTGCTTATTACTTACGCTGACTTCTTGCACCCCCTGCTGGCCATTGCAGGTATGTCCTACACCTTATAATCCCTGGATTCCCAGCAAGTGAATTCTCTTACAGGAAAGACTCAGTTTAGTGAGTGGAAGAGCCCAGAAATACCAGGCAGGAGACCTCTTTTTCCACTTGTGTACTCGGTGTGCTTGGGAGTTTTAGGTAAGCGGCTCCTTCTTGTAAAATCTCCATTTCTTCAGGCACAAGTGAGAATTGTCTGATATGTTTGGTGTCCTATGTACTTGTGAAATCTACAGAGAATTGCTTGTGAATAATGCGTCTTTACATCTATATAAACGGCATCGCATTCCCATCGATCCGTGTCTGTCCCTCCGTCTGTCCACTAGGCTCACTGCTCCTCTGTGCTGCTCCCTCTGCCGCTGGTTGCAGCCACTGCATGAATCCCTCCACTGCCAGTGACAGGCACTTGTCCTGCTGCGCCTGCCGGCTGTCACCTGTCACTAACACCTCAGGACACATTTCCCTGGGAATGTCATCCGGGGGTCACTGGTCCTGCTAATGTGACTGACACTTGAATGCGAGTGTGATGCCACCACGTTCAAAGGCACTAACAGGGCAGAACTGGCGTCGATGAAAACGTGGAGCAGCGGGTACGCTCACGGTCACGAGCAGGCAGTGAGCTCACACCTGGACCTGCGATTCGCCGCGGCTTCCTCCAGCTTCTCTCGTGTTCGCTCAGCTCCGGACGAGACTCGCTGCCGATGCTCCCTGTGCTCACGGGCGCCCGTCCTGAGCTTCCACATCAGTTCCTCCCCTTTTCTGTGTTTGTTCAATTCCCTTTTCTGGGGGGACCTTTTTAAATAATAAATCTTTCTTCCCCGTCTTACTGACGCTTTCCACATTTATACAAGTCTCTCCACTTATTGTGCCTTACATTTGCTATTTCCCTAACGAAGTGAATACTGGAGGCCATTTGTATGACCTACCAGGTTGTTTTCCTTTGTGCTTTGGTTTTGATTATGGTGATTTCTGCAGGGAGGAAAGTGTTCTCCAGGGAAAGAGGCCCTAAATACTGAATCAAAGAATCCCCTGAGTCACAGGCAGGTTTTTAAGTCCGCTGCCATGTGCCCTCACAGCACTGGTTCATAGCGTAATAACAAAACCTATTTTTTGTTTGAAAGATTTTCTTTCTGGCAAGGGTTTTTCTCTTTTTTAGCATAACAACGACACCATTTTATTGTGCCTAACCTCACCGAGAAGCTACCAGAACCGTGACGTCACTCTCAGCCTCTGAATTTCTTCCTTTCCAGGACTCCTGATAGTTCAGGATGCTTCAGAGAGGGCGGCACTCATACCTGGAGGTCTTTCTGATGGTCAGTTTTATTCTCCTCCTGAATCTGAAGCAGGTAACAAAAATGTGATTATCGTCTGTGTTTTCATCCATCATTCAAAAGCTCAGCCCTCCCTCCCTCTCCTGTCAGAATGCTGCTGAGCAGACATCTCACAGCGCAGGCACGTAGGAGACGGAAATAACCGAGACGTGGTCTTGATGTGGGAGCAGTGGGGAGACACAGAGTGTAAAATACGTGTAACCCAGGGACACAGACCCCGTGTGACCGGCCATGTGCATCTCAGAAGACAGGCAGACGAGGGGAAGGGTCCACTCCTCTTCTTACCCGTCATCCCCTAGCCCGACCTTCCTCCCGGGTCCCCGTGTCTGAGGGTGCAGCTCTCTCTGAGCTGTTGGCCGTGAAGAAAGCAGAGCCTCCCTGGGGACTCGGCCCTTTCTTAGGCCTCACATCCCTGCCTTCTCCAGGCCATTTCCACCCTCTGTATTTCTGCCTCCTTTACCTCATTCATTGCACCGCTTCCTGTCTTCTCCACCTTTCCTTCAGCATTTCCTGCTTTGGTTTCTGCAGCCATTTGCTGCCTCGGTCACCCTCTCCCTGCCCCGCCGGAGCGCCATGTCAAATATAACAATTGCATTGTCCTATGGCTTTCTCAAACCACTCGATGAGGTGGGAGTCTCATTATCCCTATCAGAGATGAACAATTTGAGGCACTGTGCAAGGTCACTGGAAAAGTCAGAGGAGGAGTTAGGATTTGAAGCCCGTCTCAGTGCTGCGGCCCACACTCACAGCTAATTCATGTGGGCCTTTACTTTCATCGTCACTTTTCTTCTTGTTTCACTATATACAACCTTTAGTATCACGCCGCATAGGAGCGTCAAGAACAGACATCCCTGCATTGTTCCCGGTCTTTGGGGAAAAGCATTCAGTCTTTCAACATTAAGTATGACATCAGCTATGGGTTTTCACAGATGCCTTTTATCAAGACGAAGAAGTTCCTTTGTATTGAGATTGTTTGATCTGCCAAGCTGAATATTCTCTTGAAGCCCTCTAGTGAATATTTCACTTCAGGTATAAAGCTTCTCTATTATAGATTTTTAAAAATATCTATTCTTTTTTGCATTTTAAGTAGTTTGCATTAGAATATCTATTTGTGGACTTTTTGTTGTCATACTTCTGTTTAATTCTTTAAACATGATATTGTATAATTTTTGAACACATTTGTAATAGCGGCTTTGAAGTCTTTGCTAAAGAAAGTAACCGGACACACTCAAGGACAGTGTGTATTCAGTTGTGTGGGATTTTCCTACTAATATTAGTTACGCTTTTCTGGTTCTTTGCCTGTCTTCTTATTTTTTTTCTGGAAAAATGTTTTGTTGAAAATATATCACAGCAGCGCTGGACTGTGCATTTGCCCCCAGTTCGCTTTCATCACCGTTTCTATGTTGAGAATGTCCCTTGAGTTAAATCTGCGATATTATATCCGCTGCGATATGTGGCTGATTGGATTCTCCTGTGTTCTTCTTTTAATTATTTTCTTTTTCAGCCTAGATTCCTACGTAGCGCACTGTGTCTACATGGCTTACTGGTAGCCAAGAACAAGTGTGTTCAAGCAACTTAATTAAGATTTCAATCCTCTGCCAAATGTTTTAATTATCTGTGTTGAGTAACTCATTCATCCTTCGGGCAGTGGGCACACAGACCGTATGTGCTACGTGACAAGTCTTCCCACTTTATACTTTTTGCTGAGTATTTTCATGGCACCTCTACCTATGCCCATTATGAAGAACCTTCATGTCCATGGAACCGGGTGTTGGGAGGTGGGCGAGGAATGGGACTCACTCTAGACCAGAGCACCAGTGCTGATCCCTGACTTCTGCAACTTTTCAAGCATAAACAACTCTCAGATTGTTGCATGAAATTGGACATTTCCCAATCATTGAAATGGTTAGTTTTGTTTTGATCTATTTTACTTTTGTAGTCGGTTTTCAAGGAGAAGATTTGATGATCATGGCCAGAAGGCCTTGCTTACATTCACTTTTAAATTATGCAAAACATACACATTATTGTGTTTTAAATAAAAGTTTGTCTTTTTTTAGGATGCCAAAATAATTCCAAGACATGTCAGCTCTTTATGGTGAAACACCATTAACTTGACAGGTGGAGAGTAAGCCCAGAAACAGGAAGACGTGGTAAGACCATCTTCCTTAGACTCCTGTCCAAGTGGGAAGGCATTTCATCTGCCCCCGTGTGTCTACAGCAGTGGAATAGGCTGGAAAGGGAAGCCTTCCAACAGCGATACCTTTATCTATTTATGTCACCACAAATGTCACCTGAATGGTGTGACATTTATGGGGTTTAGATGTGGGACACAATCTTTCATAATGTTCTCTGCTATTCCTTCTCCTGGACCAGATTTGATCTTGGCTATCACATAGCAGACATTGTCTGAAGAAAAAATGTCCTATTTGAGGTGTGTTATCTGACAAGAGGAAAGCAACTGTGAGGCAGGCTGCTTCCTCTGCCTGTGAGGACGCTCTGTCCCTAACCCGCTCCCTCGGTCTTCCCACATCCTTTTTTCTTTCCCTTCCCTGCTTGTGAGAGGAATACATGCTTTTTGTAAAACTGCACATAGAGAACCCATCCTTCAAACTCTGCGGCCATATCACGGTTTAAAGTTTAGTTTGTATCCTGACAGTTTGGTGTTTGTAATGTCACAGAATTGTGGCCATACTGCCGATATTATGTACATTAAAAAATTATAATGTAAAAATTTTACAGTCTGTTGTAGAAATTTTGGAATATCCAGAAATGATTGAAGTCACCCGATTATATTCTTCTTGTCTTTCTGATTTGTGCATATGTATTTAGGTTTTTATTTTTATAAATATCATCCTCTGGGACATACGGATTTTTCATTACATATTTGCTTTCATTTGATAGCATGAGCATTTTCTGTGCTACCATAAACACTCTGTCTCTCTCTCTCTCTCTCTCTCTCTCTATATATATATATATATATAGCTTCTGGGTGGCTCAGTCGGTTCAGTGTCTGACTTGTGATTTTGGCTAAGGTCATGACCTCACAGTTCATAAGATCCAGCCCCCTGTTGGGTTTCATGTTTACAGAACCTGCTTGGGATTCTCTCCCTCCCTCTCTCTCTGTCCCTCCACACTCTCGCCTTTTCTATCTCTCTCAAAATAAATAAATAAACTATGTAAATATAATTGTAAGTGGATGCAATATATTTCATGGAAATATAATAATTATTTACTTTTCTTCTACTTTCAGACATTAAGATTTTTTTTCTGATTTTTAGAAGGAAAATGTACATAATGGAAAACAAGTATTATTTTGTCAGAGATATTTCCTGAAGAAATAACTACAGAATGTAATGACAAGGTCAAATGTGCATTTGTGCAGGTCAGATCAGCTTCCTCTGTGTTTGTTCTGGGAATGCACCAAATGACAGAAGTGCCACCAGGAGGGACTTAGGAGGCTGAATTTTAACCAGAAAGAGTTTCTTAACCAAAAAGAGTTGAGGAGGGTCTGAAAATTATGGCCTTTGGACTAAACCTCAGGAACTCAGTGGTGTGGTCACAGTTTAGAATATCCTGTCTCAGGAGGGGAGCCCCATATACACCAAGCCCACTGATGATGCCTGAGTTGAATGTCAGTATATAATTTGCTCTGGGAGAGAACTCTTTCCTACACATGCTGGACTTAACCAGTAACGTGTGGTCCATGTTCATGGAAGCCAAGGCTCACCCAGAAACTGGCTCTTGATAACAGACCAAGAGGAGTGAAGTCTATGGTGTGAACATGCTGTGAATTCCGTCTGTTGAAGCCTAATCCATAATCTCAGCAATAGAGTTTTGTTTCCCCAGGCACTGGACACATTGGATCCCAGGACTGGGCACCCTGTCTGTACTGTGCTTGGGTTGGGTCAGGGTGGGGATGCTTGCTGTTTGTGCTCATGTGGCTGCACAGCCCTCCTCTGCTCAACCCCCAGCACACTTTTACCTCCTGTGCATGTCTTCTATTGAGCCGTGCTCAGCTTGACTCTCCAGTCATTTGTCCCTGTAGAGGGACTTAGATGATTCAGTACATGACATTCAATTACACAGTTGAACTCAAGGCCTCCATATGTCTGTGTTGTTGTGAGGAAGGAAGCCCCTCCTTATTACCCTGTCTACACTGTACCTGTGCTAACAGCTTCACGTGCCCAGTCTTCTGTCACCATGCCTACACTGACAAAATTAGACGGGAAGTATGAGCCCCGGTAAATCAGACACCATGAAAAAGTGCAGATCATTGGTGGGATGTCAGGATTACCTAGGGTGACAAGAAGTCTGTGTGCTGGTCCATCAGAAGAGTGTCATCAGAGTGGACTGAAGGTACAGTGTCTGAACAGTCCTGGTCATATGACTTGCAACTCATGAAGCAGCTACTTAGAATGAACTTGGTATAAAACAGGGGAACCCCTCACCCACAGAATAAGAGTGTGTTTGGCAGCAATCGTATGCGTGTGTGCAGATGGATTTTTCTTTCATTAGCTGTGACCTTTTGGAAGTGAGCAAAGTTGGCTGTGGTGTAACTGCCCTTAATTTATCATGCAGCACCCCAGCCACAGCTTACACAGCCCCAACCAGTAGGGGCCGGTTTGACTTCAAGCCTTTTCCATGAATCAACCACATTTGACAAAGCACATAGACCAAAAAAAAAACCCCTGAGAAAACAAAACACCAGCCCCTTCCTGCCCCCCACACTGTCCCCTGCACCACCGCCCTCCCCCTCTCTGCACCTGCCAGTCCAGGGCTACCCAGGTCGGGTTGGGGAAGGGAGGGGCTGAGGATTGGAAGCCACGGGGGACACTGGCTAGGAGTGCCCGGCCCTGAAATCAGCCCACATGGCTCTGGGTCATTTGCTAGTTTCCCCTGTTTGCCTCTTGCAAACAGATCTGTGTTCCAGATCTCTACGTAGAGGCCCAGGCACTCGGCCTAAAGAAGTCTGATCAAACTCCCAAGAATCAAGGAGCAGATGGAAATTAAATTTCCTCTTTCTTGTATCTGGTGGATCTTATGTTGTTTCCACAGAGGCTCTTCTATTTGTTTTTCAAAAGCAGATGTTTCACGGAAACAGAAGCTGATTGCAAATAAAGAAAAGATCCTCCCCAATTTTAAATGAGACATTGTTTTCATTCTCAGATATAAATTTTTTTTACTTTAAATGCATTCACTAGCACAAATAGGAAAATAAACAGTCATTTATTCTTTTCCCCACCTACCACATCCTGAACATTTTGTTTTATACCCATGTTTGCAGAAATGTACACACACATATAAATGAGTGTCATACTTCGTGTGTGTGTGTGTGCATGTATGTATTATTTCTAAAGTAGAGCTGCACCAGTAGATGAAAATGCTGTTGACCACTTTATGTGCCCAGCATAATGATCTCATCTCATCCATACGACTCCAGGAGATGTGTCACTCTAAGTCCATTTTCCAAATGGCACAAATTATGGCACAGGGAGTTCAAGTAACTTTAGACCCAAGATTTAAACCCAGGCATTTAGGGTTCAGAGTCCAAACACTTAACCCCTCCACCACCCTACCTTTCCAGTGTTAGTGCAGCTCTCATGCGGTTCTTGTGACATCAGGAAACATGGTGCACGTGTGACACGGGTCCAGGTCCGACACACCCGCCAGTCACATGACATGTGATACTGTCACCACCAGAATGTCTTAAACCAAGTGAGTCTGAATCTGCTGATCTTTGAAGAAGAAATAACCTGGACACCTTCACTGGCCAGTGTCCCCAAAGAAGACATCATAAAGATTCTCTCAGGGCAAGAATTAGAAATGTGGAATTGACCATGATTAGAACCAGTGCTGAATTTCTAGGCCCAGTTGTCATGCTGTCCCTTACCTTGGACTCCCAGTTTGAGGACACCAAATGAAAGAATACAGAGACAAGAGTAGAGTCTTGATTATTTTACTTGTTCTTTTTATGAAAAACAGTACAGAATTCATTAACAAAGATAGAGGCCTCAGGGTGTGTAAATTAAAAGGCTTCAAGGAAGTCATCTCGTTAAAGAGCCCCAGGGGACATGACTGGAAGGTGCCTACTGGCTTTTAGGGATAACAGCCAATGGAAAAAGGTGGACCTTTTGTGCCACCATGTGTTAGGAACTCTTCCCATTACCAAAGAGTGTGGGTTTCCCAAGCAGATTGACAGTGATAATGGCAGAATAGACCATGCTCTTGAGGAGGAGCAGGAGGTAGGTATAGTAGGCAGAGTTGTTCACGAGATGCAGATACAAGGCGTCTAAAAAGAAACCATTTATTAATTTCACCTGCTCTTTTGAAAGGCTAGGACTTATTAATGGGAGCGGGGTCACATTATACATTTCCAATGATCTGGGTTGAATTGACTCTCCTACACCAATCCAACCCAGTTGTAAAAACATCTACACCATCGTCAGCACTACCACCACCACAAAGACAACTCAGAATCCAGCTTGCAGGTCAAATCAATCAACAATCTCTGCAAAATTCACTTAGAACTTTCCAAAGTATGAATGGTAAGGTTGCATTTTTTTAAATTTTTTTTTAACGTTTATTTATTTTTGAGACAGAGAGAGACAGAGCATGAACAGGGGAGGGGCAGAGAGAGAGGGAGACACAGAATCTGAAACAGGCTCCAGGCTCTGAGCTGTCAGCACAGAGCCCGACACGGGGCTCGAACTCACGGACCGTGAGATCATGACCTGAGCCAAAGTCGGACGCTTAACCGACCAAGCCACCCAGGCGCCCCTAGGTTGCATTTTTAATGAATGGATCCAGTGGGGGGGAAAAAGCATTGGTGATAAATAGCTTTTAGCTTCTTGACCCCGTCTCTGTCTCAGAGTAAGAATAACAGCCAATATACATTGGTCACAAACTAAACACCACTGACTTTGAGAGATTTCCACGCAAAATGTTAATCTTATTTAACTTTTCAATAACCTATGAGATTATTATTCTTATTCCCATTTTATGAATAAATTGAAGACAGAGAAGTAATTTGCCTGATCTTAGACCATTAGTAGGTACCCGCAACATGACATTTAAGCAATATTTTCAGCTATGCTGTAATTCCGCATCTCCACATGCAGTAAGTACCCATCAAATGATTAGCACAAATATAAAGAAGAATTGCTTATTTTGAAGGATATTAGCCATTACATGTTGTGCATTCAGTGAGATTCCTAGGAATCCTTGGAAATTTGGTGGTGTTCACAGTGGGGTGGGTGAAAGTTTTTTGTAAAGAGGACATTATATAAAAAGAAAGAAAGGGGTTAATCCAAAATCTCTGACACTTTAGGAGGTCATGGCTTATTTACCTGTCTTTCTTGAATGTCTCATTGTAGCTATAATATTGTAGGAAAATAGCTTTTATTATCCTTTGAAGTTTAGAAAGAAATATATGTTGAAATAATTAATGACAACGATGGTGGGACAGACTGACTACTCAACGAACAACAAGGCCAAGTCTGTTCCTATGGAAATTTACTTTACATGCTTTATCTCTAGAGTTAAGAACTCCAGAATTATTCCCCCTTGGTGTGGAAGGGACCTCAAGTGGTGATACACTCATAACTCCTTACCCTTAGTCAGGTAATATGTTACATAGGGTCCAGAGGCCCCTTGATATTGGACATGGAAGGCAGACAAGCAGGGCTAGAGTCAATGCTTCTCATCACTTTCTTGGTACATATGTTGGGAGAAAGGGCCAGAAACCAGTACTTACAATGTGTCAGCTAAATGAGACACCCAATACTAGACATTCCACATATGGGAACTTATGTCTTCAGTAACTCAGTTAGGTGTTATTTGTGTTATCCCTGCTTGGGTTAGAAAATGTCAGTAATGTACCCACATTCGTGCAATCAATAATTAAAAGACTGGAGTTAAAGTCAGTCTGTGGCACTTGAAGTCTTGCACTCATCCCCCCACCCTGCCCCCATGTGTGCACCTGTCTCAAGGCCTTGGCTTTGGGATTTAGAGGAAGAATAAAAACTGAGTAAGTGTATGAGCTCTTGATTCAGATGCTCTTGGTTGAAGCCCCAGATTTCTCTGTGTGGCATTGTTCAAGGGACTTAATTAATTTAGTTCATTGCCATAATGTGTAAAGTGGTAATAAAATCCTTCATAGCGAGTATTAAAAGAATCAGACAAAATGTACTTCCGGGACACACCATGCCTTCTGTACAATAACCTCTCTGTGTTAGTTCATGTTATTGACTACAAGCAAGAGCAAAGACTCAAAACAAGAAATCTAGAAGCAAGCTGATGTCCTCAGTTATTAGAAACAAAGGTCACAGAAATGAATGAAATCCATTGTTGAAATACTTCAGAAGCCCTTGTTGCACTCCTAATTTATAGTCCTCTCATTCCCAAGCCAGGATGTACTGTGTGAAGACAACCCCTGGGAAATGATGGGTTGACTTAAAATATCACTCAGTCTTTTTGCAAGATCCTGCCAATGTGAGGTTTCTATCTGAAGCCAGGGAAGTTCAAAATGTAAGTTGATCAGGAGGAAAAAATGCTATAGCATAACATAAAGGCAAACATATAGAAAAACTTACCATTTTCATCCTTCAGAGAAGCTTCTGTAGAGTGAATAGCAGTGAGATCTAAAAGAAATGAGAGCAAGTATTATTCCATTGTTCATATCCATTATTTGACACGTGTGTGTATTGTGGATGGATGGATGATGGATGGATAGATAGATGCAATTTGTCAACAGAGAGGAGAGAGGAATTACAAGTATGAGCCCTGAAATTCTAGAAACAGTTGGACTGATTCTATGTAATTCAGTAGATCAATTCATATGTTGTATTTCTGCACATGAACATGCTGAAGTTCATGAATGATGGATTTGTTTCTTTTTTTCTCACAACTAGAGGATCCTTTTTAAGACTATCGTGTTTTCCTTTTGTGCTTGTATCTCCTAGCTACAATGCCTGCCACAAAGTAGGTATTCTGTAAATACTCATGGAATGGAAAAATAACCAGAAACAGTGGCTGCTATATGGTCATCAGCACCCACTGTTGACACGAAGTGTTGCTACCAAAGTAAATTCGTAGACACTAGAAACCACAGTAGAATCTTACACGTTGGAAGAAGTCTGGTTTAGGTGGATTTCCTGTCTAAGGAAAGAAAGCAGCCCTACCTTTCAAAGTATGCATGCCCTACTATCCCCAGATCCGGCACTCGATTTTCTGGAGTGGAGGTGTTTACGGACGTGACAGCAATGCTGATGAAAGTCAATACCTACTGAGTGATTATTACTGTGCCAGGCACTATATGAAAGGTTCACATGCATTGTCTCATCCGATCCCCCAGTGACACTGATGTGAACTTAACGTGGAGGACTCCGTGTTGCACACAAAGAGATAAGGTTTAGAGAATGTAAGGAACTTTCTGAGAGTCATACCAGTCACCAGCAGAGCCAGCACTCAGAGGACACTCTGGGGGTTTAGACGAGCTAGAGTGTGTGGAAAGTATCTTGTAAAACAATCCATAGAAATAGAACATAACTCCGGGGCACTGGTGTGGCACAGTTGGCTAAGTGTCCGACTCTTGGTTTCAGCTCAGGTCATGATCTCACCGTTCCTGAGTTTGGCACAGAGCCTGCTTGGGATTCTCTCTCTCCCTCTCTCTCTCTCCAACCCCCCTGCCACTTGCTCTCTGTCTCTTTCAAAATAAATAAATAAACTTATAAAAAAAGAGAAACAGAACATAACTGCACCATCGTGGACTCTCCTACATCATCTCTTCCAGTGTCTTAATTACTCTTAGCAAATGACCTTTTAATTGTAGAAGTTCAGCATTTCAGTGCACTTCCTTGCAGGGATAGAATGATAGGCCAAATCACATTGATAGCTGTCTGGATGTATAAAACCTGAGGTGAGGGTTGTATTTATCTACGGTGTTAAAAAAAAATAGTACAACATATGTACAAGGACAAAATTTGTTAAAAAGATAAGGGACTATTGGATAGAGAAGCAAAGAGTTGAAAGGCCGTTTTAGTCTATCTTTTTTTTAATTTTTTAAAAAATGTTCATTTATTTTTGGGAAACAGAGAGACAGAGAGTGAGCAGGGGAGGGGCAGAGAGAGAGAGAGGGAGACACAGAACCCAAAGCAGACTCCAGGCTCTGAGCTGTCAGCATATAGCCCACTGCAGGGCTCTAACTCACAGACCATGAGATCATGACCTAAGCCAAAATTGGTCGCTCAACTGACTGAGCCACCCAGGTGCCACTAGTTTATCTTTTTTCTAATTGATGTGTTCTTGTCCACACATACATGGTCCTGGTATGCAATTTTATGCACTCCATACAATCATATTTTGGTGCACTCTTAAAAAATGAGTTTGACAAAGGACACAAAAATACTGATTCGAAGGGGCACATGCACCCCAATGTTCATAGCAGTGCTATTGCCAAAGTATGGAAAGAACCCAAATGTCTGTTGACTGACAAATGGATAAAGAAGATGTATACACACACGTGCACACACACACACACACACACACAATGGAATATTACTCAGCCTTCGAAAAGAATGAAATCTTGCCATTTGCAACGACATGGGTGGAACTAGAGTGTATTTATACTAAGTGAAATAAGTCAGTCAGAGAAAGACAAATACCAGATGATTTCACTCATATGTGGACTTTAAGAAACAAAACAGATGAACGTATGGAAAGGGAAAAGAGAGAGAGAGAGAGAGAGAAGCAAACCATCAAACCATAAAGGACTGTCAACTATAGAGAAGGAACTGAGGGTTGATGGAGGGAGGTGGGAGCGGGATGGGGAAATGGGTGATGGGCATTGAAAAGTGAACTTGTGATGAGCACTGGGTGTTGTATGTAAGTGATGAATCACTAAATTCTAGTCCTGAAGCCAATTTTACCATATATTTTAGCTAACTAGAATTTAAATAAAACCTTGAAATTAAAAAAAAAATGGATTTGAGGTATAGGCTTTGGGAAAAATCTCCAAGAAGGAAAATGTTAGTATAATTATGTTTAATGTTAAAAAATTCTCAAGAGCTGACTTTAAAGTGCTTTAAAAGTCTCTTTCTTGGGGCGCCTGGGTGGCTCAGTCGTTAAGCGGCCGACTTCGGCTCAGGTCATGATCTCACGGTCAGTGAGTTCAAGCCCCGAGTCGGGCTTTGTGCTGACAGCTCAGAGCCTGGAGCCTGTTTCAGATTCTGTGTCTCCCTCTCTCTGACCCTCCCCCGTTCATGCTCTGTCTCTGTCTCAAAAATAAATAAACGTTAAAAAAAAATCAAAAAAAAATCTCTTTCTTTTCCATACAATGATTTTATTCATCATATTGTGCACCTGAAACTAATGTAACACTGTATGTTAACTAACAGAAATTCAAATGAAAAGGTAAAAAAAGATAAATAAAATCTGTTACCCTGCATTGATGGACATAAAGACAGTAAGGTAACAATTTTCATAATAAATTTGTGTGTGCGTGTCCTAGGTGCTCTTTCTCAATCCAGGTTGGTCGAAAACGTGGACAAGATGAGTTTAATCTCTGTTCAGAATCACTTCATTCTTTTGTGCTTTCATGTGTATGTATACATATAAAAATATACAAGCTTTGGGGCACCTGGGTGGCTCAGTTGGTTAAACGACCGACTTCAGCTCAGGTCATGATCTCGCAGTTTGTGAGTTTGAGCCCCATGTCAGGCTCTGTGCTGACAGCTCGGAGTCTGGAGCCTGCTTCGGATTCTGTGTCCCTCCATCTCTCTACCCCTCCCCTGCTCACGCTCTGTGTCTGTCTCTCAATAATAAAAGTTAAAAAAAATGTAAAAAATATATAAACTTTAATCAAAAACAAAAACAACAAGCAAAAAATTTCCAAGAAACAGCAATAGAAATTTTCTAGAATTGCATTAACAGAAATGTCCTCATCCTTACTTCTCCCTTACTGTAATCATCACTGTGGAACTTAAAATACATTTTACATTTCTCTGATCACTAGAAAATCGAAACCTCACAGGACACTTCAGCCCAGTGGTTACGTTAAATTTATGCTTTGCTCATTTGGTTCCTGCCTGTTTCTTAGCCATAAAAAGTTATGGCTGTCTATGTGATCTTACTTTAGTTAAGTTTTAGGAAAGAATATACATAAATGCAATAAATATATGAAAAAAATCATCCATATCATGTTTCCAACAGCAGGGATTGTCATCAAGATAATTTCATTTGCTCTTCATCACCACCCAGGTGAAAGCAAAGGTTTGGCCCTAGTTTGATCATTGGACGAACTAAAAATCTGTCAAATAACAAAAATTCAACCAAATAAGTGTTAAAGACCTAACTGGCTGTGTTAACTGATCTATTCATGAATCAGGGAGCATCGTATCCAGCAAGTAAAGGGGAGCTCAGAAGGGCTGCAGGAGTGGGGAAGTTTTTTCAGATAGAGAGGGAGTGAAAAAGAAATTATTAGCAAAGAACATTATTTTAGGCAAGGGGACCAGAGAGGCAGTCGATCAGTAAACTCCCTAGTGCGAGCCAGGAAATGCCCATGTTCCCTGGTTTAAGGCTACAGTTCTGGGGGTTGAAACTGCAGCTGGGCAGGGATGAAGTCTTGGTTTACTGGTTTGGGGCCTTAAGCTGAGTGAGGCCATTTTGAGACTGTGGTTTTCTTTTTAACAGCCCTGCCTTTTGATCAGGCTCCCGGTTTAACTTAACGGAGGGATCACAATTGAAGGCATTAACCGCACTCAGCAACCTCTCTGAGGTTCTCACAGTTTTTGTGGTTGCTCTTGTGATATTCACAGGTCTTAACCTTTTGGCCTGTGAATGTTCACAGGTTACCACTTCAGCTTTACAGTTTTTGAGTTGGTCATTCTGTTCTCTTTGTTTCTTTCTTTCTTTCTTTTTTTTTCTGACATTCTCATCTTAGAGAGATCATTAGTTTGCAGGTTACCAGCTCTGAACTTGCATTTAAAGCTTTTGAGAGAACATAAGGCACCAGACAGCATATTGTGATTACAATAAACAGGATAATTCCTCATGTTTGGAGTGCAATTTGAAGCCATGCTTCCCAAGGCTCAAAGCAATGAAAATCACATAAGTAATAAAGACCCTGCGGAAGGAATCATTCATTTAGGCCAAGTGGCTTGCTCAGTGATCGAATGTCATTGAGTTTTAACTTCCCCAGAAGTGTCAATCCGGGAATAGCAGGCAGTGTTGACTACAGCACAGACCCAACCTTGCTCAGCTAAGAGATCATCAAGGGCTATCTTATTTTCAAGAATTACTTTGGCCAGAGTCTAAGGATTTTTCTTGGGCAGCCATTGCTTTAGTAAGAGATTCTGCACCAATTTTCAGAATGAAACAGAAGGTCTTGAACACATCTCCCTTACATTGATCCCTGACCAGGGAAGTAAGGCCCAGCCAAAGGAGTGAATCCTGGTCATGAAAGCTTCCTGGGAGGTCCCTTCTAACTCAGGATGTAAATTGAGGGACGTCAACCAATGAGATGTCTTATTTAGCTTGAGAAAAGTTAAGACCAGTGTTAGATTTTCTCCCAGCCAGAAATAAAAGGCTGCTCTCAATTCCAGAGTTCACCCCCCTTGGCTGTGACCTGGGAGATACAGATGAGAGAGTTATCTTTCCAGGCCGTTCGTTGGAAAGAAAAGAAGGTGAAAAGGTTTCACACATTGAAGTGTGAGATCTTGATCCATTGTCTTGGGCAGAAACACCCTACCTGCATGTCAGCTACATCACTTTCTTTCAATTTGACTCAGAGATGTCCAGTGTCTGTGCAGGACCCAGTGACAGGTGGAGACTTCTGTAGCTGTGTGATGTGCACCTGAGTGTTACAGCAGGAGCAATCGGTAAGGTCCCTCTTCTACTGGAGTTCAGTGGCTCTCTTACTCTGATGATGTGTCTAAAATACCTAATCATCAGGCTGTAAACTGTGACCGACAGGATCCTTTTAATTACGATTCAGGAAAGCTTCTGTAACCTGTTGATGACCGGCTTGAGCATAAGACATTGGAGACAGTAGCTGGTCTGACTAGCATGAGACACAAGGATCAGCAGAAGATTGTACACCGAGAGCTTTCCAAGAAGTGGACAAGGTTTTCCTGAAGGCGCCTATGAGTTGCCTGGTAAAGTAGGAGCCTTGGTCCCTGGAGCACACAGAAGATGTGCCCCAAGGGGGATACCCATTTTCAACACTGTCTTTGCCCCAGTGAGGGCATCAGCCTCAGCAGGGAAAGGCTTTAACCCTTCCAGAAAATGTACAAACAGTAACAAGCACATGTTAACAAGCCACACTAAGTGGTAGCTGTGTAAAGTGAAGCTGCAAGTGTTCAAAGTGTCCCCAGGGAGGAGGTCTGAAGCTTCTGGAGACAAAAACAATTTTTCCAGGGTTATGGGCCTGACAGGTTAGACATTGACGGTAAACAGTTTTGTTCTATTATAGAAGTCTTTCAGCTGATGTCTATTTATAATTTGAATAATCTTCAATGCCCTGATTCAGAAGCAGACTGGCACCATGTTATAAGAACATCAGGATACCAAACGTCTGGCAATGAGGGGCCATTTTTTTGTGGAACCAGAATGGACTTTAACTACATGTGCCAAAATCTTACAAACACAACATAAAGAACATCTAGTATGAATTTTTATTTGACAATGCTTCCTGGTAATTTAGCTTATCAAATATATCCAATTAGTTTAGCAAATCCTTTGGAATGTTCCCAGTTAAGGAGACTAAGAAGACCAAAACTCCAAAGAAAAGAAACAGACCCACAAAACCCTTTGTCCTTTTGACATAAAGAAAAGAAAATCTAATGCTGCACCTGCTTATTTTTGATTTGAAAATTCTTCATTCCAATTTTAGTCCTGACCACACATAACATTCATTTCCAAACATCCCCCTTTTCTTTCTTCTTTTCTTTTCTTTTTTCTTTCCTTTCCTTTTCTTTTCTTTCCTTTCCTTTTTTTTCTTCCTTCTTTCTTTCCTTCCTTCCTTCCTTTCTTTCTTTTTTTCTTTCTTTTTGAGAGAGAGAGAATGAGCAGGAGATAGGCAAAGAGCGAGAGAGAGAGAGAATCTCAAGAAGGCAGCACACCCAGCACAGAGCCAGTTGCCATGCCTGACATGGGGCTCAATCCCGAGACCGTGAGATCGTGACCTGGGCCAAAATCAAGAGTCAGATGCTTAACCAACTGAGCCACCCAGGCGCTCCCAATCATCCCATTTTTACAAATCTTTACAAGTTTCTCTTTTGAATTCAGAATTTGTCCTGAGTTTACCCTCTGTAGATGACCAGCCTTGCCTTAGGACAAAGTCCTTTTTTATACCTCAAAAAATACATTTCCCTTCCTCATACATTTTCTTACTAAAAACACACATTTTACTTTCCTTACATTCAGAGTTGTTTCCGTTATTATTTTCAGTGGTCTTAATTACATTTATTAAAATTCTGAACTCTTAGAAACTTTCATTTTTAATGAAAGCTAATATGTAAGCAATTGTGAACTGTTACCCAGCATTCTTAGATTGGCAAATTAATGTACACATTTCAAAAGTTCTAGAAATGTGTATTTCTTCATAAAACAGTCTTCCGGTAAAGCACAAAATACATTTACTAATAGGTCCATGTATATTTTCAGTTTCTCTGCAATAAGAAAACCAAAAGTTGGTAAACCTATGTTCATTAACTAATAATTTAGCATTTTCTCTTACTTGGAAATAATCTAGATAAGATCTAGATATTTAATGAATGTAATTTATTTTTACACTCGAGCTAACACTGTAAAATTTTAAGGATTTAGTTTACCAAAAAGATTTGGGAAACTATTTAAAAATATATTTAACATTTTTCATTTTTAAAATGAAATACATATTTTTAAAATATCTATTCAATTTACTGGTTCTTAGCACTTTTGCTGAAATTACCCATAAAAACTTTATGAGACAACAAAGTCTGTCATTCTCTCAAGCTATTTTCTTTAATATTTTGTAAGAGATCAACTCTACTTATGTAAACCAAGGCACATGAAATAATTTAATTTTAGTGCTGCTAATTCTGAAGACATGTCTATTTTACTTAAACCAACAACTGGATATTTGCCCAGATCATATGAAGTTCAAACACATTTGGGTTAGTTTTTATCTTTCTGAGACACTATCCAGAGAGGAAAAGATCTCACATTGATGACATATATTTATGGACACACAGATCACTGCAAAGACCTTAGAGTCACTGGCGTTTATGGAGAAAATGTTAAGATTTGTATTTGTCCCTGGAATTTTTTGTAATGTTTATTTATTTATTTGGAGAGAGAGCAGAGAAGGCGCAGAGAGAGAGGGGGAGACTGAGATTCCCAAACAGGGTCCGTGCAGTCAGCACGGAGCCGGATGCAGAGTTCAATCCCAAGAACCATGACATGACCTGAGCCAAAATCAAGAGTCTGACACTTAACTGACTGAACCACCCAGGTGCCTCCCTGGAATTACGAAGGACACTGAGCCAGGGTTTAGGCACAAGAACCCTTTAGCAGTTTGTATTTTTTTTAAAGGCCTCTTTCTCTTAGTTTCCCTCAGTCCCAAGCATTTGTGGGCTGTGTTTACATTTCAAAGATGTGACAAGATAGATCACTTTGAGGACACAGGAAGAATGCAGGTTCCTCCAAGAAGGACTTGGCTTTCCTAAAGCCAATCATCTATAAGCCTTTTTCTGGAACTAGGAGAAGTTTGAGGGTGGGTGAAGGGACAGGGGAGCTCTGAATTCAGCTGCGTTTCTAGTTCTGTTCACATTTGTCAGGACAGCTGCTCTCAGTGTCTCAAAACTTGGATTTTCGTGAAATGACAACATAGTTTGATTCAACCTATCCAAGCACATGAGCCTCAATTTGCTTCCTTCCCTCTGGGTGCACAGTTTTAAATATTTCTGGCAGACGAAATAACCCCCCTTGGGTGTAAGATGAATATTATCTAAGGATATTACCCTCCCCAGATCCAGGATCACCCACAGTGACAGCCAGAGGAAGGGAACCCACAGCCGCACGTCCCAGGCAGGCAGAGAGCTAAGAGCAGTGACGCAGGATGATACCAGCAAGGAGGCAACGGCTGTCTCTGGGAGAGAAAGGATCCATAAGCAATGGGTGTGGATTTGGAAAGGGTGGGACAACAGGAAATTTTGTTATCCTCTCCGGACCAGGCATGTGGGCAGAGATTCAGAAGGAGAACTGATTCTGCTAAGACTTCCCACCCTTTCCTGGTTCTGCCAGTTTTCCCAGGACCCTTCAGCAGACCTTGGTATTTATCAGAATTTCCACTTGGCTCTTTAAGGGAATTAATGTAACAGTGTGTCAGAAAATCACCCAGTTTCTCAACTCTGGGAGGGCCTCATTTGGGGACCCTCCTCTGAAGGTAGATACGGGGGTGTCCGTAAGGCCATTAATATGACTGCGTAGTCTTTTCAGAGAGGAAAGCCAATTCACACTTGAATGACTGCTCAAAGGAGCAAAGAGCAGAGGAGGAATTAGGTCAGTCTGACAGCTTTTTGTTTTAGTACCTCTTCCGTCTTTAATTTCTCATTAGCCTTTTCCAAAGAATGTTTCATTGAAACGACCTTGGAATTTCAAATCTTTCAGAGGCTTCTGCTTGCTCATTAACAGAAGTGTCCTATTTTATTTAATTTGAGAAATTTTGCTTTTAAATGTAGTTCTTACATGATCTTATCCCTAGTTGGAAAATTCCCCGCTATTGTATTTCTAGACTGTAATTGCCCTGAGGGCTGGCAGCAGATCCATAGGACCCTAGCCTTGAATGGAGTTAACCCACACTTCAGTCTGGCCGTATGTCTGCACAAGTGAGGTGTAGCTACATTTCTGTCCGGCTTTGTTTTTGGGGTCTCCAACTTATGGTTGTCAAGCTAGTTCCTCAGGACACAAGGCAAGCTTAGTAAGATTTGCCATTTTTGCTAGACATCTGTAACTTCTGGGACTACAGTTTTTAGACATAAAATAAACGGGTATACAGGAAGGTGCTTGCACTTGACCCTTTAGAATGTAAGGATCCCAATAGCTAAGACTTGGGGCTTCTCAGAGCAGAACTAATATCCAAAAGTGATGTGTCCTGGAATTGGGGATTGCGTGTGTTTTAAAGGGTATCTCTTTGCACAGAAATTTTCTTGAGGTGGATGGGTGAACTGGTGCCAGTCTAATCTATCCCCTGACCAAGTTATACTATCAAGGGCATGTTCTTGAGGTGGTGAGCATTCTAATAGTCTTTAATTGCCTCACAGTCTTTTTTTGTCTAACAGTCCTTATTGCGCCCATCAATTTTGTGGGTTTTTCAGTCTCTGATCCCTGTTAGCAGTAGCCTTTATCTATAAGAAGCAAGAAAAATAATTATGTGCACCTTAGCGTATGCACAGTAACCAAGAGATGTCACTGGCTTCTGGCCACAAGAAGACTCTTTGTGCGCCATCAATAATTCTGGAAACTTGCTGAAGTTTCCATCCAAGAAACTGTGGTCAGAAAGTTTGGGGCCTTGGCTCTGGACAGACCCCCCCTGCCAGTTCACTTGGGCTCTGGGCAAACATGCCAGTTCAAGTGGGGTCCAGACAAAGAAGCCAGCTCAACTGGGCTCTGACAGTAACCTTCTGCCAGCCCAAGCTGACCCACATTGTAAAGGAAAGCCAATTAGATCAGGAGTCTGAATGCAAAGAGATTGAATCTCAGAACCAACAGGAACTCACCTACAGCCCTTGAAAATGGTGAGGAGGACAGTGAACTCAAGGGGCTCACAGTTACCTCCCCTGGTTGTGTACTTGTCTCCGATCGCCCCTGGAAGTCCATTTCAGATCCTGTCACCGACACCAAATCTGTTAAATAACAAAAATTCAACCAAGTAAATGATAAAGATCTAATGGCTGTATTAATCAATTTATGAATCAGGCAGCATCTGATCTAGCAAGTAGAGGGGAGCTCCAAAGGACCACAGGGAATAAAAGATTTTAACAATAGCGCAGGGAGTGCAGAAAAGGAAAATATTAGCAAGGAATCCATTTTTCTAGGCAATGTAACTCTCCTAAGGGGGAAAGGGGTCAACTGGGAACCTTCATAGTGCTGACCAGGAAATTCCCATGTTCACTGATTAAATGTTACTGCTCTGGGGGTTGAGATTGCACTTGGGTTAGGTATGAAGTCTTGTTTTAGTGATTTGGGGCCTTAAGCTAAGTGTTACCATTTGGGGTCTGTAGTTTTCTTTTCAACAGACCCAAGAAGATGAAGACTGACTTCAGAAATTGAGACTTGTATACAGAAAGCTCTTCACATGTCCTGTTATGTGCTTGTTCCCCACTGCTGAAAAATTGCCTGCCTAACCACAGGGAAAGCACAAACTGGTTCCTTTTTGGGGCTCTGGTCTGTCATGTCCATGCTCAGGACTTGACTTCTGAGTCTACAGAGTTACTGGATCACAGCTGGGCCAGAGCACATTCAGCTTTGCCCACACTGTATAAATATGTCCAGCTTCTGGAAAATGGGACTCCTTTGAGATACCATGACTGAATCACAAGTGACCCTGGATATTCACTTTAACGTAGTGGTCCTCCTGGGGACAGTGGTCCATCCCGCCTCCCTCCCAGGCCTGGCACACGCTCGGACAGCAGGAAGCGTTTGCTGGGCAGCATTTCCTAGTGGTAGAAATACATCCATTGTGGACAATGGGAGAATGTTTGTACGCATTAGCTTCACCCAATCTTACTTTCCAAGTTTCACCTAATGGTGGGATATAAAATTCAAATCTAATAATCCCAAGACCATACTAAAACCTCAGCAGCCAAATTACCATTATTTGTTGAGCTGCAATCTGGCTTTGTCAAATGAACAGCATTTTGTCACCTATAACTCACGTTTCTGGGTTATACTTTGAGTAGATCAGATTGAAGTGAGAGGGACTTTGACTACTGAGTGGAACGTTCCTGAAAGATGTATAATTGTTCTAATTTACTTATCAAGTAAGATTATCCAAAGTGGACTCTCCTTTTGAGTATTTATGGTGGGCAATGTTGCTAGGTGGTTTCATGTGTACTGTTTCATTTAATCCATAGAGTGATCCTCAGAAACATCATTATGACCTTCATATTTCAGATGATGAAAGTGAGGCGAGAAAGGCTAAGTGAATTTTTCTTTTTCTTTGTATGTTCCAAAGCCCATACTATTTTAATTCTACGGGGTAATAGCGAAATATTTGTGCCTCTGTTAAAGGCAACAATATTAAAGAAACATTTCTTTTTGCTTATTTCCCATTAAGACTTGACAGAAAATGTAGGCTATTCTCATTAAAAAAAAAGGGGGTTCTGGGAGGTTATATTCATGTTTATATGTACGTACCTTTGTCTATTGAAGGAAAAAGAATCTCTTGATCAACCCCTCCTTTATTACTATCATGTTTGACAACACATTTGTGTTCTTTATCCATTGACTCTTCACTCACGGTCAGCCAGGTGTATTTCATATATGTGTCCTTAGTTTTCATGGTGTTTCCCTGCTGGGATTTCAGAATTGTTTTGCCATTCTTTTCTTTCCAATGTACCTCGATAACACCAGGGAAAAAATCCTCAAGAAGACAAAGATATGTTCCAGTCTTATGGAGTTTTCTTTCAGTAATTGAAGGAAGAAAAATTGTAGGCTTTGGGGAAGTGTTCTCAACAGGAGGTTCCTCTGTGGAGGAAAATGGAATAGCAACGAAAACTATTATTAGAGAAAGGCAAACATTGCGTGGTTTGGAAGCAGCCCTGAACAGAGTATAAGGAAAGGAAAGTTGCAATAGGATTAGTGCTTACCAGGGCTTTTCATCCACAATGGGTTATGCGGTACTTATTTTCTTACTTTCCATGGGAAAAGAGGTTCAAGCAGTCATGTAACTTGCCCAAAGTTGTAACTACTAAGTGGCATAGCCTGGTTTAAAACTTGGAATTTTTTAAAAACAATACACTGTCATTTGTTTGAATGAGAATCCATTTTCATGCATACTTCACAATCTATCAAGTTGAACTTTTAGCTTCAAATCAGATCCCATACCCGCTTCTGATACTGAAGTTCTTCTCCTTGATTTCTGATTTTGTAGATCATCTTGCTCTTACATTTGAACCAATCCAAGATTTTGAGTAGAACAATGTTTAAAGCTGCACTACCAAATTATTTACAGCGCCTTGAATTTAGAAACAATGTGGCACTATTCCCAAAACTTCTATTAAAAAATTATTATTTTCAGAAATGGTCTTATACTAACCTTATCAAGTAATGTGATGGTCTCGATTTTGTTTTGCTTTACCTTATACTAACCTTATCAAGTAATGTGATGGTCTCGATTTTGTTTTGCTTTAGTACTCCTGATTCTATGCAGAACTGCAGTGGGTGGTAATTGGAATTCTGAAGAATTGGCTTTTTTCTTATTACTGACCATGTCCCAACCTATACGGAGCTAATTCCATATTTAATTTCATTTAGTTCTAACCACATCCACTTGAAATAGTTGTTACGTTGACAGAACGAATGAATGGAAATATAGCAAATGTTAACAGTAATAAGTGTTGCTATGAGATTTCAATTTTTTCTTTATTTTTTCTCTTTTCCAATTTTTTTCATTTTAGACATGTATTCTTTTTATAATTTTAAGAAAGCAATGACCAGTGAAACAAAATTTATTGGTTGAAGGATAATTATACACAACATGACAGATTCAGATTCAAAGTTCACATTTTTGTCTGCACCTCTCTCTCCTAAAAACATATTTTTAGGACCTCATGAATTATAACTGTGTCACTATTTTTTTAATTGGATTGATGCAATTTACACGGAGTAGATAGTTGGAAAAAAGAGGACCGGAAAATTCCTTTTCAGTTTATGAATTTATTTGTGCCTGTGATCAAAACCACTAAGGAAACCATAATATATCATTTTTTCTTCATTTTTCCAATGCTTTTACCAGCATTGTGAAAATTCTTTGAAAACTTTTTGACTAGATGCTGCAGGCTCAAAAAATCCCTGTGAGATATTCTCCCTCATCCAGGAAAAAAATTCCTCTCTAAGGCTAATGAAGAATGAATACATTTACTAGCCTGAATTTAGAAAGAAACAAACCCAGCGTATGACATTCCCGATTATGTCTGCACAGGTAAATGTGTTGGTACCGGATAAGAATCACCTTCTGACAAAATGACAAGTTTATCAAGTTTTTGCTCATTCTTTCCTACTGGTTATTTTGGAATCAAATAAGCAATACAAATATCTTTACACATCTTTCAGCACAGAAATCCCACAGGGACCTAACATCCCCACCCCTCAGGGACCCCCTGTTGCTCTAGCAAGTTAGCTCCTTGTCAATGTCGCCCACCCAAGCGACTGGGACACAGTCACCTACCTCTCCAAGGATCCCGCTGCCATTTGTGACCAAACTGGGGGCGAATCCGAGAATGCTGAGCCGGCACCAGAACCTAGCCTGCTGCCCCTGCATCGCCCACCTCCCCTCCCTACGTTATATGGAAGAATGAAAGAATATTTACCTGTAATCCAGATCGCAGGTTTGGGAGGAGGATTTTTTTTTTTGTAGATCCCCCATCCATAATAGCCCACTGTCTGAAAACCTTTTACAGAAATCTCCCTTTGTGCCTCTTTAAAAATCTCGCCTATATTTTTTACTATTTAAACACATAAAAATTGGTCCTGCTAATATTAACAAAGATGAATCACAAGCAAAATCACATTAGATATGAACCCAGTCAAGAATGGATGGACTGACCCCTCTGTCTTTCCATCTTATTCATCCACGACAGAGAATATGATTTTCCCTTTTCCCAACATTTTGCTGCGTCTTCTAAATCTCTTTTCTTAAGGTTTTCATGTATCAGATCAGCTCTTTTCCTAGAGTGTAATTTATAGGTACTACCTCTATAATTTTCAAAGAGGAACAAAAATAGAAATAATATATTTGAATATATAATAAATGAATGTTCAATTTTTTAACACGTTGGTTTTCTCGTTTGTTTGTTTGTTTCTATGTATTGAGGGGTAGGGACCTGGTTTGACTGTAAAGCAGTTCTTTCCAGAATCCCATTCCCACGATAGTAGCCAGATGAACTGTTACAGAGTCTGAAATCTTAATGGTGGTCACTTAACTAATTTGTTGCTGAAAGACTGTTCCTTTGAACTTGAAATTACCCTAAGAGTTTCCAGGGCACTGATGTAAAGTCCTGAGCTGCTCATCAGAGGATCCTGTCTGGTCTGGTCTTTCTGCCGCTGTCCTAGCCTGAGAGGAAAGACAGCTGTGGGTCATGCGGCCGAGTCCTGCGTGTAGGCCACCTGCTCCAGCTGTCCTGCCCGAGTCAGTATTTCCGGCGCACTTGATGCCGATGCAGAAAGAAGACTGAATGCAATGGTGTGGAAAGGACTTGTCATTTTATAGCAATACCCTAAGAATCACATTTTGAAAATCTAACGAACGTGTATTCAACATGACTTACTGGATCTTTGGCGGGGGGGTGGGGCGTGGGGAGGGGAAGAGAGGCAATTTTAGAGCCATGATAGAAGCAGAAACATTGTCTTCTGTGTGAAGAGTAATACAAATTATGAGCTATTACTAGTTAAGCGCTCAACTAAAGAGTCAATTTACGAGGTCAGGCTCAGAAGAGTAAATATTCAGAAATAAAAATACAGCTTGCTGTTTCTAATAGCACATAACGGTCTAAACCATGCTCTTCGGCACGGATAAGTGTCTATTGGGTCCCAAACTTTGCCACAGTAACTTGCCATGTGACTTTAGGCAAATAACAACTTCTTTGAGCTTCAAGTCCTTCATCTGTGAAACTGGAATGAGGACCTCCTGTATAGGACTGCTGAGGACTGAGATAAGGCACTGAAACCAGTCAGTGTGGTTATCTGGCTCTCAATAAATATTAGCTAATATGATTATTCTCTTTAATGGGATATTTTTTGGCTCGTCTATCCCAATTTTCCACTAAACGACACATGTGGATTTTATAAGCAATAAGTTTTACATAAAATAAGAAAGGAAAAGAGCCGATGAACCCAAGACAGTCTGTATCTCTGTCAGCCACAGGCCAAAAAACTTGGGGCCCAGTCAAGCCACAATCTAGAATGCTTACCCACTAGGCTACAAGCTTTTTGAGTGTTGGGACCATGTCGGGAGCCCCTTTGACTTCAAGCATCCAGCATAGACACTGTCTTCAGTGAATGTTTGCTGAGGCAATGTAAACAAACAAGGATATAAACCATGCAGACAGACTTCTGATGGACTCTGGAGCTGAAGTGGTTTACTGAGCTCACAAATGCCTTTAAACTGGATCATCTCTAGGCAATATCAGAAGAGTCACAATGGGACAAATTTTGACTAGTCGCAGCCTACTCCCTCAGAAGCTAGAGTATTAAGGTGAAGTGGCATTATTGATGTTCTACAGTCATTTACTGTAGAAGTGAAATTTTTTGCACTTGGTTAAAGATGAGATCAAAAGCAATCATATAGGTTTTCCAGGTTATTAGAGAAAGGGGCACTCTTAATACTAGAGATACTTAAAGCTTTTCTCACTTAAAAGACCATCTACAAGAGAAACAGCACGAACCAATAACTTACAACAATGGTTTACAGACACGGTCCTACAGATGTTTGAATTTCAAATATGAGTCTATTATTTTCTGTGTGTGTTTCCTAAAAGTAGAATTTCAATCTGCCTCCAACTGGTTAAGTAAATAAACCATTTTCAAAGTGGTTTTGTTTCCATATAAAGTGATCTGGAGCTGGAATACTGCTGTCCATATGCTGGGGTGATCCCATATTGTTTTCTTCTGAAAAGCATCAATAAGTTTTTCATTCACAAGATCAAAATAGAACAAAGTTACTTACCAGTGGGAGTTACTATGAGCTTACTTCATTCTACAAATATCTTGATCCAGCCTGGTTAGACGTTCTACAAAATTTTCAGCTAAGCTTCACGGCACGACCAGCTTAAAAACTTTGTCCTGGCAATTTGATCTTTTGAGTTCTCTTGGAAGCCCTTGAATTATAGTCTTCATGGCATATGATATTTTATGTTTTCCTTAGATTAATTTAGAAAAATATATGTTTTCCATGGAAGTGGTAATCACAGAAAAATGCTGATGGAAAATGGAAATGATAAGAGAAAAAAAAAGGAAAGAAGGAAGGAAGGAAAGACAGAAAGACAGACAGAAAAAAGGAAGGAAGGAAAAGAAATAAAGAAAGAAAAAGAAAGAAAGAAAGAAAGAAAGAAAGAAAGAAAGGAGACAGGGAGGAAGAAAGAAGAGAGAAAGAAGAAAAGAAAAAAAAGAAGAAGAGATCAGGGCCAAGTGGTCAACCAATGACTTCTAAATTACCAGGAAAAGTGTTCAGAGAATTAAGAGGTTTTGATTTCCAGGTGTTCAAGTGTGTGAAACCGCTCAGAGACCGCATCAAAGGAAAAGCCCTTCTGTTCTCACAACCACAGGTCTGCTCCGTTGCAATGTGGGATTGTATTTCTGAAAGAGGATACACTTCAGTAATTGAAAATGCAAACATGCCAACAGACATATACTTGAGAAATGTGAACGATGGTCTCCATGTTTTAGCAGCCACTTTTACTATTTACAACATGAGTCTTTACCAGGCAATGCAAAATGAGAAAATAATTTCTGAGATGACACTATTTTCCTGGAGTAAAAGAAGAAACTTGTAGAATTCTATCTCTCATGGAAAAAATAGCTCCTTATTAAAACAAAGGCACCTGGGTGGCTCAGTCGGTTAAACGCCTGACTTCAGCTCAGGTTATGATCTCGAGGTTTGTGAATTCAAGCCCCACATCGGGCTGCACACTGACAGTGCAGAGCCTGCTTGGGATTCTCTCTCTATCTCTCTTTCTCTCTCTCTCTCCCTCTGCCCCTTGCCCACTTGTGCTTTCTCTCTCTTTCTCAAAATAAAGAAATAAACTTAAAAAATACAATTTATTACGAAAACAAACCCAGTTCTCTGACATGTTGAAAGAAGAAGCATCTTGGAGGCTGTTCTACGATATTTACATATGCACACGTAGCCCCACCTCTGTGGTTAACGGGCTTTGGGTAAGCTTTTGCCATCTCTGGGCTCCCGTATCTCCATTGGTTGTGCAGGCATTGGGCTCTGTATGTCCAAGGGCCCTTCCTGTTCCAACAGCTTATGACCCTGTGATTAAGAGCAGGTTGCTCAAGTGAGAAAGGAGTTGAGGGTTAGTAACGGAGAAGGTTTTCGTACAGGTTCCTTCTGCCTTTGTGACATCATGGGATCCCAGTAGGATAATAGCAGGAGGCTTCATCAGGCCTGAAGACTTACTGATTATCAGGTAGAAGACTCCTTTATCTGTGTCCAAGTTGGAAATACGTAGTCTTCCATGTAATAGTGGCTGAGCCACATAGGATTTATTTCAGGGGCTCCCCTTATTTTAGGGGGTAGCAATGCACAATGATCTTCTCAAGGGAAGCTCCAGACAGCTTGAAACATGTGTGCAATCTCTGGTATTGCATTAAGGAGAGTTGATCCTGAGGGATTCTCATCTTGGTGTCTCCATTTGAAAAGCAAGGGAGTGGAATCAGAGGTACGTGAGCAAGTTAGCAGTGAAAGTTTCATAAAAACAGTGAAAACACAAGAAAGGACGATAGTCAACCTACAAAATGAAGTGAAAGACACGTGTAAATCCATGAGATGGCATTGCCAGATTTTTCTCCAAGAGCGGGGCATGAATCAGGACTGAGGAGGCAAGGATCAGGGAGGCAAGGTTGGCTTTAGAAGCAAGGAAAGATCTTCTCAGTAAGATCCTTCTCAGTGTTATTTTATTATGTTCCCAGTATAAAGAACGATCAGATCCCAGAACCTCACTAAAGCACCCATGTTATAATAATTCAATGTTATCTTCTACATGGAAACAATAAACTCAAAATTTTCCTCTAAGTTTTGCTTCAAACACAACTATCCTTGAACTCTTTTTCACTCCCTGAGTTATAGATTTTTCACTGTATTTGTGAGAGTGTGAGAGCCATATGGTTATCATGAGAAATGGAAGAAAAGTCTTGTTACTGTACAATAACAAATGAGATAATAACCCCACAACTTTATGCAAAATTTTGTACATTTTCTAGATCAGTGGTTTGTAGAATGTTAACAAAGCTTGGTGAAATTTTTTTAAATGTTTATTTTTTTGAGAGAGAGTTGGGGATGGTAGATAATGAACTGGGTAAGGGCAGAGGGAGAGGGGAACGGAGAATCTGAAGAGGGCTCTGTGCGGGCAGTAGAGAGCGCGACGAAGGGCTCCATCTTGTGAACCCTGAGATCATGACCTGAGCCAAAGTCAGACGCTTAAGCGACTGAGCCACCTAGACATCCCAAGCTTGGTGAAATCTAACAATTGCTATAGTTATTGCTTTAGATGTCATGACGCTACTATAGTCTGCTGTGAATGAAGAACAATCTTGGAGGAAATACATATTTTGGTTTATTATCCTTGACTCTTTTCCTATGCACAATTGTTAGTTGTTTTTAGAATTAGAGCAACACTTTACTGTTGTTTGGAGGACGATGTCAGATGTGACTTTTATTTATTTATTTATTTTTATTTATTTTAATTTTTTCTTTTTTAATGTTTATTTATTTTTGACAGAGAGAGAGACAGACCATGAGTGGGGGAGGGGCATAGAGAGAGGGAGACCCAGAATCTGAAGCAGCCTCCAGGCCCTAAGCTCTCAGCACAGAGCCTGACGCGGGGCTCGAACTCACGAACTGCGAGATCATGACCTGAGCCGAAGTCAGACACTCAACCGACTGAGATACCCAGGCGCCCCAAGATGTGACTTTTAAAGAGTCCCTGAGCTCCTGTATTAGCTGAGATGGCTCAGGGAAGCCGTTTGGTTGTAATGGGAACTGACACTGTGATGTGTTGACCCTGTGCTCGCACTGTCCTGTGTGGAACCTCTTTCGGTCCCCAGCAACCCTATGAGAAAGATCTGGTAACGTTCCTGGATCGTGCTGTCAGTTAAGTGGCTGAGCAGGAATTCAAATCCAGGTTTTTATCACTCCAAAGGCCTTATGGGGGCCCCTGGGTGGCTCAGTTGGTTAAGCATCTGACTTCAGCTCAGGTCATGATCTCGAGGTTCATGAGTTCGAGCCCCGCATCAGGCTCTGTGCTGACAGCTAGGAGCCTGGAGTGTGCTTTGGGTCCTGTGTCTCCTTCTCTCTCTGTCCTTCCCCTGCTCATGCTCTCTCTCTCTCTCTCTCTCTCTCTCTCTCTTTCTCAAGCAAACAAAGAAAAACAACAAAGGCCTTGTGGTTTTCATCATTCTCCTATTCATTCATTCATTCATTATTCATTCAGCAAACCATTTTGCACACTGGACATGGCTTCCTTCCCAGGAAGCTTCTCATCAATGGAGAAGTGGAAACTTCAGGACACTTACAAAATCCATTCAGTCCCCAACAGTGATAAGAATCGAGTGACCTAACTGAAAGAAACATCACAGATTGCGTCCTTGGGCTCCTAGCTCAGACCTTGCTGAGGACACAGATGCAGGAGACAAGTCCTGTATAGACAGTGGCCAGGTCCTTGGGAGCTAGAAAGGCGTGGGTATATGTTTTCGGGGGTGTGGCCTAGTGGGAGGGCTTCTGTTCAGTGTCAGTGGCGCATTTCCATACAGTGGATCCCAGCAGGTGCAGTCATACAGCCCAGCACCTGCCTCATTAACTCGGTGTATCCTCAGGCTCAGGCTCGCTGGCAAATCCCTCTGTCCTTTCCTGGCTTCATTTCCTTTCTTCACTAACACTTTGTCTGTGGTCACATATGCATTTGAAGAAATACATAGAATTTGGTTTAGAGGCTGGTCTGGCCTCTGTCAATAAGACTATATATTTACATTCTTCCTTAAGACACCTGTTTTTATTTGCCATACTAAAAATGCTGTGTTTCCTTTTTTCTTGGTAATGGATGGTAAGCGTCGTGTTATTAAAATGTCTGCATTTGTATCTGAAAAAAAAAATCCCAAAAGCAACAATTAGTGAAATTTTGACACTTATTAAAATAGTACACATTTGTTCTCCATTAATGAAAAGCTTGGGGTGTGAGGTCCATACTTTCTTCCTGAAGAATCCAAGCTCATGGTGGAATTTGTCAACTTAGTTTGAATGACCATGTGGGCAGCCTCTGCCCACATGGGCGACTAGATTGTTGATGCTTAATATCACCTTTCTTCACTGAATGAAATGTCCCGTGGGTAGAGCCACTCACGCTGCCAAGGGAGGCCACCAGGACGAGCCAGGACAGGAGCCACATTCTGCCAGCACTTGTCAGGAGAGGTGGTTGAATACGGGGCTGATCACAGCGCAGATCTGGTGGCTGTCGCAGTAAGAAGAAGGGGCGCTCTGAGCACACAGCTAAGAACCAGAGGAAGAGACCCACAGTATTTACCCCAAATCATCCTGCAAAATAGGGCTGGTAACTCACTTCATCAGCAGATTTCTCTCATTACTGTGTGATTGTGACTATCCAATGATATAACTGTAAGGAAGCCATTTTCCTGTTAAAAGACTGAAATCCTTTACTGGTTTAGAACAGAGAGGGAGGGGCACCTGGGTGGCTCAGTGGGTTAAGCGTCTGACTTTGGCTCAGGTCATGATCTCACAGTTCATGAGTTCAAGCCCCGCATTGGGCTCTGTCCTGACAGCTCAGAGCCTGGAGCCTGCTTTGGATTCTATGTCTCCCTCTTTCTCTCTGCCCCTCCCCCACTCATGTTTTCTCTCTCTCTCTCTCAAAAATAAATAAAACATTAAAAATATAGTAATTTGCAGCAGAAGATCTATGTCTGGATGCAGCAGAGGATCTATGTCTGGAACCTATGTTCTTAAGTAGGATACTTTTTCTCTTCCATTTAAACTTATTATAACATAGTATGTATGTGTAACATACATGTTACATACCACTCTGTAATAATAATGTGCCTACATGTATGTGCACACAGGTATGTATGTGTCTGTGTGTACGTATGTCTCTCAAGGCTCTAGAATGCACGGATGAGGATTCATCACAGGAAGTACCCTGAATGTGCTTGCTCAGTACTGCTCCCTAAGATTCATCTATTCACACATCCGTTCAGCGAGTGGGTACCGAGGCTGCATTACCCACCAGGCACGCGCAGACCCTGGCGAGGTCACAGAACCGCACACAAGGGTGCTCCTCCGGGCACTTGTATCCCAGCAGCACCAGCCTCCGTCTGCCTTCGTGTGGCGCAGCACCCGGCCCTCGAGTCCCGTCTGGGACCGCAGTCGCCTGCCCTCCCTCCATCCCAGTCCCCTCGTCATGCAGCCTGTGTCACCCAGACTCCCTGGAAATCTCAGGACGAGTTGCTGAGGGTCCCTGACGCACTCAGGTTGCTCTCCACAAGCCCAGACAGCGGCTGTCATCAGGAGGCGATCCGGTCAATGGGAAGCTGGTGCAGGAGGCTGCCATGGAAGCAGGGGCATCATCCATGCAGTTTCTGAGGTTTCTGATTTGTCTGGAGAATATTTGTCAGGTGGTGGGAACATCAATCCCATGAATCCATTTCTGGATAGATAGACAGGAGTAAATGGATAGAGACATAGGTGAGAGATGGAGATAGAGCTAGGGCTAGAGCTAGAGAAAAATAGAGATAGAGATAATGACATAGACACAGATACGTAGATAGAGATGGAGATGGAGACAGAGACAGAGATGTAGACACAGGTATATCTTGTGCAGATAGCAATATTACAAAATGAATCAAGGAAGGTTTTTTTTTGTGTAAATGTCCCAATTATTTCCTTCTAAGAAATGGAGGCAGAAGTGAAAATGACAAGAAATACTGATAATTACTGCCAAGTCCTTCCTCCAGGCTGCACGTTAAGCATTTGGATTTCTAATCTCATAACCTCACACCATCCCTGGGGTGGGTGCTGGCATCTCTGCTCCACAGAAGAAGTTTCTGGAGAAGCTCCAGCTCACCTCCTCCTCTCACTGCACCTGCTGGCTCCCTGGGGTTGATACAAATGCAGGCTTTTGTGGTTGTTGTTTTAGTACATTTCTCATGACTGTCAGTCTGTCTCTGTGCTCTGGAATTTAAAGTTTGGTTTACCGGATTCAAACAATACTATTTTCATTACTTCATTGACAATTATTTTTGCAGACTAGTTTATCTTTTTTAGGCTCAGGAAGCTTCATGGATTACGTTTGTAAAAACCCTGTATCTTGCCTACACAACTCTATGGAGTTACTACTTTCTAAACAGGGCCTCCCTTAGCACAGAAGTCTCCTTTTACTAATTAAAACACTGCACAACCTGGACAGAAAATTAGAAAAAGGCACTTTTTCCCAGGCTGACGCAGCCCTGCTCACGGCATAGAGGGTGGTGGGCATGGGATAGATTGTAGTCCCCACTGGTGCCCCCTCCCCCCTCACGCAGGCACCTTGAGCAGGGTGCAGTGGTTAGAGCAAACCCAGGCTACATCTCTGGTGCGTGGCAGGGGACGGGAGCGTCGTCATTGCTGAACTCACACATGTCATCTCTTCCTCCTTCTGATGCTGGAGGAGGCACTAAGCTTACCAACTGAAGACAGTTTCCTCTGGTTTAGAACAGCCCCTTTCAAGCTAGTTCTGTCTCCTTTGTCCCCTTCCTCATCCTTTTGTCTCCTTGCCTCCTGCTCACCCCAGGATGTCATCACTGCACCCGGGAGGAGAGTTAGTTCTCACAGTCTCCCTGCCGCCCTCTTCCAGCCCTTGGCCCCACTCTCTGGATTCAGCCTCTCCCTCTGAATTGTCCTGTGCAGTACCAGCCCCGAACCCACCCCTACCGACTCACAGCACGGCTTGGGATGCAAAGCTCCCACCTCAGCTTCTCATCCAGATCCCAGCTGCTGCCTCCTGTGGTCCCCTCGGCGCCCTGACCCTCTCACAGATGCTAAGAAGCATCTGGGTCACCAGCCCGTGCCGCCCGGAGGGACAGTCAGGGCTGGTTTGGGCTGGTCTGTGCTGATGTCTCCACTGTTGGTGGTGTTCTTCTAGGGCCGTGTTCCAGAGCTTGACATCAGGCAAATATTCTCAGGTTCTCCCCCTCCACCCCCCGCCGTGTTTTGGGTTTCTGTTGAAGAAGTTTCTATCCTTTGCGGGGCAAGGCTCTCAGAGACAAGGGAACCAGAAAGTACCTTCACTTTCTCTCTCCCCAACATCTCACACCACATGCCAACCCCTAGCCTTTCGTCTCGGGGTGCGTGCAAACTTTGTGGACACCACGCCCCCACTTATCTGCATCTAGCACCAATAGTGAATTTCTGTGTTCCTAATTTGCTAGGCTTGCATACCAATGTATCAAATAGGAGATTGGGAAATTTAGAAAATCCCTTTTTTTTTCCAATTAAATTTGACTTTCAAACTCACTATCTCATGATTAACTTTTTTTTTTTTTAACGTTTATTTATTTTTGAGACAGAGACAGAGCATGAACGGGGGAGGGTCAGAGAGAGAGGGAGACACAGAATCTGAAGCAGGCTCCAGGCTCTGAGCTGTCAGCACAGAGCCCAACGCGGGGCTTGAACTCACAGACCGCAAGATCATGACCTGGGCCGAAGTCGGACGCTTAACCGACTGAGCCACCCAGGCGCCCCAACTCATGATTAACTTTTAAAATGAGCTTATTCTGGGCACAGCCACTGCCTGCTTTTGTGGATGGTATCTGTCAATGTTTGGTGTAACCTGAGAAAGGCTCCCAGTGACATGATGTATATGGGAAAATAAAACTCTGCCAGCTACAGATTTCCAAAGCATCATCCTCTTTGCACATTGTGAGTGTTTAAGTCTGGTTATGGGATTTTGAGTGCTCTCCGTGTATTTTCCCTGACACTTTCTGCTAAAACTAGCTCACTAAACAGAGAAGATATGTGATTTTTGTTAGCCTTTTCCCTTCCACTAGCAGGAAGGGTCCTGGGGCAGAATGTCCACAAAGGAACTCATTCAGATGCATGCCCACTGTGACCCTTAGCCATGGATTCATGAGTGGCCCTCATAGTGTCCTGACCAGGCTCCACTCGGTAGGGCAGCAGGTCTGAGACAACCCAAATTTGCTCACAAATGCTGACGTATATTCTTGTAAAGTTAACAAACATTAAGCAAATTCAAAGTGGCCCCCTATTCCCCAGCTTATTTTACTTATTTGGTGGAAAACATAACCCACTTAAGTGACCATCTGCTTGATTTCTTCCTTTTGCTCCTCCAGATGGACTGTCCATCTTTCTTTACCTCATTCTGGGCATTACGAGGTGGACCCTCATGGACCGCATGGATGGGTTTCCTTATTCTCTGGTTGCTATTTGGAAGCAGTCAGTGGAAGCATCAGGAGGAGGCTGGGAGTTGGGAGCAGAGTGAGCTCAGGGTTCCCTCCTGACAGGTGGCCTTGGGTTGGCTGCATCCTCCCCTGGGGCCAACAATAGGGCCTTCTACCCCAGAGACAGAATTTGTGCTCGGGACCCAAGAGGGGTAGGTGGGAGTGGCCATTCCTTTTTATACCAATTAACCCACTAGAAGAATCTGTTTCTTTTCTCCCAGGGCCCTGGATCCACAGGTTTGGAAGTCTAGTGCCCAAGGAATGGAAATTGTTGTCAAATGATGAGGTCATGGTTCCTTTGAACTTCAACTCTCACTGGCCAACATTCAGTGGAAGTCACAACAAAGATGTCCATTAGTGCAGTCCGTGGGCGTTAGCCTCCTAGAGCACAGAGCAGGGTAAAGAAATGAGGAAAATCAATTCTAAGGGGAATACAGAAGGCATTCAACGAAGTCCACCCTTTATGCCCCTCAGCACCCACTCCTGTCCTTTGACCAGGAGGGACATCAGTGCCCGCAAAGACAGGGATACACAAAGTCTTAAGTGAAAGTCTATCTTCTCAGTCTCCTGGTGAAGATCACGTGGGCCAATTTCTAGCAACCTTACACGGAAGGATGCAGATCATGTTTTCAGGCAGTAAAGGTGCCAGACCACATTTGCTGAATGAAATCACAGCTGTGTGCATCACTGTGTGCTATATGCTTCAGAAGATTTCATTCCAGCATCTGCATTTGGGTAAAAGAGACATAAAGCAAGTCCTGAGAATTTGTGCCACTCTCTGTAGCACTTGGTGTCTGTCCTCCACAGGGGAAAAGCCACACTCAGCCCAAGAAGCTGCTATGAGCTCTCCAAGCATGAACCTTTCCTCTAACTTGGCTGATGGAGTCCGTGGGAATCGGGAGCAAACAAAGGTGCTGTTTTGTCAAAGAAGCAAAGGTTGTGTGAGAGGAAGGGAGAAAAGTGATCAAGACAGAACTGGTTCCAGGTCTTTCTAACCATCAGATTGTCTAACCATCACCTGTTGTCTATAAGTGTTCAATATTACGCAGTGATTTTTAACATTCTAAGATGCGTGAGTTCTTTTTAAATTTTTTTTTTTTAACGTTTTTTTTTTTTTTATTTTTGGGACAGAGAGAGACAGAGCATGAACGGGGGAGGGGCAGAGAGAGAGGGAGACACAGAATCGGAAACAGGCTCCAGGCTCCGAGCCATCAGCCCAGAGCCTGACGCGGGGCTCGAACTCACGGACCGCGAGATCGTGACCTGGCTGAAGTCGGACGCTTAACCGACTGCGCCACCCAGGCGCCCCGCGTGAGTTCTTTTTAAACTACATTTTAAAACAAAATTCAAAAGCAATACAAGATTTCTATGAGACAGGGCTGAGCCCGTTCTCGGGGCTGAACATGAAGAAGACCCGATACAAAACAGTTAACGTGGATTTCCAGGCATGCCTGGAAATTTTTAGAATTGAGATTTTACCAGGTGGCTCTGAGGTAATGGACGTCAATGTTCCCACAATACTAGGATGTGTGGGCAACTGGTAACGGATACCGTAACTTTGAAAATCGTGATTCTGAACATATTCTTAGACTTTATTCAGCATTAATTTGATAACATAATGTCGGTCCCATTATTTAAGGTCACTGTGACTTGCCCTCCTTGTGGCAGTACCAGGATATAACTGAACTTGGTTCTAGCCCTGTGGGACAGGATGGCCGAGCTGCCAGCGCGTGCCACGATCAAGGTTGGCTGCTCCAGTCTGACCTCCACAAGGCTGCTTGGAGGAAACCCCTGAGGCTCCCGGCCATCCCCCACACTGGGTACAGGGGAGGGAGTCCAGACTTACCGGGAAACAGGAGGGCGCACAGGATTGCAAGGAGACCCAGCTTGGCTCCAAGTCCTGGCAGGTGGACAGAAGCCCAGGGTGACATAGTGGCTGCACCTGCTGGGAGGAGACCACCTGGGTGAGTGTCAGAGGTCAGGAGAGGGTCTGAGCTGCTGCTTCCAGGTGGTGCCAGCAGATACTGGTGAGAGAAAGGAGGGAGAGTGGGAGGGAGGGGGAAGAGAGCAGGGGCGGTGCAGACCAGGGGGCGGGACCAGGTCCTGCGGTTCCAGGGTCAGATCCTCAGAAATGGTAAAAGCGGGGCCTTGTGAAGGGTCAGCTGAGGAACGCATCTGAAATGAAATTTAAAGAAATAAAGGGAGCATTGACTTCCGACTGAAATGCAGGTTCCTTTTCAGTTATGCCAAGTGTATCAGGGCCCCCTGGATATATTTATGGTAATTAGTTATGCTAATTATAGGCTGACAGCCTGGAGGGAGAGGGAGACGGCCAGAAAGGGGACTTGGCTGGGCCAGAGGGTTGGGTCCTTCAGCACCCATGACCAGACCCAGCTCCTGAGCAACTCCATTTGGTAAAAACTGAAAGGGAGACATACTGAACTATAATCAAGATTCAAGTCTCAAGTGTCCCCAAGTGCAGGCTCTAATGTTGTGCTGAGCTGGTGAAGAGTTGAGTAGAATACTCTGCTAAAAGAATATTTCAGGGCCATCATTCAGACCCTCAAGCAGGTGTTTGTGCAGCTGTGCTAAAACTGTTAAGTGGAAAAGAGAGTGACAGTGGGGGAAACACGTACACAGCAAAATGGCAGGTGGAAAGAGTCTCCATATTAGGTAAGCAATGTAGGTGGGGAGAAATCAGGTGAACTCTTTTCTTCCTACTTTCTCTATTTTTTACATGGTCACCAATAAGGAAATCTTACTTTGGAGGAGAAAATCCACAACCGTCTATTGATTTATGAAAATAAATTTTATTTCACATGGTCCGCATTTAAAACTCTGTTTCTGTCATTACGGTTATCAGTGTTATTCAAATACTGCTCAGATTGAAGGTTCAAAACTGTTGGCCAAGACTCTTTAATAAAGCCTGTCCCAAATCTCCAGACAAGGACTCCTCTGAATGTGTCAAATGACAAAAGTAAAACAATTTATCTTGTACAGTGTGATGTCTTTTATTCAAAGGAATAATCCATGGATTGGGGCTTTCAGTGCCTCACACACAGCAGAGCACGCTTCCCCAGGGATTATGGGCAAGAGGGAGTTTTATGAACCTTAGATTTTCGATTCTTGGTGTTTGGGCACTGGCTGGGATGGAATAAATGGTGTTTCTGGTCAAGGGTAGCATTTACTGGGACAGGAAAGGTACCTAAGTCTAGGTTTGACTACATGGTACCCTGTGCTGGAGGGGCTCCATCTTGGGCTCAAAAATGTACGTCAACAAGTGACAATGGCTTTCGTTTCCTCTACCTCTCTTCTTGCTGTGGTGCATCTGTGTTCTTCTGTAAGTGGCACTAAAGGATCACATTTCTCCAACAGTGACACATGTTTAAAAAATAATAGAGGGAAACTCTTGAGCAGGGCAGAAAGAGTAGTCAAAGCTTTCACCCAACCCTCATGAGGAGAGTGGAGGGTTCTGATCAGGACCCTGCTGTCGCCAGGAAGAGAGAAACTGGGCAGCACTTGAGGGAGCAGGACATCCTGTCCCCCCAGGTCATCCCGCTGCTGCATGATGCTCTGATGGCCCCAGACCTCAGCCCCAGGGGAGAGGCAGCTGGGTCACAGCAGGTGTGGACTCAGGCAGACCCTGTGCAGAGGGCCAGGTGCTGAAGCTTGGACCTGCTCGGTTAACCTCTGAGAGGCTGGCGTGCTCGCCTCACCTGGGGCAGCTCCCCTCCGTCCAGCAGAGAGTCTGAGATCTCGTCCAGTGTGACCGCTTCCCTTGGTCACGTGGAATAAATGGATGCAGACATGATGTCAACCTTCGGTGAACGGGACAAACCTGAAAGCCCAAAAGAGGAAAGACATTGATATATTTTGATGAGTGGACTGTGGATAAAATATTTTCTTCAATCTTCCACTTATACCTTTATAACACTGTGTGTTGAATAAAATTTTTTTTAAAAAATCACGTCTTTTCTTAGATGAGTAACCTCTTTTTATTTTTTTTAATGTTTTTATTTATTTTTGAGACAGAGAGAGACAGAGCATGCACAGGGGAGGGGCAGAGAGAGAGGGAGACACAGAATCCGAAGCAGGCTCCAGGCTCTGAGCTCAGCACAGAGCCTGACATGGGGCTCAAACTCACGGACTGTGAGATCATTACCTGAGCTGAAGTCGGACGCTTAACCGACTGAGCCACCCGGGCGCCCCAAGATGAGTAACTTCTCTTTAAAAACCAAGTCCTGAGCAGCATGCTGGAGAGTCCACTTTGCTATGAAACCCCAGAAGCTTAGACACTTAACAATGAATAGTGTAGGGGCCCAAGGCAAGCTTCCCCTGACGGCATAAATATTATTTTGCCATAAAGATGATTTTGAATTAAAGGTAATAAAACCCAACAGATGCAGGAAAATCTCTGTGCCTCGCCCTCAACTACAGCAAATTACACTGGAAAGGGGAGCCTGTGCCAGCAAGAGAGCTATTAACAGAGATTCCCCTTTACCTAAGGAACTTACCTGCATGATTGGGCAAGCTTTTTCTTCCAAACAGCTCCTCTCACCTTCCTGCTCCTGGCCCCTTTGTGTCCTCTGCTCTCCTTAGCTCCCCTAAGCTTCTTGTTGCCTCATTGTCTTTGGAATTTCCCTATGCTTATGCCTACTAAATTTGATTTTCTCCTATCAATCTGTCTCATCACTTTGATTCCGAGTCCCGCTAGAAGGACCAACAGGCAGAGGAAGGTCTTCCTTCCTGGCCAAAGAAAGCATTCGTTCCTGAGGTTTCATTGTTCCTCGTCATTAAAGATGAGAAAATAGCTCCCCGGTGCAGGTGGCCCATTCAATATCACGGGACCATGAGCAGCTGAGGCAGGATTCAGACACCCCCTCCCTCCTCTCTACGGTGGGCACTTCTCATTGAGTGGACCTATCATTTGTCATATCAAAACCAATAACTGCATCAGAGCACCCACTACGTGTGAGGCACAGGACCAGGCCCCTTAGAAACGTTAACCTCGGTTTCGGCATCCTTGGAAATAATACAGTTCTATGCAGCACATATTAGTATTCTCAGTCTACAAATGATGCCCATCAGGCTCCTTGGACATTCCTCACATTGAATTCCTTTAAATAGCTGAGCAAACGTGCTAATCATTAACCGACCTTATTAGAAAAACATTAGGATCAGTTAGGTTGGTCTGCATTTGACTCTCTCTCCTCCAAGGTAAATGGATGTGTGTGTGCGTGTGTGTGTGTGTGTGTGTAGCAAATTAATTTGAGAGAAGATTTTTGTGGCTCCTCAAGTGAAAAAGTAGCCTTGCATAGATTCATCAGATTTAATGGGAAAAAAAAGTGCGAAGTGCTACGCAATATTTGGACATAAACCACATAATTATTTTTAAGCTACATAATTATTTCTTGTTTATCTGAAATTCAGGCAAATGCGAGCAAATCCACAATGAGCCATCATCTCCCACCGGTAATAATGACAATTAGCAAAAAAAGAGTACAGTAACAGGTGTCATCACCGAAGCCAGGAAGGGAGGAAGGGCAGGGACTCTGGCTGACAATCCTCTGCTCAGAGACCACGTGCAGGGGACATGAGGCTGTCACAGGAGCAGCTCCGAGAGCAGACCGTCCCAGGCAAGAACACATGTCTGCGGTCCTGGAAAATCCCTGCTGGGCCAGATGGGGCATGTTTTCAAAATCAAGAATGTATGCATCTGCCAGCACACAAGAGCAGAAAGAGAATTCTGAAAACAAAATGCAACAGGAGAAATTCCTCCACCAGAATGTTCAAGAAAAACCATGGAGCTACAGCCCTGAAAAGAACATAGTATTAGTACTAGATTGTATTCAGTCAGCAAAACTTACCTTAAGAGGGGCTGAGGGAGCAAAAGAGAGAGAGAGCATTTCTTTTAAGCTCTAAAGAGTAGGGGTCATGAGGAAAATTTCAGGAAGATTGCAGAACTCTGGAATAAGCAAGGAGCGTGAGCTGTTCTTGAAGCGCAATCATTCAGTTAACAGTGCTGGACCTCAGAACCTGTAGAAATTTCCTCTAGCACTTGTGAATTAACAGTTGATTGCCTTCTGTGAGAGACTGTTTTAAAAGATCATAACAGAAATCATTGGCCTGTTAAATAATAACAAATACACTTTATTGCACATCAAACATTGTACATATTGATTCCGTTGTTGCAAGTGTAACGTAGGTGTTATTCATCCCATGCTACAGATGAAACAGAGGATCAGGGAAGTTAAGTAACTTCCTGGAGATTGCCTGGCTAAGAGAGAGCACAGCAAGAACTTCAGTTCTGCAAGGCTCTCAAAGCCTGTGCCCTAAGTAACCTAAGTAACCCACTCGGATGTTTGTATTTCAGGGATTCATTTCTGTCCTCATTTTGCTGTTGCTGTGAATGCAAAGGGTCATCTTGTCATACTTCGCATTCCTTTTCTATAATGTGCTTCCCGAGGTTACACACTACAGTAGTTCATGTTATCTATGTTGCCTTCTAGCACTCCCTGCTGGCCATTGCAGGTATGTCCTACACCTTATGCTCTGCATTGGAGCCCAGGTAAGTGAAGTCTACTACAGCAAATAACTCAGCTTAGTGAGTGGAAGAGCCCAGAAAACCTAGGCAGGAAACCTGCTTTTCAATTGTGTACTCAGGTGTGCTTGGGAGTTTTAGGTCAGCATCTCCTCTGTGCAAGCCCCCCGTTTCCCCAGCCTTGAATGAGAGGATTGACTGGTATATTTGGGGTCTTATGTAGCTGTGAAAACTACAGAGAATTGCTCGTGAATAATGCGTCTTTACATCTATATAAATGGAATCGCATTCTTGTCAATCCATCTGTCCATCTGTCCATCCACTAGGCTCACTGCTCCTCTGTGCTGCTCCTTCTGCCGCTGGTTGCAGCCACTGCATGAATCCCTCCACCGCCAGTGACAGGCACTTGTCCTGTTGCTCATACTGGCTGTCACCAGTGAGGCTGGCACCCACACCTCAGGGTCTCTGCATGCTGGGAGTCGCGTTTCCCTGGGAACGTCATCCCGGGGTTGCGGCTGCCAGGAAATACACATACACCTTGTCTCTAAATACTGTGCTTATTATCTGACATCATAGTTTTTACCAACCTGATGGCCACCAAACAGGATCACATTGTTTCAGCAGGTTATTGCCCTGGGCCGCTGATGAGGAAGCTGAGGGTCTCTGTTTATACCTGGCACCCACTGAAGTCTGTCCCTCGGACACTTTGCCGTCCGTGTCCTTTGGGCGCAGCAGAAAGGAGGCCGGTGGCAGAGGCTACAGCACCCAGAGGAGCCAAGGCTGCCCACGGCTGGGCCCACTTTTCCTGGCCATGTGACCGGACCCGGTTCTCAATGCGCTGAATCTCAGCTTCCTCGTCTGCAAAAAGGGAAATCAGCAAATACTTTATTGGCTTATAAAATTTAAGTAATTTTGTGGTTTTAATTTTACATTTATTCATTTATTTTGAGACAGAGCCAGAGAGCAAGCGGGGGCAGGTCAGAGAGAGAGGGAGAGAGAGAATCCCAAACAGGCTCCAAGCAGAGCCTGATGCAGAGCTTAATCTCCTGAATCGTGACCTGAGCCAAAATCAAGGGTTGGTCACTTAACCAACTGAGCCCCTCAGGCGCCCCTAAAATTTAAATAATTTAATACAGGTAGAACACTTAGGCAAGTGTCAGACAAATAAAGATGTTAGTTATAATTATATTTCCTATTAACAGTAATATATTATTCTTATAAAAACAAATATACATGAAGCAAATATTACTATAATATGTTAGTACAACTATGTCATCCATACGAATAAAGAGAAAATGTTATATACGTTAAATTATTAAAATTAATTAAGATTTTAGGAATCTTTATTAATTACTTGTTGATTTGAATGAATTTATCTCTTAGATATTTATCTTTTACGAGTTTTAACTTTCACAACTATCCTCAGCTAATCTATCAATGGTCTAAAACTTTGTCTAAAGCACTTTCGTTAATAGAGATTCTCAATTTTGTAGCCAGATTTTTTTTTTTACCACATACATTGCATATTTGGAGTCCTGTTTAAGAAAACTTATCTTTCTGGGGTGCCTGGGTGGCTCAGTCAGTTAAGTGTCTAACTTCAGCTCAGGTCATGATCTCATGGTTCGTGGGTTCAAGCCCCACGTCGGCTCTGTGCTAACAGCTCAGAGCCTGCTTTGGATTCTGAGTGTGTGTGTCTCTCTCTCTGCCCCTCCCATACTCACACTCTGTCTCTGAAAAGTGAATAAATTTTTAAAAAATTAAAAAAAAACTTGTCTTCTCCAATATTATAAAAGCCCTGTACCGTTTCTTGTTATATTCAGTTTGAGATTTTCACCCATGCTGATCCTGGCATTAGTGTTTCTAGACTTCTGTGAACTCGTCAATCACTCGGCGTCTCCTGGCATTTCCGTAGAAGATCCCTGCACCATATTCAGAAATAAGTCGGTAGAGAAGTTTTCAGTTACTGCAAAAATGACAAACTAAGTTGTACTGTTTCTACATTGAATACAATAAGAAAACTGAATGGGCACTGGTGGAGAGAAAAGTCATGATGTTCACTCCTGATGAGCTGATGTTGAGTACTGACTTATGTAGGGAAAAAAGTTAATAAAATGAAACATACTGAGAATTCTCTTTTATAGACATTAGACCAATGACAGGACTTTTCTGTTCTATATGATCTATTAATTTTATGTACCTATAACTATAAACATGTCAGTAAGAAAAGTAACAAAATGCGGCTCGTGTAAGAAGACATTGCTGATTGTGAAGGTTGTCAGATGTTTGATGACACACGGACGTTAGTACTACATTGCATTTAATGTCAGACTGTAAATTTCATTAGTGTCAGAATTAAAATGCCTCCTCCTCCAGGTAGCTCACCTGGTTGGGGTGTGTGTGTGTGTGTGGCAGTTTGCTAACAATGCTGACCCCGCACTTGGTTAATACTTCCTGAGCTTGACACCCATGTCCCCTGACCTCCATTCTGTCAGTCAAGGCTACTGTGGGCATCACACTGGTCAGCTGTCACATTGCTAGGATCCTAGTTGGGGGAAGGAAGGACAAGGCCCAGGTCCCATGGGATTGTCTCTGGGCTCCCCAACCACCAGGGGGAGCCCTGGCTCTGTATTCCAGGGGTCCCTCCTGTGGGGTGAGGTCTTTGCAGGTTGGACCTGGTGGGGGACAAACCTGAGTGTCCCAGCACACCAGCCTGCTGGACTGAGGGAGGTGGGTCGCTGACCTGCTAGACCGAGGGAGGAGGGGTAGCATGAGCAGCCAGTCAGGGATCGGGCACCACGGAGAAGCCCACTGTGGCCCCGTCTGCGTTTAGGGGCTGGGGACAGGGTGATGTGGGAGGGCCCGGGCTGGCAGAGCTGCTCCAGGCCTTAGGTGCTTCTGGCGCCGACAGGTCTCTTTGTGAGGAGGGGGCTTCCCAGCGTAAAATGTCTAACTCGAATGGTGCTGGGTTATGTGTCTTTCAGCTGACGACAGCAGTGACCAGTGCCTTTTTACTTGCAAAAGTGATCCTCTCAAAGGTACAGCCTCCCACGTTTTCTGTACAATTACCGTCTATACTGGCGAAGGCTCATGTTCCAGTGTGAGCTCCTGGTAACTGCATTTCCCTCTCCTGGTCACGTCTGTCCTTCCAGCTTTTCTCTCAAGGGGCTTTCGGCTACGTGCTACCCATCATTTCGTTCCTCCTTGCCTGGATTGAGACGTGGTTCCTGGATTTCAAAGTGTTACCTCAAGAGGCGGAAGAGGAAAACAGTAAGTGTCTCCCAGGTTAGGCTCCTCAGATGGGCTGGGGACCGAGCCAGAAGGAAGAGCCTGGAAGTCAGATTTGAAGGGAGCCACACTGGGTGGGGTAGGCGGGTCTCAGGTCTCCACCTTGCAGAGGACCCAGCAGAAATCCAGAACAGGGCGGAGGACAGGACAGTGAGAGCACGTGGCTCCTCTCTGGAGCTGTGAGGCCAGATTTCTCTGGAAGAAAGTGTGAGCCCTGGTGAGAGGGACAGTCAGACAGCAGAAACAGCCAGCACCTCCTTATCCCCAGCGATCGCGGTCCCAGGACACCAAGCACTTTGTGCATCTGAAGAGGACTGTTCCTTAGGGACACAGGGATGGCAGACACGATAGGCTGAGCTGAGACAGTAAGTCTCAGAGTGCGCGATCCTGCCAAGTCTCACGTTGCTACCTTACAGCAGGCGGTGGCCTGGAAGGGGCCCCAATTAGCACAGGGGGTGCCTGGTGGGGGAGAGTGCTGGGTGAGTGAGGAACCCAGAGGGCGGGAGGGGGAAGACAGCAGCCAGACATGTGTGCTCAGCTCAGGGTCCACCTCCCCCTGTGAGTAGCAGAGGGACTCCTAGCGATCTGTGACCATGAGCCCTGCAGGGCGGCCGTCATCTCCTGCGTGGACTCATGTGGATACTGACCAGGAAGGCCCAGTGATGGACTGAGCTGCATGATTCAGTATGGGGCTAGAATTCCTCTCTGCATGATGGCCTGAGTGGAAGCCCACAGGCCACATCTGCCCTCTGGTGGTGACATGTTTGAAACTCAGTACAGAGACCCAGGCCTTTTACCACGTGCCGTGGTTATGTCCTTCATGCGTCTGGCTCAGATTGCCCTGCAAAATAGGAAAAATAAGGTCCTATGTCCTAGAGAAAGTGAAGTATGATTGTAACCTCAAGGGATAACGGAGAATGAGTAAACATGTAAATGGATTTATTTTGAGTAATCTCATTTACAGAGTAGAAATCTATAAGAACAGAATTATTATTCAAGAGTGCATTTTAAACACCTGAATCAGACCTAGATAAGTCTTCTGTCCTGTGTCCTCTGTGCTTGTATGAAAACCTGTTGTGGAGCAGGGCAGGTACAGCTAATGGAAGTCGCTTTTGGACTTGTGTATGAACATCAAATCGAGTTTGGGTGAAAGCATATCAGCTGTTAATACACTGGGGCTTGAATGCGAGAGTGATGCCACCACGTTCAAAGGCACTAACAGGGCAGAACTGGCGTCGATGAAAACGTGGAGCAGCGGGTACGCTCACGGTCACGAGCAGGCAGTGAGCTCACACCTGCGATTCGGCCGCGGCTTCCTCCAGCTTCTCTCGTGTTCGCTCAGCTCCGGACGAGACTTGCCGCCGATGCTCCCTGTGCTCACGGGCGCCCGTCCTGAGCTTCCACATCAGTTCCTCCCCTTTTCTGTGTTTGTTCAATTCCCTTTTCTGGGGGGACCTTTTTAAATAATAAATCTTTCTTCCCCGTCTTACTGACGCTTTCCACATTTATACAAGTCTCTCCACTTATTGTGCCTTACATTTGCTATTTCCCTAACGAAGTGAATACTGGAGGCCATTTGTATGACTTACCAGGTTGTTTTCCTTTGTGCTTTGGTTTTGATTATGGTGATTTCTGCAGGGAGGAAAGTGTTCTCCAGGGAAAGAGGCCCTAAATACTGAATCAAAGAATCCCCTGAGTCACAGGCAGGTTTTTAAGTCCGCTGCCATGTGCCCTCACAGCACTGGTTCATAGCGTAATAACAAAACCTATTTTTTGTTTGAAAGATTTTCTTTCTGGCAAGGGTTTTTCTCTTTTTTAGCGTAGCAACGACACCATTTTATTGTGCCTAACCTCGCAGAGAAGCTACCAGAACCGTGACGTCACTCTCAGCCTCTGAATTTCTTCCCTTCCAGGACTCCTGATAGTTCAGGATGCTTCAGAGAGGGCGGCACTCATACCTGGAGGTCTTTCTGATGGTCAGTTTTATTCTCCTCCTGAATCTGAAGCAGGTAACAAAAATGTGATTATCGTCTGTGTTTTCATCCATCATTCAAAAGCTCAGCCCTCCCTCCCTCTCCTGTCAGAACACTGCTGAGCAGACATCTCACAGTGCAGGCACGTAGGAGACGGAAATAACCGAGACGTGGTCTTGATGTGGGAGCAGTGGGGAGATACAGAGTGTAGAATACATGTAACCCAGGGACACAGACCCCATGTGACCGGCCATGTGCATCTCAGAAGACAGGCAGACGAGGGGAAGGGTCCACTCCTCTTCGTCATCCCCTAGCCCGACCTTCCTCCCGGGTCCCCGTGTCTGAGGGTGCAGCTCTCTCTGAGCTGTTGGCCGTGAAGAAAGCAGAGCCTCCCTGGGGACTCGGCCCTTTCTTAGGCCTCACATCCCTGCCTTCTCCAGGCCATTTCCACCCTCTGTATTTCTGCCTCCTTTACCTCATTCATTGCACCGCTTCCTGTCTTCTCCACCTTTCCTTCAGCATTTCCTGCTTTGGTTTCTGCAGCCATTTGCTGCCTCGGTCACCCTCTCCCTGCCCCGCCGGAGCGCCATGTCAAATATAACAATTGCATTGTCATATGGCTTCCTCAAACCACTCGATGAGGTAGGAGTCTCATTATCCCTATTTCAGAGACCATCAGATTGAGGCACAGAGAGGGGAATCATTTGTGCAAGGTCTCTGGAGGAGTAGGAGGTGGTGGGATCTGAACCCCAGCTCAGTGCTGGAATCCGCGCTCACAGCTGATCCATGTGGGGCCTCTCAGTATTAATGGAAACGAAGCATTGACCACCTCTTCCCCTGCCCAGAAGCCTTCAGTGGCAGAAAGGATGAAGGAAGTCCTGGGTCCTGAGCCTGGCAGAAAGCACCATTTTAACCTCATTACCCAGTTGTCCGACCTCCTGGTACCGTCTCCGTGTGTTCTCTTCTTAGCTTTGCTGAAAACGTTGTGAGCCCAAGCCATCAAGCCATCGGGCAGCTTGCTTTTTCTGTTTGTCACACTGCCCCTCTGCAGGCCTGCTCTCCACGCACGGGAGAGAAGGCTGTCCCACCGCACCCCCACCCTCTGGCTCCTGGGAGAACATTCTCTGCATTTCCTAGGACATTTCTCCCACCTGTGCGGGCTGCACTGCCTTCAGCCTTGACCTGGCCTCGTTCTATCACTGGGGTGGAAACTTGAGTTAGAGAGACTGCGTTATTTCATTCCCCGCATTGAGCTTAGTAACTATTTGAAACACACACACACACAGGATAGTAAAGCAGATTCCAGGCAGAAAGAGGCATGTGAAAGATCAAAGGCCCAGCAATGTGACATAGTGAATCATTGGAACTCGAAGTACCTTGATATCCTGGGCTATTCGTATTTGATATTAAAGCAGGTTAAATCAGGAAGCATAGGGTCAGATGAACTACAGATGTGAATTGGCAGAATTTCTCTTCTTAGTCAGCAGAAGGTCAAAGAAATATCAAACTCTCGTTACCTCAGTATGAGGGTTACTTCGGGGAGATATTTTGGTATGTCATAGGACTTATTCTTTTGGCATAAAGGCAGTTCAAATTTTGTCCGTGCTTTTGCACAGCTGTTATTTTTCTAACACTAGTAAAAGTTCTCAGCACTAATGTATTTACTTAATTAGAAACCCTAACTTGATATTCTCTGGACTATGTTGGATCTAAGCATGGGGTCAGACAAAATACAGATATGAACTAGGAGCCAATCTCTTTTTCAGGTGGCAGATACTCAATATAAGTATTCAATTTTTCATTACCTCGCTATGAGGGTTATTTCACTGAGGTTTTTTTTATGTCATAGGAGTCATTCTTCTGAAAAAAGGGAGTTCGCATTGTTGTTCATGCTTTTATCTAGCTTTTATTTTTCTAGGACTCATAAAAGTTCTTGGTGCTGATATCTTTACCCAATTAGAAGTTCAGAACAGCCGGATAATGATAATGGGAGGAGTTACACCTTAGACATTCTTCATCAAACTTTCCAGTCCTGAATCCATTGGCTTCCTGCCTGTGACTTTTACCCCCACCTAGTGGTGGTTGGGAGCATGACCAGTTCATTGGATTATGGAGCGGGCCTGGAACATGGTCCGGGTGTTCAGGTAGCTGCTTTGTTCAAGACAAAATGCAGGTAAATAGTTGGGAGAGAAGGAGGGTTCAATGTGACTTACTCTATTGTATTATATTTTCATTGTCTGAATATGCAAGTTAGGAAAGAATTAAAATTAAACTTATTGTTGGAATGAACATGTCTAGAAAAGAAGATTCTCCTCTAAAGCATGGCTCACTCATTAGGCCGATGGCTAAAAACTACACAGGAGTCTGTGCTTCTGCTGCCCTGGGACTGACACAGGGCTGATTGGCGCCTGGGGGACAAGAGGGCATCTGGGGCTGCTCGCCTACTCTTGACTTTCCTTCCCCAGCACCTAGGGCAGTGCCGGTACTTAGTAGATTTGTAACTGTGGAAGGGAGGAATGAGAAGGGAGAAAGAAATCAGAGTCACCAAAAATTAAAATGTTAGTATTTTTCTTTTTAATGGAATGGCTTGAATTTTAGTGTCAATATACTAAATATAAACATGAATATAGCTGAGAGAGAGAGAATCTCAAATCACGTACCACACTTTCAGTGCAGAGCCTGACGCTGGGCTCGATCCCACAAACCCTGAGATGATAACTTGAACAGAAATCGAGAGTCAGATGCTTAACCGACTGAGCCACCCAGGCACCTCTCATGTCTCAGAAGTGTTCCTGCTTAGATGATCAATTATATAGTGAGTCTATGTATGGTCCATAGACTTGAAACACAATTTTTCCTCTTTTTAATAAAAATTTTGAAAAGTATTAAAGCATCATAGTGCAGGATATTACCTAACCTTGATTAAAAAAGAAAACAAACAAGCAAACGGTTTTAGTGAGGTATAATTTACATAGCATAAAATGAATTCTTTTGTACATGTGCAACTGCATGATATTTAGTAACTTTATGCTTTTTAAACCAACATCACAATATAATTGTAGAGCACTTTTATCATTCAAAAATATTTCTTTATATGCAGCTACTCTTTCCTCCTACTTCTCGTCCTAGATAAACCACTGTTCTTCTTTCTGTCTTGAAAATTTGCTCTTTTTAGACAATTAATATAAATATCACAGAATATGTAATTTTTTGCATGTGGCTTCTTTTACTTAGTGTGGTGTTCTTGACCATCAATCATGTTCTAATATGCATAAATCGTCTCTTCCTTTATATGGCTCAATACTATTCCATTTTATGCATATATATTGTTTTGTTTATTCCTCAGTGGATGGATGTTTGGATTGTTGCCAATTATTGGCTATTATGAATAATCCTGATGTGAACACTTACATACATGTCCTTGTGGGAACAAATGGGTTGTTTTCCTTAGATAGATTCCTCAGAGAGGATTCGCTGGGTGTTTTGGCAAGGTTCTGTTTGACTTTTTAAGTTATTGCCGAAGAGTTCCCCAAAGTTGCTGTACCATTTTAAGGGTTTATTTCTGGACTCTCCATTCTCTTCTAGTGACCTGTATGCTCTCCCTGCACCAGGACCACGCTGGCTTAAGTAGGTAACTTAATTCTTCTGTGAGCTCTGAAATCAGGTGCTATAAGGCCTTGCCTGAAAGGTCCATGCTGCTGTCCCAAGGACCAACAGTAATAAACCTTTTCACACCGTGTGTGTGTGTGTGTGTGTGTGTGTGTGTGTGGCTTCATCATTCTCAACATGCAAGTCAAATTTTGGGTGCACCCCTCCCTCCCACTGCTTCTGCAGGGTGACCATAAAACTGTCCTGCAACTGTGTTTTTTTTTTCCAAAATGATTTTGGGTATCCAAAGTCCATTGGGTGTGATGTAATTTTAGGGTGAGCCTGTTAATTTGTGCCCACAAAGCTTTAATGAACTTGGAAAGAATTGCCATCATGACAATATTAAATCTCCTAATCCATGAACATGGGCCTTCTCTGCATTTACTTAGATATTCTTTCATTGTTACCTGCATTGTTTTGTAACTTGTTAGCCTAGGAGTGTTGTTCTTCTTGTGTTGAAATAATTCCTAAATGTCTTATTCTTTTCGGTTCTATTGTAAATGGAACTGTTTCCTTAATTTCATTTTCAAGTTTTTCATGCTGGTATATATAAATACAACTGATGTTTTTAAATTGAATGTGTACCATGTGACAATGCTAACCTTGCTGATTAGTTCTACTTTTGGGGTGTGTGTGTGTGTGTGTGTGTGTGCGCGTGCATGTAGATTCTAGGGGGATTATCCATGTACAGAAGCATGTTATCTGTGGATAAAGACATTTTAACTTCTCCTTTGCAATCTGTTAGATATGTTTACCTTTTCCTATGTGCACTGTCTACCTTTAATACCATGTTGAATAGAAGTGTCAAGAGTAGACATCTTTGTCTTGTTTCTGGTCTTTAGGGAAAAGTGTTCAGTCTTTCCACATTACGTATGATGTTAGCTATGGGTTTTCACAGATGCCCTTTATCAGGTTGAGGAAGTTCCCTGATATTAAGATTGTTTCTTCTGCTGACTGCATTATTCTTTTAAAGCCCCCTAGTGAATATTTCACTTTGGCTATAATGCTTTTCCATTTCAAATTTTTAAAAATATCTGTTCTTTTTTTGTAATTTCTGTCTCCTTTTTTAGATCACTATTTGTTAATTTATTGTTGTCATACTTTACTTTTTTCTTTCTCCAAATTTTTATTTAAATTCCAGTTACTTAACAGGCAGTGTAATATTAGTTTCAGGTGTAATATTAGGTGTTTTCATCACTTACGTACAACATTCAGTGCTCACAACAAGTGCCTTCCTTAGTCCCCATCACCTATTTAACCCATCCCCCTGTCTACCTCCCCTCCAGTAACCCTTAGTTTTCTCTCTATAGTTAGGAGTCTGTTTTCCAGTTTGCTCCTCTGTCTTCTTTTTTTCCCCCTATGTTCCTCAGTTTTGTTTCTTAAATTCCACATATGAGTGAAATCATATGGCATTTGTTTTTCTCTGACTGACTTATTTTACTCAGCATAATACTCTCCAGCCCCATCCAGGTCCTTGCAAATGACAAGATTTCATTATTTTTTATAGCTAAGTAGTATTCCACTGTTTATATATACCACATCTTCTTCATCCATTCATCAATCGATGGACTTTTGGGCTCTTTATATAATTTGGCTATTGTTGATACTGCTGCTATAAACATCAGGGTGCACGTGTCCCTTCAAATCAGTATTTTCGTATCCTTTTGGTAAATGCTTAGTAATACAATAGCTGGGTTGTAGGGTAGTTCTATTTTTAATTTTGTGAGGAATATCCACACTGTTCTTGAGAGCGGCTGCATCAGTTTGCATTCCCACCAACAGTGTAAGAGGGTTTCTCTTTCTCCACATCCTCACCAACACCTGTTGTTTCCTGTGTTGTTAATTTTAGCCACTCTGACAGGTGTGAGGTGGTATCTCAGTGTGGTTTTGATTTGTATTTCCCTGATGATGAGTGATGTGGAACATCGTTTCATGTGTCTGTTAGACATCTGGATGTCTTCTTTGGAAAAAATGTCTATTCATGTTTTCTACCCAATTTTTAACTGGAACGTTTTTGGGGGTGTTCAATTTTATAAGCTCTTTATGTATTTTGAATACTAATCCTTTATCAGATACGTCATTTGCATATAACTTCTCCCATGCCAAAGGCTGCCTTTTAGTTTTGTTGATTGTTTCATTCGCTCTGCAGAAGTCTTTTATTTTGAGGAAGTCCCAATAATTTATTTTTTGCTTTGTTTCTCTTGCCTCAGAAGACATATCTAATAAGAAGTTGCTATGTCAAAGCAATGTCTGATGTCAAAGAGGTTACTGCTTGTGTTCTCCTCTCAGATTTTGATGGTTTCCTGTCTCACATTTAGGTCTTTCATCCATTTTGATTTTATTATTGTGTATGGTGTAAGAAAGTGGTCCAGGTTCATTTATTAGCATGGTGCTGTCCAGTTTTCTGAACACCATTTGTTGAAGAGAATTTCTGTTTTCCATTGGATGTTCTCTCCTGCATTGTTGAAGATTAGTTGACCATACAATTGTGGGTCAGTTTCTGGGTTCTCTATTCTGTTCTAGTGACTTAAGTGTCTGTTTTTGTGCCAGTACCATACTGTCTTGATGATTATAATTTTGTAATATTGAAGTCCAGAATCGTGATGCCTCCAGCTTTGCTTTTCTTTTTCAAGATGGCTTTGGCAATTTGGGGCCTTTTGTGGTTCCATACAATTTAGGATTCTTTGTTCTAGCTCTGTGAAAAACACTGGTGATATTTTGATAGGATTGTATTGAATGTATAGATTGCTGTGGGTAGTATAGACATTTTAACAATATTTGTTCTTCCAATCTGTAAGCATGGAATGTTTTTCCATTTCTTTGCATCCTATTCAATTTCTTTCATCGGTGTTTTATACTTTTCAGAGTACAGTTCCTTGACTTCTTTGTTTAGGTTACTCCTAGCTATCTTATGGTTTTGGTGCATTTATAAATGGGATTGCTTCTTTTATTTCACTTTTTTCTGCTTCATTATTGATATATAAAAATGTAACAGATTTCTGTAGATTAATTTTGTATCCTGCAACTTTGCTGAATTTGTGTAACAGTTCTAGCAACTTTTTGGTGGAGACTTTGGGTTTTCTATATAGAGTATCATGTAGTCTGCAAACAGTGAAAGTTTGACTTCTTTTTGGCTGATTTGGATGCCTTTTATTTCTTTTTGTTGTCTGATTGCTGAGGCCAGGATTTCCAATACTATGTTAAATAACAGTGGTAAGGGTGGACATCCTTCTCTTCCTGACCATACATGAATCTCTCAGTTTGTCCCCATTCAGGATGATATTAGCTACGGGTTTTTCATATGCAGCCTTTATAATGTTGGATATGTTCCCTCTATCCCTACTTTGTTGAAGGTTTAATAATGAATGGGTGTTGTACTTTGTCAAATGCTTTTACCACATCTACTGAAATGATCCTTTGGTTATGATCCTTTCTTTTATTAAAGTGGTGTATCACGTTAATTTATTTATAAATATTGAACCACCCTTGTAGCCCAGGAATAAATCCCACTTGATTGTGGTGAATGATTCTTTTGACGTACTGTTGGATTCAATTTGATAGTTTTGTTGAGAATTTTTCATCCATGTTCAGCAGGTGTAGAAAGAAAACCTGTAGTTTTCTTTTTTTAGTGGAGTCTTTGTCTGGTTTTGGAATCAGGGTAATAATGGCCTTGTAAAATGAATTTGGAAGTTTTCCTTCCATTTCTATTTTTTGGAATATTTGAGAAGAATAGGTATGAACTCTTCTTTAAATGTTTGGTAGAATTTGCCTGGTCCTGGACTTTTGTTTGGTAGGAGTTTTCTGACTACTGATTCAATTTCTTTTTTGGTTGTCGGTCTGTTCAAGTTTTCTATATCTTTCTGTTTCAGCTTTGGTAGTTTATATGTTTCTAGGAATTTATCCATTTCTTCCCAGTTGCCCAGTTTGTTGGCATATAATTGCTCATAATATCCTCTTATAATTTGTATTTTTGTGGTGGCGGTTGTTTTTTCTTCTCTCTCATTTGTGATTTTTATTTATTTGGGTGCTTTCTTTTTACTTTTTGACAAATGTGACTAGGGCTTTATCAATTTTATTAAGTTTTTCAAAGAACCAGCTCTTGGTTTCATTGACCTATTCTACTGGTTTTGTTTAGTTGCTATATCATATATTTCTGCTCTAATCATTATTATTCCCCCTTCTTGTGCTGGCTTTAGGTTTCATTTGTTGTTCTTATTAGAGCTCCTTTAGAAAGTTTAGGTTGTTTATTTGAGATTGTTCTTGCTCCTTGAGGTAGGCCTGTATTGCTATAAACTTCCCCCTTAGAACTGCTTTTACTGCATCCCAAAGGTTCAGACCATTGTGTTTTCATTTTCATTTGTTTCCACATATTTTTTATTTCTTCTTTGATTTTCTGGTTGACCCATTCATCCTTTAGTAGTATGTTGCTAAACCTTCATGCATTTGTGGTCTTTCCAAATTTTGTCTTGTGGTTGACTTCAATTTCACAGCGTTGTGGTCAGAAAAATATGCATGGCATGATCTCAATCTTTTTGTAGTTGTTTAGGCCTGATTTGTGACTTAGTATGTGATCTATTCTGGATAATGTTCCATGTGCCAGTTTTGGGGCTGTGCTCTTTACTGAAGTTGGTTTATGCTGAGGGGTGGGGGAGGAAAATTGTGGCAGCCAGCTCCATTTTCCTCAGAGAAGGGTCTCCGTGCTTGCTTGCTCTTAGAGAAATACTCCCAGAAGAGCAAATAATTTCCCTTCCTGCATCCCGGGTGGTTTTCAGATTGCTTTTTTTTTAATGATGTCTGCCTCCAGTTTGCTTGCCTGCTTGGAGCAGTGCAGTGCACTTTGGGCTCTATCCCACCCAATCCTGCTGACATTTAAGACTCCAAACTTAGGAAACCTGGTGTGGCGGGGGCTTGCACTGGTTCTTAGGCAACAGTCTCACCGTGTTGGCTGGGCCTGATTTAGGGTTGATTCATGAGGGCAGTTGCAGAGGGGTAAGATTTGGAGCAGGGCAAGCTAAACAGCCAGTGTCCAGCAGGTGTCTCTGCACCTATGCCAAGAGGCAGGAGAGGGAAATGGTGCCCGCGGGCTATTTTGTCCCCAGAGAGGTGTCTCTGCAAATGCCACCTCTCACAGATGTGCTCCAAGAAGAGCAACAGTCTCTCCCCATGTGCCTTAGGTGATCTTTGAATTGCACCATCTGCCCCAGAATTGTTTGCCTGCCTTCTCTCCAAGAGCAGGGCAATGCCCTCAGGGTTCTATCCCAGCCAAGCCCAGGGACCTGTAAACCTCCAGTCTTTAAACCCCACTGATTGCAAAAATTCATGAAAATCACTTCTTCTCATTTTCCCAGCCAATGGCTTTGGGGAAGTGTTCTCCTGGGCATTCCCCTGTGTGTTCAGCTCTCTCTCACCTTCCCCCACAACCGGGGCTCCCTCCCTTCTGCAGCACCTTGATCCTTTCTCCCTCAAACTGGCATGTGTCTGTTCATGACTCTCCTCAGTTTCCTTTTGTAAGTTATTTTCTTTCTAAGCTTAGCTTCCTGGAGATCACCCCTGTGTCTACATAGCCTAGTGGTAACCAAGATCAGGTAGGGGTTGTGGTCAAGCACTTTGAAGAAGACTTCCATCCCCTGCCAAATCTTTATGTTGTACGTATTGGGTAGCCCCTTCATACTTTAGGCAATTTTGAGTCTTACCCAGCTTATACACTTTGCTGAGTCTCTTCACATTGCCTCGGCATATGCCTATGGCCTCAGGGTCAACCAGGAGTATTGGGCTGGCTTTGAGTCTCCACTAAGCGTGCACGCAGCTTCAACCAAGCACGTGATTGCCTCAGCCATGACCATAATCTCAAACCAGGAGAGCCTCTAGCCCTTCCTCCTTGCACACCACTGAGTCTGTCAGTTCACCCTCAAATCACTCGCCACCCCAGATTATCCGAGCTCCCTTACACTGTGTAATTTTGCTGCCAGTCCTCATGGCCTGTCCCAACTGGAAGAATCTTCATGCTCAGAGAGCTGGGTATTGGGAGGCGGGGGAAGAATGGGATCCACTCCAGGCCAGAGCATGACTGTGGTTCCCTGCACTCTGTAGCTTTTCAAAACTAAGCACTTCTCAGATTATTGTCTGCCTTTGGACACTTCCTGAGGGTGAAAGGGCTGGTTTAACTGGTTTACTACAGTTTTATATTGATTTTCAGGGAGAAGATTTGTTAACCTCACTTGATCAGAGCCAGAAGCCCTTGCTAGATCTCACTTTTAAATTATGCAAGGCATACATATTATTATATTTTAATGAAAAGTTTGTCTTCGGGGCACCTGGGCAGCTCAGCCGGTTGAACATCTGACCCTTGATTTCAGCTCAGGTCATGATCCCAGGGTCGTGGGATCGAGCCCCATGTCAGGCTCTGTGCTGAGCATGGAGTCTGCTTAGGATTCTCTCTCTCTTTCCCTCCCTCTTCTCCTCTCCCCTCCTCACGTTCTCTCTTTTTCTCTCTCTCTCAAATAAAAATTTAAAAATAAAAAAATAAAAGTTTGTCTTCAATTAGGATGCCCAAATAATTACAGGGCATGTGGCTCAAATGCCATTAGCCTGACATGTGGAAAGGAACCCCAGAAACATGAAGACTTGGTATGACCATCCTCCTGAGACTCATTTCAAATTAAGAAGGCATTTAATCTGCCTCAGTATCTCTAAGATTTACAGCAGTTTAATATGCTGGAAATTGAAACCTTCCAACGGTTATACCTTGATCTATTTATTTTGCCACAACTTTAACCTCAAATGTGTGACATTTATGAGGTTAAGAAGTGGAACATAATCTTGTCTGCTATTCATGCTCCTGCATCAGATTTGCTCCTGGCTACAATGCAGGCAGACATTCTCAGGAGAAGAAATGTCCTATTTGAGGTGTATTATCTGAAAAAAGTAAAGCAAAAGTGAGGCAAGCAGTTTCTTTTGTGTGTGAGTAGGTTCTATCCCTAACCTGCTACCTTCCCTTCCTACTGCTCGCTTTCATTGTCCCTTCCCTGATTGTGAAAGTAATGCATGCTTTATATAAAACTACACAGGGGCGCCTGGGTGGCTCAGTCGGTTAAGTGTCTGACTTCGGCTCAGTCATGATCTCGTGGTTCATGAGTTTGAGCTCTGCCTCAGGCTCTGTGTTGATGGCTCAGAGCCTGGACCCTGCTTGGGATTCTGTGTCTCCCTCTCCCTCTGCCCCCCCACCCTCCACTCACCCCTGTCTCTCAAAAATGAATAAACATTAAAAAATTTAAAAAAATAACTGTACACAGAACAGCAAAGAACCTGTCCTTCAAATTCCATAGCCACATTAGTACTGACAGTTCAATTTGTCTCCTGCTAGTTTTCTGTGTGAAATTTCACATCATTGTGGCCATACAATATTATTTCCACCTGTCTTAATAATTATAATTTAAAAATTATAAAGTCAGTTTTTTGTACATATTTTAGAATGTGCAGAACTGATTTAAGTCATCTGGTTATTATTTTCTTCTCATCTTTCTGATCTTCACATATGTGTTTACTGTATTTAGTATCATAAATATGATTCTATGCTATATCGTTTTTTCATTACAAATTTGCCTTTACTCTATAAAATTTGCATTTCCCATGCTGTTCTAAACTATATACATATAATTTTAGTGGATGCAACATACTTTGTGGAAATATAACACTTATTTAATTTTTTATTCTACTCTCAGACATTTAGACTTTGCTCTTATTTTTAGGGGGGAAAGGTACATAATGGAAAGCAAGTATTATTTATTATTTCCTCAGAGATATTTCATAAAGAAATCATTCTAGAGTGAAATGTCAGAGTCACATGTATGATTAATATAAGACTCATGAGGCATGACCCACAGTGGTTCTAGCAGCGCTCTCTGGCCACCGTGCACACAACAATAACCATCTGGGATCTTTGACATTAAGAAGTCCCCACCGGTCTCATTCACTGGGTACAGCGATTTTTAAAATTAGGTACATTAGACTGTGCCAAAGCTCACAGTTATTTGCGGTTGAAAAAAATACATGCCAACTTCTTGGCAAAGAGGTGGAGGAAGAGGAGCAGTAGATAATAATTCTTAGTCTGTATACAATTTTTCAGTAGTACAGAAGGGACATCCATTTTGATAGGTTACCACGAGTTAACCAAAGGTCTTCCTCCTACAAGAAGTAAAAGTAAAACTGTACTTTACAATTACAGTTTTGTGAACCTGAACTCTTGGCAATTAAAGACGTGTATCTCTGGAGGTCTTAAAATGGTTTAAAAATTTTTAAGTCTATTTATTTATTTTGAAAGAGAGAGAGGCAGAGAGACAGAGAGAGAGAGAGAGAGAGAGCACAAGCACATGGGGAGGGCCAGAGAGGAGGAGAGACAGAATCCCACGCAGGATCCACACCATCAGCGCCCAGCCCAGTGCAGGGCTAGAACTTACAAACCTTGAGATCATGACCTGAGCAAGATCAAGAGTCTGTCATTTAACCTACTGCGCCAGTGAAGGCACAGCATCTCAACAGTCCTGGCCATACAATTCCCGACTCAGGAAGCAGATACCTGGAATGAACTTGATATAAAACAGGAGCTCGGGATACTAGAAGTCTGCAGGCTGTTCCCCGCAGAACAGAGGCATCAGACTGGACTGAAGGTGCAGCGTCTCAACAGTCCTGGCCATACAATTCCCGACTCATGAAACAGCTACTTGGAATGAACTTGATATAAAACAGGGGAACCCCTCAACCACAGCTTAGGAATATGTTTGACAGCAGTCCTACGCGTGTGCAGATGGATATTTTCTTTTCATTAGCCGTGGCCTTGTGGAAAAGAGCAAACTTGGCTGTGGTCTAACTGCCCTTATTTTATCTGACAAAACCTACTACCCCTTGCACAGCCCCAACCAGTAAGGGCCGGTTTGACTTCGAGCATTTTCCACGAATCAACCACATTTGACAGAGCAAATAGACAAGAAAAGCCTGAGAAAAGAAAACCCCACCACCGCACCAGCGCCCTCCTGCCCCCCACACTGTCCCCTGCACCACGGCCTTCCCCCTGTCTGCACTCCAGGGCTGCCCAGGTCCAGGTCGGGTTGGGGAAGGGAGGGGATTAGAAGCCACAGGGGACACTGGCTAAGAGTGCCCGGCCCTGAAATCAGCCCACATGGCTCTGGGTCATTTGCTAGTTTTCCCTTTGCCTCTGTGCTTTCCACACACAGAAACAGTTGCAGATCAGTTCCAGATCTCTAAGTAGAGGCCCAGGTATTTGATCTAAAGAGGCCTAATGAAATCCCTGAAAATGAAGGAATGGATGAAAATTAAATTTCCTCCTTTTTTGTATTTGGTGGGTCTTGTGCTGTTTCCACCTCCACTTAGTCTCCAAAAGCACCTGTTTCACAGAAACTGAAGCTGATTGTGAATAAACACAAAATCTTTCCCGATTTTAAATGAGACATTGTTTTATTCTAATATTGCAAAACTTTTACTTTAAAAGGATTCACTAGAAAAGGAAAAAAATGACCAATCACTTATTTCTTCACCCACCTACCATATATTGAACATTTTGTTTTACACTCATGCTTGGAGAAATAAACACACAAATATAAGTGAGTGTCATATTTCTTAGTGTTATTACTCAGTAAAAAACATAGTCAAAGGAGTGGGCAAATATTGCACAAAAAAAAGAAATGTAAATAAACTCAATATATGAAAAGATGGCTATACTTATGAGAGAAAAACAAATTAAAACCATGACGCAATATTATTTTTCACCTGTCAGATTAGCAAAATCCTGATGTTTGACTGTACTGTTCTGACATTCACCTACACTGTGGTACTCACATGATGGTAAGACACCAATAACTATCAAAATGACCAGTACACATGTCCAAAGTGACATAAAACAATACTATAATTTCAGCATATTTTAATTTTTTTATTATTTATTTTTGAGACACACACACATACAGAATCCTAAGCAGGATCCAGGCTCTGAGCTGTAAGCACAGAGCCCGACACGGGGCTCGAACCCAGGAACTGTGAGATCATGACCTGGGCGGAATTCAGACCTCAATGGACTGAGCCACTGAGGCGCCCCAATTTAGCATATTTTAAAATAGCAAATGGTAGGAAATAATCCATTGGTCGATCACAGGGTACTGATCTTAGAAAGTATTTTATAAGGTAAACATTCACTAGCGAAATACTGTGCCGCTAAGTGTCCCTGTATACTGACATAGAAAGGGCCCAAGGATGTGTAAGTGAGAAGTGCAGAATAATGTAAATTGTGTTCTGCCTGTGTGTTAGAAGGAAGAACATTAGATCTGTATGCATTTATTAATTTTGTATGTAAATTCATATTTGTATACATTAAAACTGGAAAGATCCCCAAGAAACAAAACTGTGACCCTGAAAGAGGTGAGGAGGTAGAGACAGTGGTTGAAGCAAGATTTCCTAGTTTGATGTTTAAAGTGTTTTGGTTTTTGGAACCATGTGAAGGTATAATCTAACAATTTTAGTATGGTCCTGCCATGAATACTTCTTCAACAGCACTTTCTTTTTTTTTTTAAGTTTTTATTTATTTAAGTAATCTCTACACCCAATGTGGGGCTCCAGCTCATGACCCCAAGATCAAGACTGAGCCAGCCAGCCCCTTCGGTGACAGTCTCTGTTTAATTTTCCATTCCTTTACCAATATACACTTTTTGGTAAATGCATAATAATCCATCATACAACATCATTTAGTTTATTTTTTTGCTTTCTTATTGGGCATTTGAGTTAATTTGGGATTGTTGTAAATGGCACTACGGTATTGCATGTAAATCTCAGCACATAATTTGCGTGTGTGTGTGTGTGTATGTGAGGATGTGTTCTCTATTATTTCTAAACTAGAGCTGCTAACAGTAGATTCTAATGCTTTTGAGGACTTGTGTGTGCCCAGCACAATTAACTCATCGCATCCACACAACCCCAGGAGATGTGTCACTGTAAGTCCATTTAACAAATGAGAAAATTAGGCACAGGGAATTCAAATAGCTATAGACCCAAGATTTAAACCCAGGCACTTGGGGTCCAGAGTCCAAGCACTTAACCCCTCCAGCACCCTCCCTTCCCGTGTTAGTGCAGCTCTCATGGGGTTCTTGTGACATCAGGAAACATGGTGCACGTGTGACACGGGTCCAGGTCTGACACACCCGCCAGTCACATGACATGTGATACTGTCACCACCAGAATGTCTTAAACCAAGTGAGTCTGAATCTGCTGCCCTTGGAAGGAGAAATAACCTGGCACCTTCGCTGGCTGTGGCTCCCCTGGGGCCAGTGCCCCCAAAGAAGGCATCACAAGGACTCTCTCAGGGAAAGAGTTAGAAATGTGGAATTGACCATGATTATTACATCAATGCTGAATGTGGAGGTTCAGTTGCCATGCTGTCCATGGCCTTGGACTCTCAGTAATATTTCACCGAATGAAAACACACAGAGGCAAATGTAGGCTTTTGATTGTTTTTATTGTGCCTATTATGAAAAACAGCACAAAGTTCAGGCAGCAAGGATGAAGGCTTCCATGTATGTAAAATAAAAGGCCTCCAGGCAGTTATCTGGATACAGAGCCCCAGGGGCCGCGATGGAAGCTGCACGCCGGCTATACTCAGAGGTGAGGGTGCTGGGTGGCTGACGGGCTGGTGGGCGTGAAGGAGAGAGTGGTGCTGAAGCCCCCGTGAGTGCCCCCCGGCTCCACCCCTGACTCATGGCAGAGTCTGTTCTTGGTGCAGAGTGACATTTCCCGTTTGCCCAGTGGTTTGTAAGCCTGTTCTGCAATGATGACACATAGAAAAAGACATGTGAACTGAAATAACCCAAACCCAGAAAGAAAGCCCCGCTAGAGCCTCAGCAGACACCGTTAGCGACAGTAGCCAGTAAAGAAAAGTGGAGCCTTGGGCCACCATGGGTTAGGAACTCTTCTCATTGCGGCAGAGTGCTGGTCTCCCAAGTAGACGGTAGGCGATGATGATGGTGTAGACCACGCTCTTGACGAGGAGGATGATATAGGTGTAGTAGGCAGAGCTGGTCACTAGCTGCAGCTGTAGGGGGTCTAAAAGAAGCTATTTTAGTTTCACCTGTTGTTTTGAAAGGCTAGGACTTATTAATGGGAGGTAGGTCGTATTATGCAATTCTGATGACCTGGGTGGAAGTGACTTTCCTGCACCAACCCAACCCAACAGTAAACGTCTATACCACTGTCACCCCTACCACCACCACCAAGACAACCCAGAATCCAGCTTGCGGGTCAAGTGAATCAACTTCTGTGAAATTCACTTAGTATATTCCAAAGTCTTAAAAAGCAAGGTTATGTTTTAGATGAATGAGTCACCCTGCAAAAAGCATTGGTGATAAGTAGCTTTTGCCATTTCTTCACCCCCACCTTGTCTATAAGTTACCATAATAGCTAATATGCATTAACCACTAACTAAATGCCAAACATTTGATTTGAGAGTTTTGAGGGCAAAGCTTTAATCTTAAGTTTTCAATAACCTAGGAGATTATTATTTTCATTCCCATTTGACAGATAAATTGAGGACAGAGAAGGAATTTGTCTGATGTCATATAGTTAGTAAATACAAGCCAGATTTTAATCCCAGCAACATAATGTTCGAGAACACATTCTTACGTACTCTGATTCTGCACCTCCACAGGTTACAAATACCCCCAACAACAAACAGTTAAAAATATGTGTAAAGATAAATTGCTGATTTAGAAGCACCTTAGTCATCACACATTGTTCGTTAATGAAGTTCCTACTAACGGTATGGTCCATGGAAATTTGGTTGTGCTCATAGCAGGTTGGAAGGGAGGTTTTAGTGGAGGGTGTTGGCTGTGATGAGCACCGGGTGATGTATGGACGTGTTGAACCACTCACTATATTGTGCACCTGAAACTACTCTTACCCTGTATGTCAACTAACTGGAACTTAAATAAAATTTAAAAAAATAATAACAAAATGAAATAAAGTGGAAAAAAGTAGTCTCCAAAGAGTAAGAACTCCAGAATCATTAGCCCTTGGTGTGTGGAAAGGGACCCTGAGAGATGATGTGTTCATAGCTCCACGCCCTTGGTCAGGTAATATGTTACCTAAGGTCCAGAGGCCCCTCGATATTGCACATGGAAGGCAGATCGGCAGGGCTGGAGACAATGCTTCTTGTCACTTTCTTATACATACGTGGGGAGAAAGGGCCAGAAACCAGTACTTACCATGCATCAGGTAAATGAGATACCCTATGCTAGACATTTGCCATGTGTGACCCTATGTCTTTCATAACTGAGTTAGCTGTTGTTCGTTTTATTCCCGGTTGGCTCAGAAAATGCAAGTAATGTACCCATACTCATGCGCAAATAATTAAAAGACTGGGGTTAAAGTCCAGTCTGTGGCCCTTGAAGCCCTGCACTCACACCCATCCCCACGGGTGCCTGGCTTTGGGATTTCTTGCTCTGTGACTACATCTTACAGGTAGAATAGCAAACCAAGTAAGCGTATCAATTGTTGACTCAGATGGTCCATGTTGAGGCCTCAGATCCCGCTGTGCAGTGTGGTGCAAGGGACTTAGTTCATTTTAGCTCATTGCCTTCATGCATAAAATGTGAATGAAATCCTTCATAGTGAGTATTAGGAGAATTAAACAAAATGCACTCACAGTAACACAATGCCTTCTGTACAAGAACCTCTTAATGTCAGTTCATGTTATTAACTATGAACAAAAACAAAGACTTAAAAAAAAAAAAGCAACTCAATATCCTGTTTTCCTCAGACAGTAGAAACAAGGACCACAGAAATGAGTGAAATCTGTTGCTGAAAGACTTCGGAGCCCCTCACTGCACCCCTAAGTTATATAGTCCCCTCAATCCCAAACCCACAAAGATGTGAAGATGGCTCCTGGGAAACGATGGACTGACTTAAATTATCAGTCAGTCTATTTTGCAAGATCCTGCCATTGTGAGATTTCTACCTGAAGTCAGGGAAGTTCAACAGTTAAGTTGATTGGGAGGAAAAAATGCTATAGCATAACATAAAGGCACACACATACAAAAACTTACCATTTTCATCTTTCAGCGAAGCTTCTGTAGAATTAATAGCAGGGAGTTCTAAAAGAAAATAGAGAAGGTATTATTCAATTGTTCATATCCATTATTTGACATGTGTCTGAGTTGTGGGTGGATGGATAGATAGATACTTCCAGACATACACACATACAAACATACATACATACAATTTGGCAACCAAGAGGAGAGAGCCTAGACATATATGATCCCCACAATTTCTGGAATGATTGCTCCGTTACTATGTAATTCAGTAGATCGATTCACATATTCTATTTCCGCACATGAAGATGTTGAAGTTCACAAATGATGCATTTTTTTTTCTCACAACTAGAAGGTAATGTCTGAGACTATCTTGTTTTCCTTCTGCGCTCATCGCTCCTAGCACAGAGCCTGCCTCAACGTAGGTGTTCTATAAGTACTTGTTGACTGGAAAAATAACCGGAAATAGTGAATACTGGGCAATCCTCAGCACCCACGCAGACATGCGGAGTTGCTACAAAATGAATTCATCTAACCCTAGACTCCACAGGAGAATTTTACATGTTGGAAGGAGTCTGGTTGAGGTAAATTCACCTAAGTAAAGGCAAGAGGCCCTCCCTTTCCAAACCATGCACGCCCCCGTGGTGTGTGTGGGTGTGACAGCAATGCTAATGAAAGCCTGTACCTATCGAGTGATTACGACTGTGCCAGGCACTGTGTGAAAGGTTCACGTGCATTATCTCATCTGATCCCCCAGTCACACCGATGTGAGCTGAATTTGGAGGACTACATGTTACACAACAGGCAATAAGGTTTAGAGAGTCTAAGTAACTTGACCAGAGCCATGCCAGTAACTGGCTGAGCCAGCACTCAAACGGCAGTTGTGGGGGGTTAGATGAGCTAAAGCAAAAGCTCAGTGTTTCAGTGCACGCTGAAAGATTGGCCAAGTAATCATAGTTTTCTGAATAGATAAAACCTGAGGGGAGGGTTGTATTTCTCTAATGCGAAAAAACAAACAAACAAACAAACAAACAAAAAGCTGAAGTTACATAGAAAGACAAAATCCCTTAAAAAGATCATCGACTGTTGGCTGGACGGACAGTCCCAACATGTTTTGGCTTATCCTTTTTCTGCTTGATGAGTCCTTGTCCATACAGATACGGTTCTGGTATGCAAATTATTCACTCCACACCATCTTGTTTGGGCGCTCTTACATTCTAAATTCTAATAGGCTTTGGGGTAAATCACAGGAATAAAAATGTTTGTATAATCATGTTTACATGTTAAAATACCCTCAAAAATGGACTTTAAAGTGTCTTAAAAGTCTCTTTCTTTTCCATACAGTAGCTCTACTCATTAAAAGAAAAAGAAACATCTCTTATCACCATGAATTGATTGAGGTAGAAACATTAAGGTAACAATTTTCCAAATTAAAATCTGTGTGTGTGTACCCTAGGTTCACTTTCTCAATCAAGGTTGGTTGAAAACTTAGACCATATAGTTTTATCTCTTCCAAATCATTTCATGGATTCATGTTTCCATGTTCTATATATTTTTAGCTTTCATCAAAAACAAAAACAACAGGGGCGCCTGGGTGGCGCAGTCGGTTAAGCGTCCGACTTCAGCCAGGTCACGATCTCGCGGTCCGTGAGTTCGAGCCCCGCGTCAGGCTCTGGGCTGATGGCTCGGAGCCTGGAGCCTGTTTCCGATTCTGTGTCTCCCTCTCTCTCTGCCCCTCCCCCGTTCATGCTCTGTCTCTCTCTGTCCCCAAAATAAATGAAAAACGTTGAAAAAAAAAATTAAAAAACAAAAAAACAAAAAAACAAAAAAACAAAAAAACCTTACTAGAATCAGCATTAAAAATTTGCTGTAGAATGGCATTAACAGAAATACCCTCATTAGCTCTGTTCCATTGAGAAGACCTTGGGAGACATGCGTTTCCAAAATTAAGTGCCAAGTAAAACACATCTCACAAATAGGAACTTCTCCCTTTTCGATAATCATCACCATGGAACTTACTCTAGTTTACTTCGATCACTATAAAAACCAACATCTAAAGGATTACAGTGGTTACATTAAACTTGTGCTTTGCTCATTTGCCTCCTCTCTGTTTCTTAGCTGTAGAAATTTTTAAAAATTAGGGCTGTCTGCACTCTTACTTCAGTTAGTTTTAGGAGAGGATGCACATAAATACAAGAAGCACATGAATAAATGCATTCATGTTATATTTTCAAAAGCAAGCATTTTCACTGACATGATTGTATTTCTTCTTCATCACAGCCAGGGAGAAAGCAGAGATAAATGTTCAACCCTAATTTGATCATTGGAAACACTAAGGATCCAAGAAGGTAAAGATTTATTTCAACAATTTTAAGCGGTATACAGCAAAGGTCTTTGCACATTTAGTTACGTGCGTGTTCCCCCTGCTTCCAAAGGGCTTGGTAACCACAGAGAAAAGTACAAACTAGTCCTGTCCAGTGGGCCCTCTTGGGCTGTGGTCTCTTATGTCAAGGCTCAGGACTTGACTTCTGAGTCTAGAGGTTATTGGATCACAGCCGGGTGCCCACGCTATCGAAAAATGATCAGCATTTGTACCAATGGTGATCCTACAGGACACCATGGCTGAATCACAAGTGACCGTGAGTGATTAGGAAACATGTATTCACTCTACTGTAGTGATCCTCCTGGGGACAGTGGTCCATCCTGCATCCTTTCCAGGCCTGGCACACACTCGTTCCGCAATGTTTGCTGGGCAGCATTTCCCAGGGGTAGAAACACATCCATTGTGTAGAATGGAAGAATATTTGTATACATTAGCCTCACACAGTCTTTACTTACCAAATTTCACCTTAGAGTGGTATGTAAAATTCAAATATGAGAAACAGAAGACCATACTAAAACCTCAGCAACCAATTTACTATTTTTGTTGAGCGCGATCTGTCTCCACCAAATGAACAGCATTTTGTCGCCTATGACTCATTGTTTATGGGTTATACTTTGAGTAGAGCAAGATTAAAGTGAGAGGGACTTTGCTGAGTAGAACATTCCTAAAGATGTATAATTGTTCTAATTTCCTCATCAAGTACAATCCTTAAAAGTGGACTCTCTTTCGAGCGTTTATGATTTGGGAGGATGCTAGGTGCTTTTGCATGTACTGTTTCATGTAATTCATATAATGACGCTAAAAATATCACTGTAACCTTAACATTTTGGTTGATGAAACTGAGGTCAGAAAGGCTAAATGAATTTTTCTTGTTTTTTTTCTTTGTATGTTACAAAGTCAATACTATTTTAGTTCTATGGGGAAATAGCAGGACATTTATGCTACCATTAAAAGTAACAACATTTAAGAAAGATTTCTATTTGTTTCTTTTCATTAATATTTGACAGCAAAGGTGGGATATTTCCTTTGACAAAAGGGTTACTGGTATATACACACATACCTGTGTTTATTGAAGGAAACAGAATCTCTTGATCAACCCCTCCTTTATTCTTCTCGTGTTTGACAATACATTTGTGTTCTTTATCCATTGACTTTTCTGTCACAGTCAGCCAGGTGTATTTCATGTATGTGTCCTTATTCTTCATGGTGTTTCCCTGCTGGGATTTCAGAATTGTTTTGCCATCTTTCTCTTTCCAATCTACCTTGATAACATCAGGGAAAAAATCCTCAAGAAGACAAAGATATGTTCCAGTCTTATGGAGTGTTCTTTCAGCAGGTGAAGGAAGAAAAATCATGGGCTTGGGGGAAGTGTCTTCATTAGGGCTTTTATCTGTTGGAGAAAATGGAATAGCAATTAAAGCTATTACTAGAAAAATGGAAACATTGTGTGGTTGGAACCACCTGGCACATAGTAAAAGGAAGGAAAAGTTGCCATAGAATTAGTGCTTATGGTGGCCTTTCCTCCACAATGGTTCTGAGTTGCTTACCTTCTTAGTTTCCATGGGAAAAAGAGGGTCAAGAAGTTACATAACTTGCCCAAAGTCACAGCTACTAAGTGGCAGAGTCGGGATTAAAACATGGAATTTTTTTAAACAATACACAATCGCTTGTTTGAATGGGAAATATTTCCAGGTGTACTTGACAACCTATCGAGTTGACCCTGGGTGGCTCAGTCAGTTAAGCATCGGACTTCAGCTTGGATCGTGATCTCGCAGTTCTTGAGTTCAAGCCCAGCGTGGGGCTCTGCGCAGAACCTGGAGCCCATTCCGAATTCTGTGTCTCCCTCTCTCTCTGCCCCTTCCCTGCTTGCACTCAGTCTCTCTCTCAAAAATAAATAAACATTAAAAAAAAAATTATAGAACATCTCGCTTTCACGTCTGAATCACGTCAGGACTTCATGTAGGGCAATGTTTAAAGCTGCACTTCCAAATTATTTACACCTTGAATTTAGAAACAAAGTCTCAATATATCCAAAAGTGCTATTTCAAAACTGATTATTTTCAGAAATGCTTTTATATTAAAGCCTTATCAAGTAACACCCTTATCAGAACTTTTGTTTTGCTGTGGAAAATGTTCACTGAAAGCTTATTTCCTATTAGCATTTCATCTGAAGTTTATATGTGACCAAGAGAACACCATATTTTGACTCTCAGAGTCTCCCTCTAAGTTGAATCTGCCCTAGAAAGCTGCTGAACTTGTAACCCACAATATTTGGTGATTTCACTGGCTGAATAATATGTAACTGGTGTAATGTTACCTGTTATGATTCCAGAGTTTCCTGCAGACATAATGTCAAAACATATAACAAAAATCATAGTTTTCAGGGACATGTCATTTGAATGTTGGTATGTTACTTGATACATTTACTGCTGATTTAATGGTTATAATTATAAATGTTGGAACCATTTTAAAATTGATTTCCAACTGAAATGCAGGTGCTTTACTGATATTCTCTTTGGGCTAGTTTGGTATTAGTTTAATAATTCAAAGGACAATTTCTTAAGAAAAAAGTTCATTTGAGAAGAACAGAAAAAAAATTCTTTTGGGGGGCTCTTAATATACTCTCTTTTTTTTCTTTATTTTTTCTTTTTCTTTTTTTTTTTTTTTTAGAAAAAAAGATTCTTGAGAATTTCTGCCTGTGTAGCTAAGCTCCTAATTTTTATACTAACTCAGTAAGCAAACGATGAGTTCTTATTTAGGCTGTAGGTAGAATTAGGTCATAATGTGCTCTTTTTTTTTTAATGTTTATTTAGTTTTGAGAGAGACAGAGACAGAATGCGAGTGAGTTGGGGGCAGAGAGAGAGGACACAGAAGCCGACATAGGCTGCAGGCTCTGAGCTGTCAGCACAGAGCCCGGCATGGGGCTCGAGCTCATGGACTGCAAGATCATGACCTGAGCTGAAGTCGGATGCTTAACTGACGGAGCCACCCAGCCACCCCTATAATGTGCTTCTTTTAAGTATACACATCTTGCTTGTAGTGCATATGTATTTTATTGATTATAACAGTAAGACATCGTATATTTCGCCAACCACATACTTTGTTTTTAGTGTAAAAAGCATGTTAGATAGACAAGATTAATTTTTCAATTGTACATGATATTTAAATGACTTTAGCCTCTAGTCAATATATTAAAGAAACTAATTTTCATTTTTGAAAATTTGTGGGTGTTTTAATTGGACCGCTTCTGATTCATTATAGTGAAGAACTCAAAAATCAAATGATGAACTTGATAAATTTCTAGACGGTAGCATACCGTTTTTACCCTCTGTCCCCTTTCCTTAACCAAATTCTTGATGTTTTACTGTTTTCAAGATAAAATGAATCTTGAACTTCCACAATTTTCTCAATGGAATAATGAACTGAGCATTAAAGCATCCATTTGATTATATACGGCTCATGCCTGTATTTTGGGTAATTATCTTACATAGTTTTTCCTTCAACATTCTTTTTTAAACCTGTTAACAGTGATTTTTATGATGAAGATCATTTTTATGATGCAAAAATAGAAACCAGATTCTAAAATAAATAAGCCTGTCTGGTATATTTATATACATTTATTTTCATAACCATAAAATACATTTGAGTTAAGTTGCCTGAGCTATTTATATTTTAAGATGCATCCATATGAATTTTAAATAAATGTACCAAGTGTCAACTACATTTTCAATTTGCAAGGGTGATACTTCAAACCTGCATATTGATGTTGATTTAATTCTGTTCTACTTTTTTAATTTTTCCTTTATTAAACAAATAATTATAGCTATTTCATATTTAAAATGTGTGGGGAATACGTTTAGGAATTCCCTGGGCATGCACCAATGGGTTAACAAGGCATAAAGAATTACAAAGCCATAAGTTACTCACACCCAAGTTTGGGTAGATAAGATTAGGCCCCCAGAATAAAGTAGGGTGGGGCCAAGGCCCCCAGGATAGAGAGGGGGGCAAAGGCCCCCAATACAAAAGTATATAAGGTAAGCAAGATTAGGTATTCAGGACCAAAATGCCCCCCAATTTAGTACTATCGCAGAAAGCTGCTTTCACAGGAGGGAAGGACCGAATTAGGTAAAGAGGTACAGAGGGCTATAGACCCGGGGTGTTGCAGGTGATGCTGCCCAGGGCAGAGCTGATTAGCAAAAGAAAAGGTGCCTTGTTAACCCTGAGGTTACATGCTCTGTAGCTAAGATAAGGAGACATAGCGCCTCCTGTCTGCCATTAACAACCATCTGCCCATCTGCCCAGCGCCAGGATTTTGCTTTATATTGACCCAAACCCCAAACCCCATATATCTTCAAAACCCCCTTTCCCTCATAGCCACGAGTTAATGTTCGCAGTTTCATTGTCTCTTTGTGCACTTCCATCATGTTTGTAAGCCTTCTGATCTTAATAAATACAGGGCAAGGATCCTTATTCGGGGCACTTGTCTTTTCCCGGACATGAGCCATCTCTCGCATTTTAATCCTGCATCCGCTCTCTTGCTGGCCAAGAGAGAGCTTTAGACTCAGAGTCTATGACAAAAATGTATTTCAAATGTATGACATTTCTAACTTTATTTAAAGGTCTAGCTATATTTAAAAAGTTTAAACATTTTTCTGATAAATATGAGCATGAAGGCGAAACTTGTTGGTGCCTGAGTGTGTCTGTTGAAGGTCACCATCTGTGAATGACATTCAATGTCATGGTGCCCACAGTAATGATGCAGCGGTAGCATGAAATGCTTTTGTTTAAAGACCATTTCTTCATTTTAGAAGATGGATCTGGAAAGTAATGTCCGCTATTTCACTTCACATTCCTCCTAAAGGACTCACGCATTGAAGTCCTTTTCTCATTTTATGGCGGGAAACATATAACAAATACGAAAATTTGGAGATCTTCATTTTATTAGATAATATAAAGTATGGACTCCACCACATTTTTTCCTACTTTTGAACATTAAATTTTACCCTGTGCTTTCTGTTAGGAAATCCCAGACCTTTTTCATCTGCTCTCCATAGTGCTTTTGATCCTCTCTTTTTATTCCATGGCCTCACTGTACTTGTGTATTCTATTTTAGGCCTTCTCAAATAGGTTTTGGAAATAGGCAGTTGAAATAAATGAGAAATGATTTGTGCGTTCGGGTTTGTTTCATTTGCAGCTTCAGAGGTTGATAGTTTTGCAAATCTAACTCGAAGGTGACATGAAAACTGAGAGAAGATGTTGGCAAATCCCGCTCTGCAATACAAACACAAAACATGCAGAATTCAAACACACTGAAATGCTGGGACATGAGGTGAAGCTTTCGTTCCCAACATCATCCCTCATGAAACAGGGGTTGTCTTATGTTTCGGTCCTGGGCAACCTCTCGTTTTAAAGGATGCTCTTCTAATGCTCTACTTTGATCAGACAATACTCCTTAGACAAGGTGTCAACCTGAAATAAACGCAATGCTCATTTTAGAGGTAGCACTGGTAAAAGACAATAAAGAAGTTTAACATGGATTTGGTAAACAGTACTTGGGAACAAAGTCTCTACCCTTTACATTTACATTGCACAAATATAGAGTAACAGAGTAAATGAAAACAATGCTTTTTAAAAATTTTGTAAGTGGGTAATTTTTTCTTTTTTTCAGATAAAATATTCGGTGACATCATCATGAGGAGATCCCAAAACACTGGGACCCTGAGATAGCTCAGAAATGTGCTCGAAAGTATACATTTTAGACGCATGTGAAGAGTTTGAACAAAATTTTTGATGAAATGTCAGGGCACAAAAAGCTGTATTTCTCAACTTATTTTGTACTGATATCTTTTTTAACTTTGTAGGTGTAATTCAATTAAGATATTAAATACACAAGGGAATACTTGGCTTTTTATCTGTATCACTGCAAGCTTATATATTCAGGTTGCGCAATCTCTTCTCTTTTTATTTTATATCTGGATCTTTCCATTGAAAAATGAGAGATCACCTTATGTTCTGGCAGGCAATAGTGGAGGTAATGCTTATTCCATTATCATCATTTTTAGAAACAGGTGACAATGAGCCATAGAAATTGAAAGCATACTGCAAATTAAACCGTTTGTTCTAAAGTGACCTATAGACTAGATGGTAATTAACGTATTTTTCTGTACTCCTGATAATATAAAGAACTCCAAGGGATGGTAATTTGAAATGACATTTTTTTTTATCACTGACCATGTCCCAACCTTTATGGTTCTTATTGACATATTTAATTTCATTTAGTCTCTGTAACATCCACCTGAGATGGTTGTTACAGGGACAGAATCAATGGATGGAAATATAGCAAATATTAGCAGTAATAAGTGTCACTAAACTTTTTTTAATGTTTTCATTATTTTTTTCTCTGTTCTTATTTTCATAATGAACATGTATTATTTTTATAATTTTAAGAAAGCAATAGTGACTGAATCAAAATCTAAACGCTAAGGAATGGTTATACAGAAAGTGATAGATGCAGAGTCATAGTCCAGATTTTTCTCTGCACCACACTCCTCTAAAACACTTTTCAGGACTCCATGCATTATATGTCTGTCACCATTGTTTAATTGGATTGCTAGAATTTACATGGAGTATGTAGTCAGTTGGAAAAAAGAGGACCAAAAACTTGCTTTTCGATTTATGAATTCATTTGTGCCTACGATCACAACTATTGTGGCAAAAAACCACATCACTTCTTTCATTTTTTTCAGTGTTTTACCACCTTTGTGAAAATTCTTGAAAAATTTTTATTTGACGAGACCTAGTGCTCTGGAAACATCTGTGTGAGATGTTCTCCCTCATCAGGCAAAATTTCACCTCTAAGGCTAACGAGGAATGAACAAATACAGTATACTGCATTTAGAGGGGAAAAACCTAGCTTAACGTTCTTGCATATGTTTATGCAGTTAAATATCTTGATACTTGATAGTAATCATCCTTTGACAAAATGAAAGTTCAGCAATATTTTATTCCTTCTTTTCCATTGATTATTTTTGGAATTAAATAAATAAGATACACAAACTTTACAAGACGTTCAAGACCGAAATCCCAAATGGCTCTAACATCTCCCCTGCCCTTAGAAACCCCCAGTTGCTCTAGCCAGTTAGCTCCTTGTGAATGTCCTCCACGCTAGATCAGGTGGCAACTACCCCCAAGGATCAGGGCAGAGTCTCCAAACTCTCTAAGGATCCTGCTGTTATCTGTGAACATACTGGGACCAAATCCTAGAATTCTGAGCCAGCACTGGTATCACCATCTCCCCTCCCCGCACTTTACTAAGAATGGAAAGAAAAGGCTCCTATAACCCTGAGCAGTGTGCCAGGACCGAACACTTGTATTCGCAATAGCCAGACCGATCACACTGTCTGAAGAGCTTTTACACAATCTCCCTTTGTGCCAGTTTTAAGGTTGTGCCCATATTTTTTCAAGGTTTATATAAAGACATAAAAATGGGCCCCACTACCATTAAACAAACATGAAACTCAAACAAAATCACATTAGATATGAACACAGTCGAGAATTGAGGAACTGACCTCTGTCTGCCTGGTCAGCTTGGTTCTGTCTTTCCATCTCAGTCACACAAGTTGGAAAGTATGATTTTACCTTTTCTTACTATTTTCCTGATGCTCAAATCTCTTCCCTTAAAGGGTTTTCTTGTATGATATCCCTTCTTTTACCGGAGTATGACTTGCAGTTATCATTTCTTTTGTTTTCAAAGAGGAACCAAAAAGTATTTAATAAATGAGTGTTCAATATTTTTATAGTTTTTTTTTAATTTCTACATATTGAGGGGGTAGTTATCTTGTTTGTAAAGTTCTTTCCAGAATCCTGTCGCCCTTGATAGTAGACCAGATGAGTTGTTACAGAGTCTGAAATATTAATAATGATCTCTAAACTTACTTATTCCTGAAAGACTACCTATTTGAACTTGAAATTACCCCAAGAGTTTCCAGGGAACTCATCTAAAATCCTGAGCTGTTCATCAGAGGATCCTGTCTGGTCTGGTCTTTCTGCCGCTGTCCCGGCCTGAACGGAAAGACAGCTGTGGGTCATGAGGCCGAGTCCTGCTTGTAGGTCACCTGCTCCAGCTCTCCTGCCCCAGTCAGTGTTTCCGGCGCACTTGATGCCGATGTGGAAAGAAGACTGAATGTGATGGTGTGGAAAGGACTTGTCATTTTATAGCAATACCCTAAGAATCACATTTTGAAAATCCAATTTTTGAACGTGTATTCAACATGACTTATTTGATCATTTGTGGAGGAGAGAGGCAATTATAATGCCATGATTAGAAGCAAAAGCATCAGTTTCTGCATGAGGAGTAATACAAATTGAGCTATTAGTAATTAAGCATTCAACTAAAGAATCTATTTAAAAAGTCAGGCTGCAGATGAGTAAATATCAGATTATAAAAACATGGCTTCATGTTTCTAATATCACATCATGGTCCAGACCATGCATTTTGGAATGGACAAGTCTCTATTGGATCCCCCTCTATGCCATAGTAATAAGCCATGTGAGTTAAGGCAAATAACTGAACTTCTTCAAGCCTTAATTTCTCCATCTGCAAATTTGGAATAAGAGGATTTTCTGTATAGGGCTGTTGAGGAATGAATGAGATAAGGCGCTGAAACTGGTCAGCATGGTATCTGGCCCTCAGTGAATCTTAGCTAATATTATTATTCTCTTTAATGGGATGGTTTCAGGCCATTTTATCAAATTATTCCACAAAACAAAATGTATGGATTTTGTAAGCAATAGGTATTATAAATTAAAAAAGCAAGAGAGCTCATAATTCCAAGACATTTTGTGTCTCCTACAGACACACGCCGAAACACATAGGGCCCAATGATGCCACAACCTAGAATAGTTGTCCTGTAGACTAGAAGTTTTTTGAGTTTGGGGGTTGTGTCTTCTTTACCCCTTTCCTAGCATCCAGCACAGAAACTGTGTTCAATAAGTGTTTGCTGAGACAACAAATGAGCAAATGAAAATGTAAAGCCCTGCAGACAGACTCTTTTCACGGACTGTGGAGCTAAAATGATTTGTTGAGTTCATAGTTCTATTCAACTGGACCATCTCTTAAGAAATATCACAAGACTCGCAATGGCACGGATTTTTGCTAGTCTTACCCTGCCCTCTAAGAAGCCAGAGTAATAAAATAAGAGGGGTTGTTGATGTTTTATGGTCAATTACTGTAAGAGTAAAAATTTTTGCACTGCATTAAGGGTGAGATCCAAAGCAATCACAGATTTTGCAGGTTATTAGAGAAAGAAGCATTACTCATTAAGAATTCATACTAGAGGTACTTAATCAAAGTGTTTCTCTTAAAGAGACCATCTATAAGAAGAGCATCTTGAACCCGTAACTCACACCAAGGGTTTAAAGACACCATCCTAAAAATAATTTTAATTTCAAGCCTTGGTCTATTTGTGCATGTGCGTATTGTCAAAATATAGAATTTCAGTTTACTTGCAAGCAGGTAAGTAAATAAGCCATTTTCAAAGTAATTCATTTACATACAGAGTTTCCAGTAGCTGCAAAATGGCTCTCTGTATGCTGACTTGATCATATAGATCATTTGTTTTCTCTAAAAAGCATCTCTTGGTTTTTTATTCACACAATCAAAGTAGAACAACGTTACTTACCTGGGGGAGTTACTATGAGCTTAGTTCCTTCTGCAAATATCTTGATCCATCCTGATTCATCACACTGGTTAGAGCTTCTACAAAAACGTCAGCCTTGTCCTGAGCCTCATGGCATGACCAGCAAGTAGAAACCTTGTCCTGGCAATTTGATCTTCTGGACTCCCTTGGAAGTCTTTGAATATAGGCTTCATGGCATCTGACATTTTATAAATTTTCCTCAGATTGGTTGATAAAAATCTGTGTTTTCCAAGGAGTCGGTAATTACAGAAAGTGCTGATAGAAAATGGAAACAATTAGAGCACAAGTAGAAAGAAGAGAGAGAGAGAGAGAGAGATTGGGAGTAACTTGTCATCCAACTACTCATTTAAATTACCAGGAGGGGCACCTGGGTGGCTCAGTCGGTTGAGTGTCCGACTTTGGCCTAGGTCATGATCTTGCCTTTCCCAAGTTCCAGTCTCATGTCGGGCTCTGTGCTGACGGCTCAGAGTCTGGGGCCTGTTTCAGATTCTGTCTCTCCCTCTCTCTTTCTCAAAAACAAAAATAAACATTAAAAAAAAAATAAATTACCAGGAAAAGTGTTCAGTCAATTAAAATGTTTTGATTTCCAGGTGTTCAAGTGTGTGAAACTACTCAGAGATCACATCAAAGGAAAAGCCCTTCTCTTCTCAGAAACACCAGACCTGCTCTGTTAGCAATCTGGGATTGTATTTCTAAAGGAGGAAACTCTTTAGTAACCAAAAATACAAAAATGCCAACAGAAATATACTCAAGAAATGTGAACAGTGTTGTCCAGTTTTAAATCAGCTACTTTTACCATTTGACAACATGATTCTCTACCACACAGTGCAAAAATGAGAAAATAATTGTGTAATGACATTCCCGCCCCCCCCACCGAAATAAAAGAAGAAATCTGTAGAAGTCTTTCTTCCATGAAATACTAGATTCCTATTTAAACCATAATTTGAAAACAAAATCCAGTTCTCTGATATGTTGAAAAAAAGAAGTGATTCTGTGATCTTCAGAAATGCACTTGTAGTCCTCTCTCTGTGGTTAACTAGCTCTGGCCGAGCTTTTGCCATCACTGGGTCTCTGCATCCCCATTGGTTGTGTGGGCATTGGGCTCTGTATGTCCAAAGGGCCCTTGCTGTTCTAACAGCTCATAACCTGTGACTAAGGACAGGAAAGGTTGGGCTGTGGTTGCTCAAGTGGGAAAGAAGTTGAGAGTTAGTAATAGAGAAGGTTTTCTTATAGGTCCTTCTGACTCTGTGATATTGTGAGATCCCAGTGGGCACCATATTAGGTGGCCTTACTGGACTTCAGGACATTTTTGATTATCAGGTAAAAGCCTCCATTTTCTTTCTTATCTGTGTCCAAGCCAGAATTGGACTAGTCTTACAGGTAATATTGGTTAATAGGATTGGATATAGGATTCGTTTCAGGGGCCCTGCTTCTTTTCGTTGTTACCAGTGGGTCTACTTGAGGGAATCCCCAGAGTACATGCAACACATGTCAACTGTTCTGTCTGGTGTTTGGGGAGAGGAGAGTTGATCCTGAGAGATTCTCATTTTGGTGGCTCCATTTGAGAACCAAAGGAGTAAAATCAGAGGCGCTTGAATAAATTGAAAGTGGACATAAAAACAGTAAGAAGATAAGCAAGGGGTATAGTCAACATACAAGCCCAAGCCAAAGACCCACATAAATCCATTTGGTTGGCACTGCCAGTGATTGGTCAGAATGGACTCTAAGAGGGGGGCATGAATCAGGACTGGGAAGGCAGGGCCAGGCCTCATTCTTCAGAGGCCAGGACGTGAAAGGAAAGTTTGTTTTAGAACCAATGAAAAAGCTTCTCTGTAAGACCTGTCTCAATGTTATTTTATTATGTCCCTGGTATAAAGAACCAACAGATCCCAGCACCTCACCAAGACACCTATGTAATAATAATTCAATGTTATCTTCCTTTTGGGGGCAATACCTCCATAATTTTCCTTTAGGTTTTGCTTCAAACACACGTACCTTTGAGCTCTTTTTCATCCCTGAGTTATAGATTTTTCACCAATTTCATGAGTGTGGCAGCTATATGGCTATCATGAGAATTGGAAGAAAACTCTTACCACTGTATAATAAGAAATGAGATAATAACCTCAAAACATTATGCAGAAGTATGTACATTTACATGGACATCTTATAGATCATTAGTTTGTAGAAAGTTCCCAAAGCTTGTTGAAATTTAATAATTAATGTAGTTATTGCTTTAGATTATATGACGTTTCTATACTCTGCTGTGAATGAAGAAAAATCTTGGAGGAAGAATTCACAATTCTTAACTCTTCAAAATAAAGCAGACTTTACTGTTGTTTGGAGGACGATGTAAGATGTGACTTTTAAAGAGCCCCTGAGCTCCTGTGTTAGCTGAGATGGCTCAGGGAAGAAGCTCGGTTGTAATGGGAACTGACACTGTGATGTGCTGACCCTGTGCTCGAACTGTCCTGTGTGGAACCTCCTTCAGTCCTCAGCAACCCTATGAGAAAGATCTGGTAACGTTCCTGGATCGTGCTGTCAGTTAAGTGGCTGAGCAGGAATTCAAATCCAGGTTTTTATCACTCCAAAGGCTTTATGGGGGCCCCTGGGTGGCTCAGTTGGTTAAGCATCTGACTTCAGCTCAGGTCATGATCTCAAGGTTCATGAGTTCGAGCCCCGCATCAGGCTCTGTGCTGACAGCTAGGAGCCTGGAGTGTGCTTTGGGTCCTGTGTCTCCTTCTCTCTCTGTCCTTCCCCTGCTCATGCTATCTCTCTCTCTCTGTCTCTCTCAAACAAACAAACAAAAACAACAAAGGCCTTGTGGTTTTCATCATTCTCCTATTCATTCATTCATTCATTCATTCATTATTCATTCAAAACCAGCAAACCATTTTGCACATTGGATATGGCTTCCTTCCCAGGAAGATTCTCATAGACGGAGAAGTGGAAAATTCAGGACACTTACAAAAGCCATCCAAGTCCCCAAGAGGGATAAGAATAGACGATAAAGTGACCTAACTAGAAGAAACATCAGATTACATCCTTGGGCTCCTAGCACAGACCTTGCTGAGGACACAGATGCAAGAGACAAGTCCTGTAGAGACAGTGGCCAGGTCCCTGTGGGAGGCAGAAAGGCGTGTGTATGTGTTTGCAGGGGTGTGGGGTCATGGGAGGGTTTTTGTTCAGTGTTACTGGCGCATTTCCATACAGTGGATCCCAGCAGGCGCAGTAATACAGCCCAGCATCATCCTCACTAATTTTGTGTATCCTCAGGCTCGCTGGCAAATCCCTCTGTCGTTTTCTGGCTTCATATTTTTCCTCACTAACACCTTGTTCGTGGACCACATTTTCATTTGAGGAAATATACAGAATGCGTTTTAGAGGCTGGTCTGGCCTCTGTCGATACCAGTGTATATTTACGTTTTTCTTTAAGACACCTGTTTTTACTTGGCATTCTAAAAATGCTGTGTTTCCTTTTTTCTTGGTAATGGATGGTATGAATTGTGTTATGAAAATGCCTCCATTTGTATCTGAAAGAAAAACAAAAGCAACAATTAGCAAAATTTAGACATTCATTGAAATAATACACCTTTCTTCCCCATTAATGAAAAGCTTGGTGTCAGGGGGTCAACATTTTCTTCCGGAAGAATTCAAGGTCATGGTGAAATTTGTAGTTTACTTTGAATGACCTTGTGGGTGGCCTTCTGCCCACATGGGCCACTAGATTGTCGATGCTTAATATCACCTTTCTTCACTGAATGAAATGCCCCGTGGGTAGAGCCACTCACAGCTGCAAAGGGAGGCCACCAGGACCAGCTGGGACAGGAGCCACATTCTGCCAGCACTTGTCAGGAGAGGTGGTTGAATACAGGGCTGATCACAGCGCAGATCTGGTGGCTGTTGCCGTAAGAGGAAGTGGTGCTCTGAGCACACAGCTAAGAACCAGAGGAAGAGACCCACAGAATTTACCCCAAATCATCCTGCAAATAAGGCTACTAACCTGCTTTATCAGCAGATTTCTCTCATTACTGTGCATTTGTTATCCAATGATATTAATGTAAAGAAGCCATTTTCCTGGTAAAGGACTATTGTCCTTCACCAGTTCAAATCAGAGAGTGGGAGGTGGGGGGGTAATTCTTACAGTTTTTCTATGAGTTATGAATTATCTGCTTCCTCTCTCTGTCTCTATGTCTGTCATTCTCTCTCTCTCTCTTTCTCTCTCTCTCTCTCTGTCATTCTCTCTTTCTCTCTCATATCTTTCCATTGTCATTTGGGTAATATCTAGTGGCCCATAGTCTTTCCTCATTTATCTTAAATCCACTGATGAGCCTTTCAGGGCATTCTTCATATCTGTCACTGTGTTTTTTATTTCTTGCATTTCCTTTGATTCTTTCCATCTCTCTAATGAAATGATTTGCCTGATCTTGCATCTTGTTTACTTTTCCTATTAGATTAGATCCTTTAAAGCGTTCATCAAAATTATTTTAAGTTCCCTGATGGTTCCAACATCTCTGTCATGTCTCAGTCTGGTTCTGGTGACTGGTCTGGGTCCTCACACTGTGTTTCCTCTTGACTTGCTCTACGCCTCTGGGTGTCTGGCTGGAAGCTGGCCACATTGTGTGGTAGAGTAGATACTGAGATAAATATGTTTTGTGCTTGAAAACGAACACGCCTTGGGGTGCCTGGGTGGCTCAGTCGTTTAAGCGTCCAACTTCGGCTCAGGTCATGATCTCACGGTTTGTGGGTTTGGGTCCTGCATCCGGCTCTGTGCTGACAGCTCAGAGCCTGGAGCCTGCTTCCGATTCTATGTTTCTGTCTCTCTTTCTCTAGCCCGCCCCTCCCCTCCCCTGCTCATGCTCTGTCTCTCTGTCTAAAAACTAAATAAACAAAAAATTAAAAAATAAAGTGGACGAAATGAATATTACATTGCAAAAATGTTGTGATTATATATATATATATATGTAATATGTATACATAATATACCTAATATAATATATATGTGATATCGGCAACATGTTTCCTGGCACTCAGTGATTTCTTCTTTGGATTTGAGCAACATAAACTTTCGGGTAATCTCCAGACAGTTACCTGACTTGGTCCAGATGTTGAACATAGTCTGAGTTTTCAGAGGTTGAGGAAGACGTCCTGGGAAGTGGAGGCCAGCTCTGAGCACAAGCCAAGAAGCTGGCCACGGTGCTCACGTAGGGAAGAATGTGGGTAGACACAGACCTGAGAAGAGGTTCCGTGTGGGTTGTCCGGGCACCTCTTGACCTATGTGTCCAGCTGACACAGTAGTAAATACCCACATTTCCTTTTCTTGCAGATTTATTCTCAAGGTCAAAATGGACCCGGGAACACTGTTTTTGGCGACAGAGCCTCATGGTTGATAAAAATCTGTCAGGCTATGCTTCAACCAGTATGAGTGGCTGAATATCATCTTAGGCAGTGTTTGGACTTTTTCTATATTTCTCAGAAAGATTAGCATTTCAGATCGCTCCAACTTAAACTGTCAAACACAAACTGGGCTCAACAAAGAGGAGTTCTGAACACCAGCTTTATAAAGATGCACCATTAAATCATGTCTTTGCTCTCCCACCAAAAGTTGAAACGAGTGAGGAGCCGGTCTGAGCTCAGACGAAGGAGAACGTCAGTACTTCCAACACTGACATCTTGCTGAGGAGGCAGGAAAACAAGAGTTTGATGACCAGATGGTTCAGTCAGGGGGGGAAGGGTGTGATCTGACCCAGGTGGGTCACATGGTCTCTACAGGCCATCCCGTGCTGTCTGCACACCAGATAGGACACCCCAGGGGTGCGCGGAAAATCAAGGGAGACAGCCTTGATTGTGTGCTGGTTTGGGGATGATGAGATTGCCTTATTTCCTTCGCACACCCTGTGCCCCTCCCAGGGTTGCATACAGTACATAGGAAAAGACGCCTTTCATGTTCAGTATGAAACCTTTCACCTTCTGGTTTCAGGGCAGAGTGATGTGAAACAGTGCAACAATTTCCAATAACTATATCCAATACTGAGATCCCTATTGATATTGTTTGGATGCCACAATAATTCCAAAGGCGTGAGCAGTAGAATGCATTTAAAAACTTAATTTGGCCCCCACAGTACAGATGCAATGTCAGAAAATCCTAATTTCAATGTCCTATCATTCACTTGTTTGGGACAACACCAGATAGACTAGAGTGTAGACTGGGTCATGGCTTGAAGTCTGACTAGACCTTGTAGCCTCTCTCATGAATATGTCAATACCTAGATCTTCCAGAAGTAATTTTGGTATGGAATAACATTAATAGTACTATTTTTTGAGCATCTGCTATCTTTTAGGAGCTGTGCCTTACGTATGTTATCTCAGTTTCTCCTCTCAAAGGTCTGAAGACCTTATAGTCTGTTGTACAGATGTAGAAAATGCACCAAACAGATATTAACTCATGTATCCAGAGTCACAAAGCTGGTATCTGTGGGACCCTGGGAACTCAGTGAAAAACTCCTGTGGAAAAGGGAAAACACAATGATAACAACATAGGTCTCCCATGACTATACCACTGTAGGGCAAACACCATTTTCAGTGCGGTACATTTATTTATGGTTTTTCTTCCACAGCATATACGTATACAGACACACATAAAATTATATGATTATATGCAAAAAACTAATTATACACCTATATAAATTTAAATTATACGTACACATACATATATATAATTTAAGTGGTCATTTACTTAGACTTTATACGATTTAGCTTTATTTATGAACTTATGATTATTTTTATAGCTGAAATTTATAAATAATTAAGTATACACTTGTACACATCTTACAGTGTATATGTTTCATAAGAAATTTATATAAAATCATTGTAAACCTTTTAAAAATCAGAAGAAGTGCAAAAAATAAAAATAAATATTATCCACAACAGGCTTTACCACTCTTAAAACTCTTAAATTTACCTTGATTTTATTAATATATCCATTCACATATCTGTGAGCTGGTCACATATGCAGTTCTTTATTCTTTTATTTTTCTCAATATTTTCAAGTTAGTATTTTCTTTTTTTAAATATTTTTAACGTTTATTTATTTTTTAGAGAGAGAGAGAGAGAAAGAGACAGAATACAAGTGGGGGGGGAGGGGCAGAGAGAGAGACAAACATACACAGAATCCACAGCAGCTCCAGGCTCTGAGCTGTTAGCACAGAGCCTGACTCAGGGCTCGAACCCACCAACCGTGAGATCATGACCTGAGCCGAAGTCAGATGCGTAACTGACTGAGCCACCCAGGCGCCCCTCAAGCTAGTATTTTCAGCCTTATTCCTTAAAGTCCCTATTTTTGGTAGACACCTAGTGTTTCATATTTTGGTGCAACATTAATTAACTTCACCGTTTTCCCACCATGGACACCCCTGGGAAGGTAATGAGAAGCTGATACAGCCTCAACCCTTTTGTATTACTCATAAGTGACCCTTACTTTTAGATCCTGACTTCTCCGACTGTGAGTGAAGTACACAGGGATCCTGCAGGAACCTTGTGAAACGAGATCGGCATTCAGGAGGCCTGGCTGAGGTTTGATTTTCTGCATTTGTAACAAGCTCCTAGGTGAGTGGAGGCTGCTGGTCCACGAATCAAATGTTGGGCACCAAAAAGTTAGAATACACATCCAAATGATTTCATTTTCAAATAGGCAATAATAACCCATATAATCGCTGCAATGCCCCAATATATTGAGCATGAGGCATGCCCCAAGCGTCGTGAGAACTTTATAGGTATTATTGACGTTACTTCTCTCAGGACCTCCTTCAGGTTAATATGTTTCCATTTTAAAATAAGGAAAATGAGTCAGAGATATGTTATACAATTTATTCAGAATAAGTTCATAAATGGGGAGAGTGGCTATGTAATGAAGGGACATTGAAGAAACGCTAAGAAATAGGGAAACCTATAGTAACAATAAATGTCACTCTCAGTGTATCATTCTATGGAGGTGATTGATGAACTACTTCTGTGTAGGGCCACACGATAACATTTTAGGGTTTTGGGGTCTCTGTTGCAACCATTCAACTCTGGCATTTAGTGCAAAAGCCACTATAGACAATTTATGAACATATGGGCAAGGTGGTGTTTCAGTAAAACTTTATTACAAAACTAGGGGCTGCTGGGTATGAATATAGTTTGCTGACTTCCTGTTCCATGGCAACCATTATGGCTAATTGTAGTGTCTTAGTTTGTATTTTTTATGGAAGATACAGAGTAGTAATATTATTACACAGAAAATTAAAAATATATAACAATTTTAAGTGTGTCATATGTATATATAGCTATATTCTATATTATTATATACACAATCTCATTATTAAATGTATAGATCAATAAAATATTGAGGATTATGCATACATAATAGATTTTTATTAAATTTTACAAAATCTTTAAATGTACCAAGAAGAATTAAAAGCACCTATCTTTCCAGAGACATCCACTCTTTAAACTTTGAAGAATTCCTTTGCGTTAGTTCTTTTTATGTATTTGAAAGCGTATTACATAAACCAGTTCTGTGTTTAACCTTTTCCTTGAATATGTGGTGAATAAGTTCCAGGTTCTTATAGTTGATCCAAAAAACATGTTTTTAATGGCTCCATAATATTTTGTCACTTCAAAGTCTCATAGATGATGGCCCCTTTCCCTCCCGTCACCACTGTAGGGGTTCCTGGTCGTTTTGTGTTGAAAAGTCAGGGTGGCTCTCCCTCCTGAGATCAGTCTCTGTGGGGCCACTTCAGGTGAATTCTGCCCTGCTCTTCTCATTATTAAGTGATATAATCTGTGTAAAGCATTTGACACAGATACAATAAGAAGCTAGGTACTTGTTTTCATCCCCTTCTTTCTGGAAACGGTTCACATTCTCTGACTCTATATTCCCCTCAGGGATCTTCCTACCGTTGCTTCTGTAGATGTGTTAGGGGACAGGTGAGACCCTTTGAGACCCAGGCCCCCCGGGTCCTCCAGCTGGGGACCCACCACTGTCAGGAATCATGCTGGACAGAAAGTGGGACACAAGATCCGGAGTTTGCCCCTGGGAAGGAAGACGTTCAGTTTCCGTGGCCTCTCTGCACGTGATAGAAGCACCTGATCCGTAGAATGAGAAACAGAATGAATGTGTTGTCATTATCTCAGGAAGGAGGGATAAAGTGCATGGCAATTATGCATTTAGATGTTCACATTTACCAAAGGTACCAAAATTTTTGCCAAGTAAAGGTTTTTTTCTCATCTTTGACAGTGAACTCTAAAGAGGTGGGAGAGGAGTTGGAGTTTTTTTGTTTTTGTTTTTCTTGAGAGAGAGAGAGAGAGAGAGAGAGAGAGCTCAAGTGAGGGAGGGTCAGAGAGAGAGGGAGAGAGAGAATCCTAAGCAGGCTCGTGTCCAGTGTGAAGCTTAACTCGGGGTTCCATCTCACGACCTTTGATCATGACCTGAGCTGAAATCAAGAGTCTGATGCTCAACCGACTGAGCCAACCGGGGCGCCCCAAGAGAGGGAGTTTTATAGCTTCACACATAACACAGTGTGTTTCCTTATTTTTGAAAACTCATAGCCATCCAGTTACTAATCACAGATTTCAATTCTCAATAATTATTTTGTGTTTTATTGATGTGTGAAGGACATGCCTTTCTCTTCTTTACAGATGTAGAGACTGTGTATTATCTTTCTTGTTACCAATCTGATTCTTATTCAGGATCTTTCTTTCTCTTTGTAGAACCCTGGAGAACTAAGTCTTGGAGGCATATCCGCCATATTGGAAGCATGTGAAGTGCTCAGGGGCTGTTTAAAAGTACATCTCTGTTTTCGTCCCCGTATCGATCCCTGGATGTGGAGTCAGGCACTGTCTATCTCTCCAGGATACAGAATTTATACCTTGGTGTCTCCTATTCCCCAAAGAGCTGGTTGCTTACTTCAGGGTTTCATGGTCACTAGATTCCTTCAGGATGGCCTCAGTTATTATGTCTGACAGATCATTCCACCTGTGAAGAACTGTAATGCCCGTGAATTAAATCAGAAAGTAAAAATGACAGGAAATATTTATGTCCTTTCCTCTCTTCATTCTGAGCCACCCGGGTGCTAGAAACCTTTGTCTCCACAGTGAATTAACAGACACATGGATTTTTCGCTGATCCATCCACCCTGTGTTTTCAGAGTTCCCAGACAGCTGAATCCAGCGGGAACCAGTGTCAAACTGCTTTCACGCGGACCGTCATCGCTGGTATCACGTGGGGCTCGCTGTGTGAGCAGAATCTATAATGTCTTCCTGCAAAGGTCAGGCACTACTGCAGAGGGAGAGGCTCCGGCTGGGCACCGGGCCGTGCGGCCTCTGTGGTTGCCCATGTGGAGAAGGATGTGGGTGGACCCAGACCCCAGCACGGTTCTTGTGCAGCTTCTCCTGGCAACTCTGGTGCTGTGGCTCCAGTCCCAGCAGGCACAGAAGTACACGGCCTCATCTTCTTGCTCTAAGAAATTTATTTTCAAGGTTGCAGTGGAAGCGTGAGCGTTTTTACTTGCCTCAAGTTTGTCGCTCTTCCCTCCTAAAGAAACTCGAACGGGGTGTGTTGAGACAAGTGTTAGATGTTCTATCTCCTGATCTGGCTTCTGCCGGTACCAGTGTATGGCTCTATTGATGACCTCAGCGGACATCTTGCACGATATGTGTGCACTCTTCCCCCTTGCTCTGGAAATTGATATTTCAGGTTGTTCCAGTTTCCCCTGCCCAAGGCCAACTGCAAGCCAAGAAGAGAAATCCCCATGAGCAAATGATATGGAAAAGGGCAACAATAAAGAATTTCTCAAGTTCTCCTGTAGACTGAAGTGACTGGGGGACACTCACAAGCCCAGAGAGATGAGAAGATGATGGCCACCAGCAGTGACATCCTGCGGGCCAGGCTGGCTCCCCAGGGACAAGGTGAGAAGTGAGGTCCCTGTGAGCAGGACTGGGCAGGCCAGTGATAGGAGGGTGGAGCTGGTTCAGGATTTAGAAGAAGTGGTGGCTTAGAGAGTTTCCTGATCAACCACAGGTATGAGCAGTTCTGCGGCTTCCTGAGTCCCGTGAGTGCTGGGCAGATGGGGTAAGAGGGCCCCCAATCTGGGAAGAGATCCTGGTACCAATGTGTCTGGCTGGGGTGGGGCAGGATGGTTCTCACACCCCCCCAGCCATTCCCCCTGGGATCCCAAACCCCAGAGACATTGCCCAGAGACATGGGGCCATGCCTGCTGGGTTCAGCCCCCATGTGTATCTACCTCTGATTTGCTGTTGACTCGAGACTCGGATGGGAAACCTGACCTTTACTCTTCTGTAACAACCACAACAACACAACAATCAGAGACTGAAATATGTCATCGATGATTTGAATACGCCATGTGAACAAGCACCAGAGTATCTTTGGGTCTTGTAAGTTAATTGTGATGTCACCAGGCAGATGAGGACTCAGAGAAATCAAATTTCATTTACAATCTGGGTGCCTCCAGGAAGGGAGCAAGCTGCAATTGCTGGGGGTCGTGAGTCAGAGCAGTCTCTCGAACCAGCTTCTACTTGCCCTGGGCCTTGCCACTGTCTCATGAGCATGATGTCACATGTGGGATCATTTTCAAAGCAATGTTGTGTTTCAAACGTAATGGTAAGTGCTAAAATTAATGTACATCCAATGTCCATTGTGGACTTGCTTTTGTTAGGCATATTTCTGACAGCTTTCTTGTATAATTTATGTAATCCTCTCCCCTGTCCCAGGAGATGGCTGTTGTGATTAATCTCCATGTCACAGATGAGGAAATTAGCAGGTAGGGTCCTGTGGCAGACTGTCCTGAAAGGGAAATCTTCCAGATGTGTGCCTGCTGTATTCCTTTACACGTGACTTCTTTTTTTGTTGTTCATTAATTTATTTTTGAGAGAGAGAGATAGAGAGACTGCACAGGGTAGGAGCAGAGAGAGAGGGAGACAGAATCCCAAACAGGCTCCCCACTGTCAGCGTAGAGCCCAACCAGGGCTCCAACTAACGAACCATGGGATCATGACCCAAGCCAAATCAAGAGTTTCTGCTTAACCGACTGAGCCACCCGGGCGCCCCAGCCATGGTTTCATGAGTGACACTCATACTGTCCTGCCCAAGCTCGGCTGGGTGTGGCAGCAGGTCTGGGACAACCCATGGTCGCCCACAAATGCCAGAGTATGTTCTTGTGAAGTTAACAAACACTAAGGAAATTCGAAGTGGCCCAATGTCGCAATTGAAACAGCATGGACTATGCATTTGAAAACATTTCTGTTCCTCTCTAAGCAACAATTCTTTCTTCCATGAATTAGGTTCATTTGCAGGATTTTTATGATGATCACATGAGCTCCTGGATGCACACAACATCTGGCTCATTATGTGGCAGCCAGCGGAGTGAATGGATATGAATTCCATGCAGTTCTTTGCCAGCCTGAGCTTTTGACACTTCTGAAAATCTCTGGGGAGTGAAACACTGCACCTTGCTTCTCTCTGAGATAATCAGACCATTTCAACATACCAAGTCTCCAAATAGGAATCCAGCCCAATAGGAAGTTAGGTGAAACCAGACATCTGGGGTACAGTTGGTAGCATCTGTGGAGGTACAATCGACAACCATCAGGCTGTCTTTTCTCTTTCCTCTGAGACTGAGGCATTGACCCGAGGAAGGTCACAGGACGTAGTGCAGGCTGAGGCTGAGGCCTAGTCAGGGCTGAGGTCTGGGCTTGGGGCCAGAGTTGTTGGGAGGGATGCGGTCACAGTCATGATTAGGGGTGTGTGTGATTATTAACTTGGTGTAATGGTAATGTAGGTTTCTGGGGGCCTTTCTATTAGGTCATCGTGTCCTCTTCTACTTCTGCACGTTTTATATTAAGGACCAAAGCAGAACGGACAGAATTTTATGCACCTCGTGGTTGTGGTTCTTTGTCTGTAATTGATCTTGAACAAGGGTTTTTGATCCACAAATCCTGATTTGGTGTTGTCGGTACCTGTGTGCATGAAAAGTGAAATCTGGATACCCTGTAGTGAAAATATCATTTCCATTATTGAAACAAATATTTCTGTTGCTTCCATTATGTATATCCACTTGCAAATCTAAACAAAAGAACAGCATTTCAAGAAAAGCCAATGTTATCAAGAAATAAAACATGAAATTTAAAAATTTAAAAGTATCACTCAACCAATCTGAAAAGTAGGGAAACAAATTCACATTCGCAGGTGAATACTGCCTGCTCAGGCTGTCTGCCCACAAAGAAGGCTAAGGAGGAGCCAGGGACGCGGGAACAGGAAGAGGAGAGGGAGCGTCCAGGAGTGTGAGCACAGGAGAGGGGTGACTCGGAGCCCGATGCTAGATTGGACATTTCTGACATTGCTCTAAATGGCTAGCAATATATGGGAATTTTATCCATATGTATATGATGCCAAAATAAGCAATCCATTTACGAAGGTGGAAGTTTCCCCTAGGATGATTATTAGCAAGATTATTATTTCATCAAGAGGATTTTGCTGATTTCAGTAGGAAAGTTGGCCCCAGTTACCAAGTCTGCGATGACCTGAAATCCCCTTTTGACTTTTTAGGTGACAGTCATCACTGGTCCCTCTGCCCATCTGCCCGTAGGGACTCAGGTCAAACGCTTCTATGACCCTTTATACAGATCTCGGCTCTGAATCTCTGGTGGCCCCAGGGCCTGGGGAGTCCTTTTGTTTGTGTGAAGGTGGGAGGGCTGTCTCTTCATGTCCTCATTGGAAGAAGCCAGGATACTCCCAACTGTATCTTTAGAGAAAGACTCCATAGAATCAATGTCCCCAAGGGTTTAGGCTCCCCTTATAGCTGGGCTGGATGTAGTGCAAGAGCCAAAGGTTGGAATTATGAATTCTGTCCACCTCCCAATAAGTCTTTGGGAAAGGTAGCTAGGCCAGGATTTCTCGGCCTGAAAATTGCTACCATTGGGGGCTCAGTATTTGTTTGACATGGGGGTGGGATGTCCTGGGCACAGTAGAATGTTTAACATCATTCCTGGCCTCTACTCACGAGATGCCTATAGCACCCCCAACCTGTTGTGACAACCAGAAACGTCTTCAGACATTGCCAATATCCTCTGGAAGGGAGATTGCCTCCGGTTGAGAATCAAGGTTTAGGCCCCTCTTGTAGGATACAGGCACACCTTATTTCTATGGTTTTGAGTGTGGGCCTCAGCCAGCCAAGACTGGGACAAAATCATACTCCCATTAACATCCAGCCCACAAAAGTTCCATTCGCTCAACGAACAACACCATTAATGTGCTTTCCTTGGGGATTTCGCTCCCTCATCTGGGTGAGTGTAACAGGAAACGACTCTATCACTTTGTTAGCATACAGGTCCTGCCTTGCTCAACTGGCTGTTACCTGTTACTTTCATATATCCTGTGCTAAGTTTCACTTTTGCTACGTCAGCCATGTGTTTTAGTCATTGTTCAATTTCCCTACTGCATCTAGCATGGTGCCTTCCCTTTAGTGAGAGCTCCTTAAATATTCATTATCATTAAATGATCATTCATATTCTACAGCTTATTGACACAAATGACAGTTGTTAAAATAAAAGGCTAAGTCTTTAGTACAGTATTTGCAATTTCCAAGATGCTTACATCCTTCAGCTCGTTTTCTCTAAATGATGTTATCTTGAGTCAAGAAGTGATTCCCAGAGCGATGAGGATGTAATGTAAGGCTTCTTGGATCTTACATGGTGGAACCGAAAGTCACACTTATTTCTCTAATGCCAAGTGCGCAGTGTAGAAGAGAGCCCAAAGACATCCCCACTGCTTCTAAATCCCATTCTGCATGTTATCAGCATGACTTATTGGCTGTCTAACAGTGTCCTTAACTACGTAAATGCAATAAAGAGTTCAGGACCTGACATCTACTTGTCCCTCATTTCATGCCAGGCCCTCCCTGGCAGCCATAGAGGAAGTGAGCATATCTTGGCCATTTGAGTCAAGGCTGCTGTTTTGTTTTCAAACATCTGAGCTCCAAGAGGCTCCTGGGAGGAACACTCACCATAGTGAACTCCTGTTGTGTCTTATCTGCACCCTCTTTAATCAGGGCCACAAATAATAATGACAAGTGATATAGTTTTGTTGAACTCTTACTATGTGACAGGCATGGGTCTAAATTCTTTGCATATATAAACTCAGTATACCTCCCAGCAACCCTTTGAGGTAGGAACACTTATACCTCTTTAAATGCCTTGGGGGACTGGATCTCAGAATGTTGAGCTGGGTGGTAGCTGTATGTTCTGTGTGGGCACCTATATATACTAGAGAACAGGGTCATCAAAGGTAGAGAGGGGCACACTCCATCATGAATGTCTGAACTCTACAGATTAAAGTTATTAACGCTCTGTATAGAGGTCTCCAAACATTCTTGAATTTTTACCATGGTGCCTCCCTCCTTCACGAACCTCTTCTCTCCAGATTTGGGCACAATGACCTACTATTCACCATAGGGTCTAATGCTCATGTTCTCATCACCAGTGTTATCCCGTTTCTGAGCAACAATCAGGCTGTTACCAGTGGGGCTGGGAGTGTGTCCAAGAGCATTTCAAATACAGCAAACAAAGTGGTCAAAGCAACTTCAGTCACCGTGATTGACCTGGAGGTCCTTTACTCTCTTGTCCATGCACCCATGAGGAATATGTCCGCACTCTCCAGTGGGCTGAGAGTGGGGGAGTGGAGCACCAAGGGCAGAAATCAAGGAGCACATCCTTGTGTTCCATCTCGATGCTTCTTTGCTCAATAAAGAGTTCTTGTTATGCCTATCTTTCCTCGTAGAAAAATTCTGGGGACCCAGACGTCAGAAAAAAATTGACTGCATGATAAAATTCTCTGTAAAAAATTCTCTGCTGATTGTCTCTAAATATACACCACAGAGATCAATTTAAATAGCTCTGTGTGGCTCCCAGGGCTGGAATATACCTTATATTTACAGAAAAAAAGAACATAATCATAAAAAGGATGGTTAAATAAATTCTCTATTTCTGTCCAACATGCCTGCTTCAAATGTTTTCTTTGTTTCATTTTGCTTTGCTCACCAGTCTGGATCAAGAGCTCAGATTTTGTAATCAGACAGATCTGGCCTCAGAGTCCCACTTGCTCCTTATTATCAAGGCACTTAATTTATCGAGGCATCAAATTTCTAAAATATCTATGAAATTGAGACGATGATAATAATTAATAGTTATCTCACAATATTGTTATTAGAATTACATAACAAAAAGTATGTGAAGTATTTAACACAGTGCCTAGTACATAAGGAATATTCAGTTAACACTAGCTATTAGTATATTCTTATCAGAATATTACATTATATTTATTAATTTTTATATGGAACCGAGCGCCTTGAGAGAATGAGTACACATTCAGCTCTGTACACATAAACTAGTTAATTCTTCGTTTTGGTTTGGCTGAGCAAAGAAAAGAAGCAGAGTCAAAGAAATCTGGTGACTCACAGATGTGTGATACAAATAAAGCATAAGATAGCCATACAAATGCTAATTCCACCACGTCCAAAATGTAACTGCAGATTTTTGCTAATTACTCTGTAACTTCCACTTAGAAGTTAAAAAAATAAAGGCAACCGAACCACAGTACATAGGAATGACCAGCTTGTGATTGAAAAGTTAACTGTTGACTCATAGATGGTAGGCAAGTAGATAAAGGAAGGACAGGAGAACGGATCAATTATGAAGCAAGAGAGGCTATATTTTAGTCGACATTATGAAAGTAGCAGGCGTTTCTCTAGCCCCAGATATTTAATAAGAGCTGGTGTTGTTTCACTACCCTACTTGCGTATTATATTAAAGAACATCAGGAACACAGAATTGGATTCCTCATAACATTGGTGAATAAAGCCCTATAATCATTTGTCTACACATGGACTTCTTTTAGGTTACTCATTTTATTCTACTTACATGATGATGACTTACTCAATATGTCAACAAATACCATAGAATCCATTATGTAACCGAAGAACAAAAGCATTACAAATAATCTGCATGCTACTTTCTTAGTTCATCAACCAGAAGAGCACAGAATTTAATGATAATCTCGCAAACTTGTCCAGTTTCCTGTTTTGTTACTGCAGGAACAGGGCACATCCTGTTCTGTTAGATACAGGTCCTTGGTGGCTTTGTGGGAACTGAAATCAAACAAACTAGATAAAATGGTCCCCCTGCTCCCGTTTTAGTTATTTAGTGGGAAACATAACCCACTTATTTGACCATCTGCTTTATTTCTTCCTTTTGCTCCTCCAGATGAATGGTCTACCTCTCTTTACCTTGTCCTGGGCATTACGAGGCAGACCCTAATGGACTACATGGATGGTTTTCGTTATTCTCTGGTTGCTGCTTGGAAGCAGTCAATGGAAGCATCAGGAGGAGGCTGGAAAGTGGGAGCAGAGTGAGCTCAGTGCTCCCTCCCTGACAGGTGGCCTTGGGTTGGCTGCATCCTCCCCTGGAGCCAACATACAGGGCCCTCTACCCCAGGACAGAAGTTATGCTCAGGACCCAAGAGGTGTAGGTGGGAGTGGCCATTCCCTTTTATTCCGATTAACCCACTGGAGGAATTTGTTTCTTTTCTTTCAGTGCCTGGATCCACAGGATTGGAAATCTTGTGCCCAGAAAGAAATGCTTTTGTCAGGTAACATGGTGATGGTTCTTTGGACTTCAGTTTCTATTGGCCAACATTGGATAGAAATCGGAGCAAAGATGTCCATTAGTGGAATCCACAGGGGTTAGTCTCAGGGGTCCCAGAGCAGGATGGGGAGCATCAATCCTGGGGATGAAACAGAAGATTTTGGAGAATCCACCTTTATGGCCCTCAGCATCCACACTTGTCCTTTGACCAGGAGAGAAATGGGTTCCCCCAAAGAAGGGGACACACAGAGTCCTAATTGAAAGTCTATCTTCTCTGTCACCAGGTGAAGATACATGAGGTTGACTTCCAGCAACCTTCCATGAAAGCTAGAAGACTACGTTTTCACACAATAAAAGTACCAATCGACTTGATGGAAACTATGGTTGTGTGCGATTCTGCTGGAGACCATCTCATTCCTGCATCTGCATGTGGGAAAAAGATACATAGAGAAAACAAGGAAGTTACCGCACAGTGTTACTAAGAAGACTGAGTATTTGTGCCACTCTCCGTAGTACTTGGTACTGTCCTACTCAGGGAAAAAGACACACTCAGCCCAAGCACCTACTCTGAGCTCTCCAAGCATGACCCTTGTCTCTGACTTGGAGTCCATGGGAATCAGGAAAGAAAATAAGATTTTTTAGTGAAAGAAGCAAAGGTTGTTTGAGAAGAGGGGAGAAACGTGATCAAGACAGAGCCAGTTACAGGTCTTTCTAACCATCACATTTCACCTGCTGTGTCTAAGTGCTCAGTAATATGCAGAGATTTTAATATTAAAACTACCTGCGGGTTCCCTGGGCTGTTGAGTCTGTTAAGCCGTGAACTCTTGGTTTCGGTTCAGGTCATGGTCTCACAGCTATGGGATCGAGCCCCACTGCTGGCTCTACGCTGAGGGCGGAGCCTGCTTGGATTCTCTCTCTCTCTTTCTCTCGATCTGTCCCTCCCTTGCTTATGCATGCACTCTTTCTCCTTCAAAGTAAATAAATAAACTTTGGAAAACAAGCAAGCAAGAAAACAAAAACAAAAACAAAAAACACCTAAGTGAATGTCTCTCTCTCTTTTTGTTTAATTGATGTCTGTGCTAGGCCTTGACCGGGGACTCCCACAGGGGGTACAGCTGGCTCCTTCGCTGCTGCTGCTTGAGCCTCAGGTTTTCCTTGTACTTGTTCAGCAGGCGGAGCATGGCACGTGTCTTCTTGGGCCGCAGATCTAAGGGCTTGTACTTCTTAGCCTGGAGAATCTCCTGAGGTTCTCTGGTTGATGAGGGTGAGAACAGGGCATGATCTCACAGCTCGTGGGTTCGAGCCCCACATCGGGCTCTGTGCTGACAGCTCAGAGCCTGGAGCCTGCTTCAGATTCTGTGTCTCCCTCTCTCTTTCTCTGCCCTTCCCTCGCTCACACTCTGTCTCTCTCGCTCTCAAAAAATAAATAAACATTAAAAAAAAAAAAAAAGGAAGAAAAGAAAAGAAAAAACTATCCTGAGCTCAATGTGGAGAGGTGACCTCTCCAAAGCTGGTCCTTTCCTCTGCTCCAGGCTGTGTCCCCGAGCCCATTCTCATGGCTGAACATAAAAAGCACCCAACACAAAACAGTCAACCTGAATATCCAGGTGCACCTGGCAATCTTCACAATTTTGATTTTTCTAGATGATTCTGAGGTAACAGAAATCACTTTTCCCACAGTACTAGGGTGTGGGTGCAGTTGGTAATGGATAATATAACTATGAAAATTGTGATATTTAAGATGTCTTTAGACTTAATCAACCTTGATATGATAATATAACGTTGGTCGGACTATTCAAAGTCTTTGTGTCTCACCCACCTCAGGAATGAAACAAATGAGCTGAGCCCAAATTCTCGGGACATTTTGAGCTCCATCTGTGCAAAATCCCTTACCCTGGAGATAACGTGGGCCCCTCAGTAATACTCAAAATATCAATCTCCCTTCAACAGACTTTGATGGAGCCTCCACCATACCCGGTCCTGTACATTCTAATAAGATACTTTCAGTGTTTTTATGAATCGGTCATTTAAACAACCATTTCATTGGCAAATATTTACTTAGGAAAGGAGGTCTGGGTGGCCTCTGGCTGGTTTGCCTTTGGTGTGTGTGGCCAAAGTGTCCTTGGTGAAGCTCACCTTAGCCAAAAGGAGAAGAGTAGGAGGTAAATGACTCGAAAGATGTGTTTGCACCCAAAGGATTGTTTGCTCCATACATAAGGCCACTGTCCTTCCCAGGTATGTGTAACCAAGGCACTAAGGAACCATGTGGAAATCTGCGATTTTAATTGATTTGGGATGACATCTCGTGAGTGCCTTCATATTTCGCTAATTTCTCTCTCCCTAAACTGTAATACTCAGATCTCGGAGTCACTCCTCTGCGGAGTTGGACAATGAGAGGGTGCCACAAGAGGAAAGGGTTTGGTTGTATTAGAAAATGGGGAAGACGAATGAAGGAACATCCCCTGAAAAGAGCAAAGATAAACTTCTGCGCCAGCTATTCCCACCCCTTCCTGCATATGCTGGAGGTGTTGGCCTTGACCCAGGCCTTCAGTACAAGGTCAGGGTCTTAGTTGGGCTCTTTGAAAAGGAGGTGTGTCTAAATTATAAATCTCCCACCAAAAACACAGAAGGGAGGCAGAGGAGTTAGTGAGCCTGAGGAACCAATTTCCTCGAGATCATTTAGACTTTCTCTTCATTAATCATGTTAGCAATGCCATTAAGCTGTATATAGACTTTGAAATTTCAATTGTAAATGGGTTTAATTCCACTCAGACTTCCCCAAACAGCTTTTTTTTCCTCCCTCCCCCACCCACATATAGTAGTGGGAGTTTTCCTTTTGGGGCTGGAGGATCAGTAACACGTTTTCTTTGCTTTGCTTTGCTTTGCTTTCTTTCTGTTTTGGTCTTTTCAATCAGTTGACTAACTTTATAAGAAGGTAACAAACATAGTAATATTTTATTTGTATAATTTTGCTCTATACGGAAGTCAGTCACATAATCTTAAAGTTGAACCACCCCATTTTACAGATGAAAGAATAGAGGTCTAGGGAAGCTGGTCCCCAAATCCCATATGGAGTCACTTTCAAGGAGAAGGGGAAGGCGGAGGGCCCGGGGTCTCGTCCAGGGCTGATGCATGCACCTGCCCTGAGGATCATTTCCCCCACAGGAGAGTGAGCGCCAGGCATGGGTGAGGGTGCTGCGAAGTCAGCCACACTGTTTCCTGGGCTTCTGATCAAGGAGTCTCTGCACAGGAACCAGCAGTGGGCGGGGCGGCAACTTAGAAACTGGAGTCAGGAGTTTAATTCCAGTCTCAGCTTTCAAACATTTTGTGGCCCATCTCCAGAGAGTCCTTCACCTTTGATACTATTTGCACCATATTTTATTTGCACATTCTTTAGGGCAGATAGTCAGATTTTTAAATTGCCAGTGTATAAGAGTGCTTTTAATAGAAATAAATGTGGGTCCCAGTGGAAGCCAAAACTACAAATTTTATAGCTGCTACATTTTTAAAAAAGGAAAAAGAATGAGTAAAATTCACTTTAGGACTATTTTTATTTAGTAATCCCAAATATCCAAAGTCATTTCTCACATGCAATGAATATAGAGATTATTAAAGAGATATTTAATCTTCTTTCTATAGTCTCCAGAATATGACTTGTATACTACACAAGCAGCCCATCATGGCGAGGACTAGTGCACTGGCTACATTTCAAGTGCTCAGTAGCCACATGGGGCTGGTGCCTGGTGCTCGTGGCTGCTGCCTTGAGCAGCTCAGATCCTGCCCCAGATGCTTCAGAAGCTCCGCCCCGGATGATCCTTGAAAAGTGCGTCCAGACAGGACAGCTCCTGGGTCTGCACCAGCCTGCCAGCCAGGGGCTCCTTAGCCTCCTGGGTTATGTGCAGTGGACCCACGGAGAGGGCACTGGGGAGAGCCAGGGGTGCTGAGGGCTGACTCAGGGCACCCCAGGAACCCAGAGGTGGTGGAAGGTATCAGGCCTGGAGGGCCCAGATTCAGAGACCTTTATGTGCAGCCGGGGGTGGGAAGGTGGGAGCCAGGCCAGCGTGAGGGGCGTGCGGTTCCCAGACAGCACAGTAATACATGCCCTCGTCATGCTTCTGCATCTTCAGCACCCAAAGGGTACAGGTGCTGCCATCCTTGGCCTCTGTGGCCGTGACATTGTCTGCTTTCTCGACAGATTCCCCCTGCACATCCTAATGGAACATGGCCAGTTAGTGAAGCCTTTGGGGGACCTTTCCCTCCTGGTAGTGGTACCAGTGGGTGTAGCTGACCTTGGTTCCAGCCGGGCATGGAAGGGTGGCAAGCTGCCCTCACGAGCCACGACCACAGCCGGCTGCTCCAGCCTGACCTCCTCTGTGCAACCTGCAAAGGGGACCTCCATGAGGCAGGGGAGGCCTAGAGCCTCAGTCACCCTGTGCACCCTGCACCAGGGAGGGAGTCCGGACTTACAAGGAAACAGGAAGGTGCACAGGAGAACAAGGGGACCCAGCATGATTCTACCTCCTGCCAGGTGGACAAAAGCCCAGGGTGACCTCGCAGCAGCACCTGCTAGGAGGTGACTGCAGAAAGCTGGTCAGGTTCCTAGCCTCCAGGTTGCCCTGGCAGGTAGTGATGAGAGAGAGGGGGGAGGGACTGAAGGGGCCAGAGGGCAGGGACAGGTCTGACCACATGAGGGAGGGGAGAGGGACCACCAATGGTCAGGTGCTGAGAAACACTGAAGAAAGTTGGTGCAGTAAAAGCACCAGCAACAATAATAATCTTGGACTACACTTGAGCACTAATTGGTTTCTGTTCATTGTTTGATTAAATCCTGAAAATAACCCTGTGGGATGACTATTGCTAACCTGGCTGGTATTTTACACAACTCTTCCAAAGCTGCATGCCTAAGGGGAAATAAGTGGGACGACAGCCTGGTCTGGCCGGAGACAAATCTCAAGCCTCAAATGGCCACTAACAGAGCAATGAGGGCGTGGCCTTCCTGGGGGGTGGGGACTAGCAGAGCAGCAATCCCCGCCTAAAAGGCACGCCCCCCCCACCCCCCATCCAAGCTGGCACTGGAGCATTGTCCCCAGAAGAGGCATCAGGAGATTAAATGCCCTCACATAACACGATAGCTGTGCAGTCGTGGGCGAGCTGTTTCTCCTCCTTTTCCTCATCTGTCAAAAGGGACCTCGTTCGTTTGCAGGCAGAGTGAACAGGAAATGTGAGCAAAGCGTGTAGCCTGTCCCAGGTGCATAGACAAGGCTCAGGAAATGTTGGGGAAGGGCATTTCACCTCAACACTGGCCTGGGTGCCGTCGATGATTTCTGGGATCCTCATAGTACAAAATTGTAGGGAATATTACTGTTTTTGGAAAATCAGGGGCATGTGTGAATGTGTGAGTGTGAGTGTGCATGTGTGTGTCCAAAGGCAGAAGCCTGCGTTGACCCAGGGGCAGTGGAGACCAGGGGGCGGAACCAGGTCCTGCAGTCCCAGGGTCAGATCCTCAGGAATGGTCAAGTCAGGGCCTTGTGAAGGGGCAGCTGAGGAACGCATCTGAAATGAAATTTTGAGAGATAAAGGGAGCATTGACTTCCGACTGAAATGCAGGTTCCTTTTCAGTTATGCCAAGTGTATCAGGGCCTCCTGGGTATAGTTACGGTCATCACATATGATAATTACAGCCTGACCGCCTAGAGGGAGAGGGCAGCTCCAGTCCAAGCCCCGCCACTTGGAAGATGTGCATCCTTGGGAAAGTCACTGTAAATGAAAATAATAATACTCTGGAGACAACATCCACCCTGGGCCAGTGATTGGGCCATACTGGTTGCTTTGTAAATAAATCCTATCAGCCTAAATACAATGTAATTCTTATAACAGTTTATTCCTGTTTATTAACATGTTTATTAACATGTCAGGGTAGTTACAACAACCGCATTGACAGATCAGCTAATTAGAATCTTAAAATGCTTCACCTGTTCTAGATCATGTAAGTAATGGAGTCTTGATTCAAATCCAAGTCTAATAAATGCCAAAATCCATGACGCTATCGATTCCTAGTAAATAAAAAGTTTTATGTGTTATAATTATATATATATATATATAGATCATGAAGATGTTATAATTATATATATATGCATATACACATATATGCATACACCATGAAGACTATTTCAGAGACGTTGCAGAACTCAAGAATGTCTCTCAGGTGCCAGTAAGCAAAAAGCATAAACTATTCTTGAAGAGCAGTCCTTCAGGTAATAATGCTGGACCTCAGAACACAGTAGAAATTCTTTTACCTCTTGCATATTACTAGTTGCTTGCCTTTTGTGAAATACTAATTTTTTAAAGGCCGTAACAAAATCATTGATCCATTAGATAATAACAAATAATCTTTATTGAATGTCAAACATTGTACATATTGATTCCTTCCTTGTAAGTATAAAGTAGGTGTTCTTCATCCCATTCTGCAAATGAACAGAGGCTTATTAGGGACGTTAGGTAACGTACTGGAGATTGCTAAGAAAGAGCACAGCAAGAACTTCAAGTCCACCAGGCTCTTGAAGACTGTGACCCACATAACAGGCTTGGATGTTTGTGATGCAGGGATTACTTTCTGTCCTCCTTTTGCTGTCGCTTTGAATGCAAAATGTGATCTTAGAGTTTGCATTTATTGTCAATGATGTGCTTCCCACTTAAAAACTAGTCGTTTGCTTGTTACTTACCCTGACTTCTCGCGCCCCCTCCTGGCCAGTTCAGGTATGTCATGCATGTTATAGGCCATCTGTATTCCAGCCCAGGTAAGTGGAAAATCTTACAACCAAAAACTTTTTTGCTAACAAACTATGAAGCAGTGCTATAAGACAGATTCCAACTAGTTTGACAACTTGCCTGTTACTCAGGGGATTGTTTGATTCAGCACTGATGGCACCTTTTCCTGGGGAACACCTTCCTTCCTGCAGAAATCAACACCATCATCAAAACCAAAGCACAAAGCAAATGAAAAACTTGGTCAGCTCAGACCAGTGGCCTATAGTGTGCATTTTGTTAGAGACAAGCCAGTGCAAAAGATAGTAGATTGAGAGCATCTTATAAATGCATAAAGTGATAGTAAGATGGTGAAGAAATATTGATTCAATATAACAGTTTCCACCCCACAAAGGGAATTCCGAGGGGAAAGAAGAGAGGAGGCAGCAGGATGTGGAAGCTCAGGACCGGCGCCCGCGAGCACAGAGAGCGTCGGCGGCGAGTCTCATCCGGAGCTGAGCGAACACGAGAGAAGCTGGAGGAAGCCGCGGCCGAATCGCAGGTCCAGGTGTGAGCTCACTGCCTGCTCGTGACCGTGAGCGTACCCTCTGCTCCACGTTTTCATCGACGCCAGTTCTGCCCGATTAGTGCCTTTGAACGTGGTGGCATCACACTCGCATTCAAGTGTCAGTCACATTAGCAGGACCAGTGACCCCCGGATGACATTCCCAGGGAAATGTGTCCTGAGGTGTTAGTGACAGGTGACAGCCAGCAAGCGCAGCAGGACAAGTGCCTGTCACTGGCAGTGGAGGGATTCATGCAGTGGCTGCAACCAGCGGCAGAAGGAGCAGCACAGAGGAGCAGTGAGCCTAGTGGACAGATGGAGGGACAGACACGGATCGATGGGAATGCGATGCCGTTTATATAGATGTAAAGACGCATTATTCACAAGCAATTCTCTGTAGATTTCACAAGTACATAGGACACCAAACATATCAGACAATTCTCACTTGTGCCTGAAGAAATGGAGATTTTACAAGAAGGAGCCGCTTACCTAAAACTCCCAAGCACACCGAGTACACAAGTGGAAAAAGAGGTCTCCTGCCTGGTATTTCTGGGCTCTTCCACTCACTAAACTGAGTCTTTCCTGTAAGAGAATTCACTTGCTGGGAATCCAGGGATTATAAAGTGTAGGACATACCTTAAATGGCCAGCAGGGGGTGCAAGAAGTCAGCGTAAGTAATAAGCAAAGTACCACCGTTTTTAAGCAGGAAGCACAATATTGAGAAAAAGAGGGAAGTATAACCACATCACATTTTGCATTCAAAGCAACAGCTCACTGAGGACAGAAATTAAGCCCCGAATCACAAACATCCAAGAAGTTTACTTAGAGCACAGGCCATGAGACCCTGGCCGACTCGAAGTTCTGGCTGTGCTCTTTCTCAGCTAGGCAAGCTCAAATACACCTCTGTCTCATCCGCAGAATGGGATGAGTAATACCCAAGGAATTGCAAGGAAGGAATGAATATGTGCAGTGTTTGACATTCAATAGGTTATTTGGTATTATTTAAGGGATCAAAGATTGCCGTTATGACCTCCAAACTATTGGTCATCACAGAAAGCAAACTACTACTAATTCAGCAGTGCTAGAAGAATCTCTACTACGTTCAGGAGTCCAGCACTGTCACCCGAATGACTGCTCTTCAAGAATAGCTCATGCTCTTTGCTTACTGGCATGTGAGAGAAATTCTCGGGTTCTGCGACCTCTTTGGAATTTTCTTTATGGCCCTTTACTTTTTAGAGCTTAAAAGAAACTATATGTACACATGGAATTCTACTTATATGCAGTGGATGCTGTGACGGGTTTTGGACTCTGTTAGACTTGGGTTTGAGTCAAGGCTCCTTGACTGACTTGCATGACCCTGAGCAGGTGAAATGTCTTCAGACTCCAATTAGTTGATCTGTCAGATGTGGTTGTTAGAAGTACCTTGACGTGTTATTACAAGGAACAAATGGTCATAAGAATTACTCTTAAGACTGCCTGATCGTATTTATTTACAAAGCAACCACCTTGGCCGGATCTCTTGCCCTTAGTGGATGATGTCTCCAGAGTAGGCATTATTATTCCCATTCACAGTGACTTTCCCAAGGACACACATCCTCCAAGTGGCAGGGCTTGGA
>NC_064816.1:72425915-72434474 GCF_023721935.1 Panthera uncia
TAACTTCTTATAAAGTTAGTCAACTTCTTGACCAAAAGAAAAAAAAAGAAAAAAGAAAGAAAAGAAATTAAAGAAAAGAAAAGCTATTTACTGATTCTCTGGCCCCAAACAGAAAGGCCCTGCTGTGTGGGGGGAAGATAAAACTCTCTGAGGAGGTCTACGCTGAATTAAATGCATTTTCAATTGAAAATTCCAACTTTATGTGACATAATAGCATTGGCAAAAATGATTAATGAAAGGGAAGTCTAAATGACTGGAAGTAAATTGGTTTCTCAGATTTGCTAAATCTTCCTCTGTCTCGATGAGCTTCTGTTTTTGTGGATGAAGATTTATATTTAAGACATGCCTGTCTGTGAAGGAGCCCAAACAACATCTGGACCCTCTACTGAAGTCCCGGGTCAAGGTTAAGGCCTCCAGCAAGTGCAGGAAGTGTGTGAGGGGGGGAGGGTTTGAGGGGGCAGAAAGTCACCTTCCCTCCCTCTTGGGGGTGGTCCCCCCATTTGTCCTCCCCATTTCCTAATACAACCAAACCCTCTCGTCTTGCTGCAACTTCTCAGTGCCTGACTCCACAGAGGGGTGACTCTGAGATCTGGTTATTATAGTTTAGTTAGAGAGAAGTGAGATAAATATGAAGACACTCTCATGAGAAATGATTCCAAGTCCATGTCAATCTCAGTTTTCCACGTGGATCCATTGTGCTTTTGATGTGCAGCCTGAGAGGACAGTGGCCTTGTACAGGGAGGAAACACCCCCTATGGGGAGGAGGAAACAAGTCTATGTTTGGAGTCATTTCTTCCTCCCGCCCTTCTCCTTTTGGCTAAGGTGAGCTTCACCCAGGACACTTTGGCCACACAAACCAGCCAGAGGCCAACCAGTCCATACAGAGAGGTATGGCTTGTTACGAACACTACTGACCTGCCTCACTGTGGTCACAAAACAACATAGAGAAACCCATTACAAGGTCATGAAATCGTAGGATATTATAATAAATCACGATAAAGAAACTATTTCTCACACTGTCACTAGGTAACACCTCACAACCAGCTGATAGAAATATAAGCACTCGTGTGCATGTGATGACCTTGTCCCCCAGGGCCGCAATGTTGGGGACAGTTCTGTCACTGCCATTATCGTTCTGATCACTTGATATGTGGCAGGTGCGATCATCAGGAGACACTGAAGGAGTAAACGTACATTTGTGAGCTTGGGCCCATCCTGCCCCCTTAGCACAGACCACAGGCTTGCATCCCACAGGCCCCAAGGGACAGAGAAGAGAAGCAGAGAGAAGAAGGGACGATGGACAAAGAGGCTCCTATGAAGAGGGCGCTGAGAGGACAGGAAGTGGTCATCAGAAGACAGGGAAATACACAGATGTCAGAATAACGAAGAATTTCAAGTAGCTACTGTGACTGTGGAAGGAGAGGGAGAGGGAGAGAGAGTGTGTAAAGTCGATAAGAGAGAGAGAAATAGAAATAGAAACTAGGTGGTAGATAGAGATGAACAGAGACAGAAACACAGAGACAAATAAGAGACATGTAGAGAGAAACAGAGAGAGGGAGAGAGATCAGGAGGAGACAGAGGAGAGATAGAGAGAAATAAAGAAGGAGGAGACCCCACTGGAAAGGGAGACGTGGAGACAAAGACGCAGAGGGACGGACAGCAACAGGAAATGAGAAAGGCAAAGGGCTGGACACAGCGAGGGCGACAGAGGGATGTCAGGAGGGGACAGGGACATGGAAGGGCAGTGGGAGCAGCGCCAGTGCAGATGACGGAGTTGTGGCCCCCTTCCCCTGGGTGACACGTGTCTGAATCCAGTGTCTTATGAGGGGCTGCAGGAGAGTGATTCCCTCATTCTCTTACGATTAGGACTCTGGGGGTCCCCTTCTTTGGGGGGCGTGGATTTGTCTCCCAGTCAAAGAACAAGTGTGGATACTGAGGGACATTAAGGGTGGATTCTGCTGGAAACTTCTGTCCCCCCCCCCCACCTTTCCTCACCCTACTCTGTGACCCCCTGAGACTAACCCCTATGGATTCCACTAATGGGCATCTTTGCTCTGATTTCTCTTTAATGGTGGCAAATCAAAATTGAAGTTTAAAAAATCATCACCATGTCACCAGACAAAAGCATTCCTTCTTGAGCACTAGATTTCCAAGCCTGTGGATCCAGGGCCCTGGGAGAAAAGAAACAGATTCCTCCAGTGGCTAGTTGGTATAAAAGGGAATGGCCACTCCCACTTGCACCTTTTATTTCCTGAGCATAAAGCTCTGTCACTGGGGTAGATAACCTTATATGTTGGGCCCCGGGAACACTGCAGCCAACCCAACCGTCAGGGAGGGAACACTGAGCTCACTCTGCTCCCAACTCCCAGCCTCCTCCTGATGCTTCCACTGACTGCTTCCAAATAGCAACCAGAGAATAAGGAAACCCATCCATGCGGTCCATGAGGGTCCACCTCGTAACGCCCAGGACAAGGTAACCGGAGGTGGACAGTCCATCTGGAGGAGAAAAAGGAAGAAATCAAGCAGATGGTCAAATAAGTGGGTTATGTTAGTTCTAACTTAGTAGAACAAGCTGGGGAGTAGGGGGAAGATTTTATCTAGTTTGTTTCATTTCAGTTTCCACAAAGCCACCAAGGTCCCATCTCTAACTGAACAAGATGTGCCCCGTTCCTTCAGTAACAAAACAGGAAACTGGATAAGTGTTGAGAGATTATCATTAAATTCTGTGCCTTTCTATTTGATGAACTAAGAAAGGAGCATGTAGATTATTTGTAATGTTTTTTTTCCTTCTGTTAAATAATGGATTTATTGATATTTTCAGTAAGTTATCAACATATAAATTAAAAAAAATAAATAACATAAAAGAGATCCATGTGTAGATAAATAATTATAGTGCTTTATGAACTGATACTATGATGTATCCAGTTCTGTGTTCTGGATGTTAATACAATAAACAAATGTACAGGAGTGAAACAATGCCAGTTCTTATTAAATAACTAAGACTAGAGAAATGCCTGTCACTTTCAGAATGTTAACAAAATCCACCTCCCACACTTGTTTTAACTGATCCATCTTTTCTGTAGTTTCTTAATCTACTTGTTTTGTCACTTTTGAGTCAATTATATTTAACTGTTTCAGTCACAACCTGATCATTCCAACCTACTGTGGTTCTGTTGCCTTATTTTTTAACTTGTAAATTCAAGTTCCAGAATGATTGCCAAAAATCTGAAGTTATATTCTGAAAGCCATAGAATTTGCAGTCGATGGGTCAACAGATTCCTTTGACTCTACTTTTTTTGTTCATCCAAACCAAAACAAAGAATTAATTAGTTTATGTGTACAGAGTTGAATGTGTACTCATTCTCTCAAGAAGCTCAGTTCCGGGGCACCTGGGTGGCTCAGTCGGTTAAGCCTCCGACTTCAGCTCAGGTCACGAACTCACAGTCTGTGAGTTCAAGCCCTGCATCGGGCTCTGTGCTGACAGCTCAGAGCCTGGAGTCTGCTTCAGATTCTGTGTCTTCCTCTCTCTCTGCCTCTCCCCTGCTCATGCTCTGTATCTCTCTGTCTCAAAAATAAATAAAAACATTTAAAAAATTTTTTAAAATAAAAATAAAAAAGAAGCTCAGTTCCATATGAAAATGAAGAAATATAGTGTGATATTTTGATATAAGTATACTAATAGCTAATGTTAATTGAGCATTCCTTATGTACTACGTGCTGTGTTAAGTACTTCATATACTTTTTGTTATGTAATTCTAATAACAATATTGTGAGATAACTATTAATTATTATCATCATCTCAATTTTATAGATATTTTAGAAATTTGATACTTTGATAAATTAAGTTCCCTGATAATAAGGAGCAAGTTGGAATCTGAGTCCAGATCTGTCTGATTACAAAATCTGATGAGCAAAGCAAAGCAAAACAATGAAAACATTTGAAGCAGGCATGTTGGACAGAAATAGAGAATTTAACCATCCTTTTAATGATTACGTTCTTTTTTTAAAAATATGAAGCATATTCCATCCCTGGGAGCCACACAGAGTTATTTAAATTGATCCCTGTGGTGTATATTTAGAGACAATTAGCAGAGAATTTTCTGCAGAGAATTTTATTATGCAGTCAATTTTTTTCTGACTCCTGGGTCCCCAGAATTTTTCTACGAGGAAAGATAGGCATAACAAAAGCTGTTTATTGAGCAAAGAAGCATCAAGATGGAACACAAGGATGTGCTCCTTGATTTCTGCCCTTGGTGCTCCACTCCCCCACCCTCAGCCCACTGGAAAGTACGGACATATTCCTCGTAGGTGGATGGACAAAAGAGTAAAGGACCTCCAGGTCAATCATGGTGACTGGAATTGCTTTGACCACTTTGTTTGCTGTATTTGAAATGCTCCTGGACGCACTCCCAGCCCCACTGGTAACTGCCTGATTGCTGCTCAGAAACAAAATAACCTTGGTGATAAGAACATGAGCATTAGACCCTATGAGGGATAGTAGATCATAGTGCCCAAATTTGGAGAGAAGAGGTTCATGAAGGAGGGAACCACTATTGCAAAAATTCAAAAATGAACCAGGAATGTTTGGAGACCTCTATCCAGAACATTAATTGATTAACTGTGTAAAGCTCAGACATTTGTGATGGAGTGTGGCCCCTTCCACCTTTATAAACCCTCTTCTCCCACAGAAAACATACAACTACCCAGCTCGACATTATGAGATTCAGTCTCCCCAGCACTTATAAGGGTATAAGTGTTCCTACCTTTGAGGGTTGCTGGAAGATATATGGAGTTAATACATGCGAAGAACTTAGACCCATGCCTGTCGCATAGTAAGAGTTCAACAACCATAGTACTTGTCATTATTATTTATGGCCTACGCCCTGTTTAAAGAGGGTGTAGATTGCATTAAAAAAAAGGATGAAAATCATACGATCCCCTCAATAGATGTGGAAAAAAGCATTTGAGAAAATACAGCATCCATTATTGATAAAAACCCTCCAAAATATATGGGTAGATGGAACATACCTCAACATCATAAAGCGCATATATGAAAGACCCACAGCTAATACCATCCTCAACGGGGAAAACTGAGAGCCTTTCCCGTGTGTTCAGGAACAAGACAAGGATGTCTACTCTCACCATTACTATTTTACATAGTACTGGAAGTTTAGCCTCAGTAATCAGAAACCAAAAAGAAATAAAAAGCATCCAAATCAGCAAGGAAGAAGTCAAACTTTCACTATTTGCAGACAACATAATACTGTGTAGAAAACCTGAAAGACTCCACCAAAAAATTGCTAGAACCAATATTTAAATTCAGCAAACTCCCAGGATATAAAACTCAACATGCAGAAATCTGTTGCATTTCTATACACCAATAATGAAGAAGTAGATAAATAAATCAAGAGATTGATCACATTTGAGTGCACCAAAAAATTGATAATTCCAACCTTTGGCTCCTGAACTACATCCAGCCTATAAGAGGAGCCTACACCCCCAGAGACACTCTATGGAGCCTTCTCTAAAGGGTAGAGTTGGGAGTATCACTGCAACCTGTCTCTTATTCAGATGAGGACATGAGGAGACAGCCCTCCCACCTTCACACAAACAGAAAGACTCCCCAGGCCCTGGGGCCACGAGAGATTCAGAGTCAAGATCTGTACAAAGGGTCATGGAAGCCTTTGACCTGAGTCCCAAGGGGTAGATGGGCAGAGGGACCAGTGATGACTGTCACCTAGAAAGTCAAAAAGGGATTTCAGGTCATCGCAGACTTGGTAACTGGGGCCAACTTTTCTACTGAAATCAAAAAATCCTCTTCATAAAATAATAATCTTCCTAATAACCATCCTGGGGGAAACTTCCACCTTTGTAAATGGATTGCTTATTTTGGCTTCATATACATATGGATAAAATTCCCATATATTACTGGCCATTTAGAGCAATGTCAGAAATGCCCGATCTGGCATCGGGCCCCGAGTCACCCCTCTCCTGTGCTCACACTCCTGGACGCTCCCTCTCCTCTTCCTGTTCCCGCGTCCCTGGCTCCTCCTTAGCCTTCTTTGTGGGCAGACAGCCTGAGCAGGCAGTATTCACCTGCGAATGTGAATTTGTTTCCCTACTTTTCAGATTGGTTGAGTGATACTTTTAAATTTTTAAATTTCATGTTTTATTTCTTGATAACATTGGCTTTTCTTGAAATGCTGTTCTTTTGTTTAGATTTGCAAGTGGATATACATAATGGAAGCAACAGAAATATTTGTTTCAATAATGGAAATGATATTTTCACTACAGGGTATCCAGATTTCACTTTTCATGCACACAGGTACCGACAACACCAAATCAGGATTTGTGGATCAAAAACCCTTGTTCAAGATCAATTACAGACAAAGAACCACAACCACGAGGTGCATAAAATTCTGTCCGTTCTGCTTTGGTCCTTAATATAAAACGTGCAGAAGTAGAAGAGGACACGATGACCTAACAGAAAGGCCCCCAGAAACCTACATTACCATTACACCAAGTTAATAATCACACACACCCCTAATCATGACTGTGACCGCATCCCTCCCAACAACTCTGGCCCCAAGCCCAGACCTCAGCCCTGACTAGGCCTCAGCCTCAGCCTGCACTACGTCCTGTGACCTTCCTCGGGTCAATGCCTCAGTCTCAGAGGAAAGAGAAAAGACAGCCTGATGGTTGTCGATTGTACCTCCACAGATGCTACCAACTGTACCCCAGATGTCTGGTTTCACCTAACTTCCTATTGGGCTGGATTCCTATTTGGAGACTTGGTATGTTGAAATGGTCTGATTATCTCAGAGAGAAGCAAGGTGCAGTGTTTCACTCCCCAGAGATTTTCAGAAGTGTCAAAAGCTCAGGCTGGCAAAAAACTGCATGGAATTCATATCCATTCACTCCGCTGGCTGCCACATAATGAGCCAGATGTTGTGTGCATCCAGGAGCTCATGTGATCATCATAAAAATCCTGCAAATGAACCTAATTCATGGAAGAAAGAATTGTTGCTTAGAGAGGAACAGAAATGTTTTCAAATGCATAGTCCATGCTGTTTCAATTGCGACATTGGGCCACTTCGAATTTCCTTAGTGTTTGTTAACTTCACAAGAACATACTCTGGCATTTGTGGGCGACCATGGGTTGTCCCAGACCTGCTGCCACACCCAGCCGAGCTTGGGCAGGACAGTATGAGTGTCACTCATGAAACCATGGCTGGGGCGCCCGGGTGGCTCAGTCGGTTAAGCAGAAACTCTTGATTTGGCTTGGGTCATGATCCCATGGTTCGTTAGTTGGAGCCCTGGTTGGGCTCTACGCTGACAGTGGGGAGCCTGTTTGGGATTCTGTCTCCCTCTCTCTCTGCTCCTACCCTGTGCAGTCTCTCTATCTCTCTCTCTCAAAAATAAATTAATAAACAATGAAAAAAAGAAGTCACGTGTAAAGGAATACAGCAGGCACACATCTGGAAGATTTCCCACTCAGGACAGTCTGCCACAGGACCCTACCTGCTAATGTCCTCATCTGTGACATGGAGATTAATCACAACAGCCATCTCCTGGGACAGGGGAGAGGATTACATAAATTATACAGGAAAACCATCAGAAATATGCCTATCAAAAGCAAGTCCACAATGGACATTGGATGTACATTAATTTTAGCACTTACCATTACGTTTGAAACACAACATTGCTTTGAAAATGATCCCACATGTGACATCATGCTCATGAGACAGTGGCAAGGCCCAGGGCAAGTAGAAGCTGGTTCGAGAGACTGCTCTGACTCACGACCCCCAGCAATTGCAGCTTGCTCCCTTCCTGGAGGCACCCAGATTGTAAATGAAATTTGATTTCTCTGAGTCCTCATCTGCCTGGTGACATCACAATTAACTTACAAGACCCAAAGATACTCTGGTGCTTGTTCACATGGCGTATTCAAATCATCGATGACATATTTCAGTCTCTGATTGTTGTGTTGTTGTGGTTGTTACAGAAGAGTAAAGGTCAGGTTTCCCATCCGAGTCACGAGTCAACAGCAAATCAGAGGCAGATACACACGGGGGCTGAACCCAGCAGGCATGGCCCCATGTCTCTGGGCAATGTCTCTGGGGTTTGGGATCCCAGGGGGAATGGCTGGGGGGGTGTGAGAACCATCCTGCCCCACCCCAGCCAGACACATTGGTACCAGGATCTCTTCCCAGATTGGGGGCCCTCTTACCCCATCTGCCCAGCATCACGGGACTCAGGAAACCCCAGAACTGCTCATACCTGTGGTTGATCAGGAAACTCTCTAAGCCACCACTTCTTCTAAATCCTGAACCAGCTCCACCCTCCTATCACTGGCCTGCCCAGTCCTGCTCACGGGGACCTCACTTCTTACCTTGTCCCTGGGGAGCCAGCCTGGCCCGGGGGATGTCACTGCTGGAGGCCGTCATCTTCTTATCTCTCCGGGCCTGTGAGTGTCCCCCAGTCACTTCAGTCTACAGGAGAGAATTGAGAAATTCTTTATTGTTGCCTTTTTCCATATCATTTGCTCATGGGGATTTC
>NC_064816.1:72434484-72657838 GCF_023721935.1 Panthera uncia
ATTCTTTATTGTTGCCTTTTTCCATATCATTTGCTCATGGGGATTTCTCTTCTTGGCTTGCAGTTGGCCTTGGGCAGGGGAAACTGGAACAACCTGAAATATCAATTTCCAGAGCAAGGGGGAAGAGTGCACACATATTGTGCAAGATGTCCGCTGAGGTCATCAATAGAGCCATACACTGGTACCGGCAGAAGCCAGATCAGGAGATAGAACATCTAACACTCGTCTCAACACACCCCGTTCGAGTTTCTTTAGGAGGGAAGAGCGACAAACTTGAGGCAAGTAAAAACGCTCACACTTCCACTGCAACCTTGAAAATAAATTTCTTAGAGCAAGATGAGGCCGTGTACTTCTGTGCCTGCTGGGACTGGAGCCACAGCACCAGAGTTGCCAGGAGAAGCTGCACAAGAACCGTGCTCGGGTCTGGGTCCACCCACATTCTTCTCCACATGGGCAACCACAGAGGCCGCACGGCCCGGTGCCCAGCCGGAGCCTCTCCCTCTGCAGTAGTTCCTGACCTTTGCAGGAAGACGTTGTAGATTCTGCTCACACAGCGAGCCCCACGTGATACCAGCAATGACGGTCCGCGTGAAAGCAGTTTGACACTGGTTCCCGCTGGATTCAGCTGTCTGGGAACTCTGAAAACGCAGCGTGGATGGATCAGCGAAAAATCCATGTGTCTGTTAATTCACTGTGGAGACAGAGGTTTCTAGCACCCGGGTGGCTCAGAATGAAGAGAGGAAAGGACATAAATATGTGCTGTCATTTTTACTTTCTGATTTAATTCACAGGCATTACAGTTCTTCACAGGTAGAATGATCTGTCAGAGATAATAACTGTACATCTTTTATTAGCGTCTGAGGCCATCCTGAAGGAAGCAATAACGATTAACTCTGAAGTAAGCAACCAGCTCTTTGGGGAAGAGGAGAGACCAAGGTATAAGTCCTATGTCCTAGAGGCAGAAGCAGCACCTCACTCCACATCCAGGGATCGATAGTGGGACAAAACCAGCACTGCTCCATTGGAACAGGCCTTCGAGCACACCCCGTGCCTCCAACATAGCAGATATGCCTCTGAGTCTTTGGTCTCCAGGGTTCTACAAAGAAGCAGAAAGATCCTGAATAAGAATCAGATGGTTAAAAAGATAGATAATACACACTCCCTACATCTGTAAAGAAAAGAAAAGCAATGTCCCTCACACATTAATCAAATGAAACATGGTTACTGGAACTGAATTCTGTGATTAGGAACTGGACGTTTTTGAGTTTTCAAAAAACGGCAAAACACCGTGTTATGTGTAAACTGTAAAACCCCCCTCTCGGGGCATCTGGGTGGTTCAGTTGACTGAACGTCAGACTCTTGATTTTGGCTCAAGTCATGATCTTGTGGTCTTGAGATTAAGCCTTGCATGGGGTTCTAGGCTGGGCGTGGAACCTGCTTAAAATTCTCTCTCTCTCTCTCTCTCTCTCTCTCTCTCTCTCTCCCTGTCCATGCCATACTCAGGCTCTGTCTCTGTTTCTCGCTCTCTAAAAAATAAAAAAATAAAAAAAAAATTCCAGCTCCTCTCCCATCTCTTTAGAGTCCACCGTCAACCATGAGAAAAAAACCTTTACTTGGCAAAAATTTTGGTACCTTTGGTAAATGTGAACATCTGACCACATAATTGCCATGCACTTTATCCCTCCTTCCTGAGATAATGACAACACATTCATTCAGTTTCTCATTCTACGGATCAGGTGCTTCTATCACGTGCAGAGAGGCCACGGAAACTGAACGTCTTCCTTCCCAGGGGCAAACTCCGGATCTTGTGTCCCACTTTCTGTCCAGCATGATTCCTGACAGTGGTGGGTCCCCAGCTGGAGGACCCGGGGGGCCTGGGTCTCAAAGGGTCTCACCTGTCCCCTAACACATCTACAGAAGCAACGGTAGGAAGATCCCTGAGGGGAATATAGAGTCAGAGAATGTGAACCGTTTCCAGAAAGAAGGGGATGAAAACAAGTACCTAGCTTCTTATTGTATCTGTGTCAAATGCTTTACACAGATTATATCACTTAATAATGAGAAGAGCAGGGCAGAATTCACCTGAAGTGGCCCCACGGAGACTGATCTCAGGAGGGAGAGCCACCCTGACTTTTCAACACAAAACGACCAGGAAACATTATAGTGATGAAACTCAGGGGAAGGGGCACATTATCTATGAGGTTTGGAAGTGACAAAATATGGACCCATTAAAACATGATTTTTGATCAATTGTTAGTGAACTTGAACATATTAACCATGTATTGCAAGGGAAATGTCACGGAACTGGTTTATATAGTAAGCTCTCAAATACATTAAAAAAACAAACGCAAAGGAATTCTTCAAAGTTTCAACAGTGGATGTCCCTGGAAAGGTAGTTTTAATTCTCTTGGTACCTTTAGATATTTTGCACATTGTAACAAAAAGCTTTTTATTATGTATACATAACAGTCACTGTTGTATTGATTTTGTACATTTAATGATGAGATTGTTTATGTAACAATATAGAATATACCTGTATATATAACACACTTTATTTTTTAATTAATTTATTTATTTTGAGAGAAACAGAGAGAGAGCAAGCACAAATGGGGAGGGGCAAGAGAGATTGAGAAAGAGAGAGAGAGAGAGAGAGAGAGAGAGAGAATCCAGAGCAGGCTCCACACTTTCAATGCAGAGCCCAGTGTGGGGCTGGAACCCACGAGCTGTGAAATCATGACCTGGGCCCAAACCAAAAGTCGGACCCTTAACCAACTGAGCCACCCAGGTGCCCCTATAAGACACACTTTAAATTGTTATGAATTTTTAATTTTCTGTGTAATAATATTACTACTCTGTATCTCCTATAACACACACACACACACACACACACACACACACTAAAACACTAAAACACTACAATTAACCATAATGATTGCCATGGAACAGGAAGTCAGCAAACTATATTCATACCCAGCAGCCCCTAGTTTTGTAATAAAGTTTTACTGAAACACCACCTTGTCCACATGTTCATAAATTGTCTATAGCAGCTTTTGCAATACATTGCAGATTGAGTAGTTGCAACAGAGACTCAGAAACCCTAAAATGTTACCATTTGGCCCTCTGCAGAAAAAGTTTGTCAATCACCACTGTAGAATGATACACTGAGAGTGACATTTGTTGTTATTATATGTTTCCCTATTTCTTAGTGTTTCTTCAATGTCCTTCATTACATAGCCACCCTCCCCATCTATGAACTTATTCTGAATAAATTGTATAACATATCTCTGATTCATTTTCCTTATTTTAAAATGGAAACATATTAACCTGAAGGAGGTCCTGAGAGAAGTAACGTGAATAATACCTATAAAGTTCTCACGACGCTTGGGGCATGCCTCATGCTCAATATATTGGGGCATTGCAGTGAGTATACGGGTTATTATTGCCTATTTGAAAAGGAAATCATTTGGATGCATATTCTAACTTTTTGGTGCCCAACATTTGATTCGTGGACCAGCAGCCTCCACTTCACCCAGGAGCTTGTTACAAATGCAGAAAATCAGACTTCAGCCAGGCCTCCTGAATGCCGATCTCGTTTCACAAGGTTCCTGCAGGATCCCTGCATACTTCACAGTCGGAGAAGTCAGGATCTAAAAGTACAGAGTCATTTATGTGTAATACAAAAGGGTTGAAGCTGTATCAGCTTCTCATTACCCTCCCGGGGGTGTCCATGGTGGGCAAATGGTGAAGCATATCAATGTTGCACTCAAAATATGTAACACTAGATGTCTACCAAAAATGGTGACTTTAAGGAATAAAGTTGAAAATCCTAACTTGGAAATGTTGAGAAACATAAAAGAGCGAAGAATTGCATATATGGTCAGCTCTCGGTTATGTGAATGTGTGTATATTAATAAAATCAAGGTAAATTTAAAAGTTTTAAGATGGTAAATTATCCATCAGTGATGGATAATTTTTATTTCTGTGCACTTTTGCTGATTTTTAAAATGTTAAAAATGATTTACTATAAATTTATTAAGAAAAATACACACTTTAAGATGTTAAAGTGTACACTTAATTATAAATTTCAGCTATAAAAATATTCATAAGATCACAATAAAGATAAATTGTACACACAAGTCCATATGTGAATGACCACTTATATATATATATATATGTGTGTGTGTACATATAATTTAAAATTATATGTGTATAAATTAGTTTTCTGTATATAATTATATAATTTTATGTGTATCTGTATATGTATACACTGTAGGAGTAAAACTATAAATAAATGGTCCACAGTGAAAACAGTGTTTGCCCAACAGTGCTATAATAATGGAAGACCTATATTGTCATCATTATATTTTGCCTTCTCCACAGAATTTTTTCACTGAGTTCCCAGTATGCATCCGGGCTCCCATAGGTACCAGCTTTGTGACTCTGGATACACGAGTTAACATCTGTTGGCTGCACTTTCCTCATCTGTACAACAGTGAATATAATAACATCTCAAAGGTCTAGACCTTTTAGATGAGAAAGTGAAATAATATATATAAGGCACGGCACCTAAAAGATAAATGCTAAAAAAAAATAGTACTATTAATGTAGTTATCCCATACCAAAATTACTTCTAGAAGATCTAGGTATTGACATACTCATGAGAGCGGCTATGAGGTCTAGGCAGGCTCTAAGCATGACCCAGTCTACACTCTAGTCTGTCTGGTGTTGTCCCAAACAAGTGAATGATAGGACATTGAAATTAGGATTTTCTGGCATTCCATCTGTATTGTGGGGGCCAAAATTAAGTTTTTAAATGCATTCTACTGCTCACGCCTTTGGAATTATTGTGGCATCCAAACAATACCAATAGGGATCTCAGTATTGGATATAGTTATTGGAAATTGCTGCACTGTTTCACATCACTCCGCCCTGAAACCAGAAGGTGAAAGGTTTCATACTGAACATGAAAGGCGTCTTTTCCTATGTACTGTATGCAACCCTGAGAGGGACACAGGGTGTGCAAAGGTAATAAGGCAATCTCATCATCCCCAAACCAGCACACAATCAAGGCTGTCTCCCTTGATTTTCTGGGTACCCATAAAAACTACAGTGAGATGCCATTTCTCACTCATGAGACTGGCAAGAGTTTAAAAGTTTGACAATACATTCTGTTGGTGAAGCAGTGGGAGAAAACGGGCAATCATACATTGGTGCAAAATACAATCATTTTGTGGGGAAATTTGGAAATATATAACAAAAGTTTATATGCATTTAGCTGTCAAGTAAAAACACTTTTTAGAAATATACTCTAAAGGCACAACTTTCAAAAATGTGGAAATACAAATGGATAAAGTTATTCATTGTGTAACTGCAAAATGTTGGGAATGATATAAATATCCAAACATAGGGACAGTGGTGGAACAAATGATGGCACATACACCTAACGGAGGACTATACAAAATACAATAGAATGTGAGATGAATAATCAATTGTAATTCATATCCTGGCAATTCACATTTGGAAACAGAAATTTACAAAATAGTATCATTTACAATACCAACAAAAACAATGTCAAAAAACCTCTATAATACATAGAAGTAAATTTGAGCAAAAACAGATTTGTATGCTAAAAACAATAAAACTTTTTTAAAAAAAATTTAATGTTTATTTATTTTTGAGAGAGAGAGAGTGTGTGTGAGCAGGGGAGGAACAGAGAGAGAGGGAGACACAGAATCCAAAGCAGACTCCAGGCTCTGAGCTGTCAGCACAGAGCCTGACTTGGGGCCGGAACCCACGAACCATGAGGTCATGACCGAGGCTAAGTCGGACACTTAACCAACTGAGCCACCCAGGTGCCCCTGAAAACAATAAAACTTTAATGACAGAAATCAAAGAAGAACTAAATAAATGAAGAGATGTACCATGTTCATAGATTGGAAGACTCAATATAGTTAAGATGGCAAACATTCTCCAAACTGATAAATAGATTTAATGTAACCCCAACCAAAATCCCAGGAAAACTTTTCATAGAAATCAATAAACTGGTTGCAAAATTTCTATGGGATTACAGAAAACATAGCATTGCCAAAATTGTTTTGAAAAGAGTTTAAACACTTACTATTAAGCTACAATGGTCAAGAAAAAGGGGTTTGGGTGAAATCATACCCACATAGGTAAGAGGAACAGAATCCAGAAATAGGGCAACACCGAAGTGCTTACCTAACTCCTAACAAAGATGGACAAAATCCATGGGAAATCCAATGGACAAAGAATACAGTTTTCTACAACTGATTATGAAACAATTGTTCATCTATGTAAAAATAAATAAATAAATAAACCTCAATCCATACCAAACATTATATATACAAATTAACTAAAAATGAATTCTAGGGGCCCCTGGGTGGCTCAGTTGGTTAAGTGTCTGACTCTTGATTGCAGCTCAGGTCATGATCTTGCAACTTGTGACTTTGAGCCCTGTGTCCAACTCCATGCCAAGTATAGAGCCAGCTTGGGATCCTCTCTCTCTCTTTCTCTCTCTCCGTCTCTCTCTCTCTGCCCCTCCCCTGCTTATGCTCCTTCTGGCTCTCAAAATAAATCAATAAACATTATAAAACTGGATTCTAGGCCTAACTGTAAAAACTATAACAATAACATTTCTTGATGAAAATATAGGAGACAATCTTTGTAACCTTGGGTTGGGGAAAGATTCCTCATATAGGACACAAAAAGCAAGAATCATAAAAGAAATATTTAATAAATTGCACTTCCTCAATATTAGCATTTCTGTTCTATTCAAGACTGAAATGGAAAGAAAATAGAACATTTCAAGAAAATGGAAAGAAAAGCCACAGCTTAAAAGAAAATATTCTCAAAATACATGTAGAGAAAAGACTGATGTCCAGCATACAGAGAGAAGTCTCAAGACTCAATAATAATAAAAGAAATTCAGTTAAAAATTGGAAAGAGATATAATGGTAATTGGGCAGAACTCAACTGAAATTTACTTCTCTTCTTCTGATAGAAGAATTTTAATGTAAATAACAATTTACATTAAAGAAACAAACCAAAAAAAAAAAAAAAAGGAAGAAAAAGGACCCACATGTGCTCAGAGATACAGAGAGCTGGAAATGTCACAGCTCCCATCTTACAGAAACACTCAAAAAGCAGAACAGGGGGCTTGGATGGTTCGTTCTGACTCTGGATTTTGGCTCAGGTCATGATCTCGCAGTTGGTGAGGTCGAGCTCCACATCGGGCTCTGTGCTGACAGTGCAGAGTCGGCTTGGGATTCTCTCTCTCTCCCTCTTTCTGTCCCTCCATGCCACCCTCAAAATAAATAAATAAACATTAAAAAATCGGGACAAACTGAGATTTAATACTTTGTTTGAATCCATCAGAGAACTGAGGTTGTAGGTAAGTGACTTACACAAAAACTGGAGGCAGACAGGCACTTTCAGGGAGACATAGGATGTGAGCATTTCTCACCTTGGATAGATGTTGTCAAACATATTTACTTAGAAAATATCAGACAGTATAGACTAGTGGGGGGGGTGTGAACCCTTGGAACCATAAACAGGGGGTTTTCCAACACCTTTTAAGCTTCTTCTGGAGGAATCCCATAAAATTCTTGCAGGGAAGACCAGGGACAATCCAGACAAAGCTCCCCTTTTGGTGTTGCAGGAGGGGAACAGCAACTACCGCTGAAATCCACCCATACCCGATCCACCCCGTTATCCCTGGAGACAAGAGGTGACTTCATCTGCAGGGGAGGTGCTGGTGGAATCTGCTGTGGTTGAGAGAAGGCAAAGGAGGCAACCACCAAAACTTTTTCCAGAACATCTCCCCTATGTCCCAAGGTAACAAGAGGTCATCTGCAGAAGGATAGGCATCAAACCCACGACCTGAAGTAGGTGGGTACTTCATACCCTGGGAGGAGAGGAACAAGGTTTGAAATGTTCCATCTCTGAAGAAGAGGCAGGAATACTTGTGAAGACTGTGACATTAAGACCCAGTTTCATTGTATCTGCTTCAAAATGAGACTTACTAAAAATACCAGAGAATGTCTCCCTGTGTGACCTTTCACCTCCAAGGTAGCAAACTTTGAGTGAAAGTAACAGTAGAATAGAGCTAAGAGAACTTTGAGAGACAGAATTTCTCTGGGGATCAGAACAAAGGGAAGACTCAAAGACAAGTGAAGAGACAAAGTACAATTAGAGAATTTTTAAGTGTCTGGACTCTGACAATAACACATTTCAACCCGATAACTTAGCAACAACCAGCTCCAAATCCAGTCTACCTCCTGAATAGTTAACAGAAAGCCCCACACTAAAGGCCAAAGTGGAAAGGTGTGCTCATTTTCAAGCACAAAATATATTTACCTCCGTATCTATTCTACCACACAACGTGGCCAGCTTCCAGCCAAACACTCAGACTCTTGACTCAGCAAGTCAAGAAGAAACACAGTGTGAGGACACAGACCAGTCACCAGAACCAGACTGAGACATGACAGAGTTGTTGGAACCATCAGGGAACTTAAAATAATTTTGATGAACACTTTAAAGGATCTAATCTAATAGAAAAAGTAAACAAGATGCAAGATCAGACAAATCATTTCATTAGAGAGATGGAAAGAACCAAAGGAAATGCAAGAAATAAAAAACATCAGAACAGACATGAAGAATGCCCTGAAAGGCTCATCAGTGGATTTAAGAGATATAAGGCAAGAATTAGTTAACATGAAGATAGGCCATTAGAAATCACCCAAACTGCAATGGAAGGATGAGAGAGAGAGAGAGAGAGAGAGAGAGAGAGAGAGAGAAGGAGAGAGAGAGAGAGAGAGAGAGAGAGAATATGACAGAGGCAGAGAAAGAAAGCAGATAATTCATAAGTCATTGAAGAAGAGAACTGTAAGAATTACCCCCCACCTCCCACTCTCTAATTTGAACTGGTGAAGGACGATAGTCCTTTAACAAGAAAATAGCTTCTTTATACTAATATCATTGGATGGTAACAAATGCACAGTAATGAGAAAAATCTGCTGACAAAACAGGTTAGTAGTCCTATTTTGCAGGATGATTTGGGGTAAACTCTGTGGGTCCCTTTCTCTGCCATCTATGGTTCCTCGCTGTGTGCTCAGAGCGCCCCTTCCTCTTACCACATCAGCCCTCACATGTGCTCTGTGATCAGCCCAGTATTCAACCACTTCTCCTGACACCATCCTCAAGTGGAGACATTTTTATAACACAACTCATACCATCTATTACCAAGAAAAAAGGAAACACAACATTTTTGAATGCCAAATAAAAATGGGTCTTAAGGAAGAATGTATAATAATACACTGGTACCAAAAGCCAGACCAGCCTCTAAAATGCATTGTGTATTTCCTCAAGTGAAAATGTGGTCCACGAACAAGGTGTAGTGAGGAAAAATATGAAGCCAGGAAAGGACAGAGGGATTTGCCAGCGAGCCTGAGGATACACCGAGTTAATGAGGCAGGTGCTGGGCTGTATGACTGCACCTGCTGGGATCCACTGTATGGAAATGTGCCACTGACACTGAACAGAAGCCCTCCCACTACACCACACCCCCGAAAACATATACCCACGCCTTTCTGCCTCTCAGAGGGACCTGGCTACCATCTATACAAGACTTTTCTCCTGCATCTGTGTCCTCAGCAAGGTTTTAGGTTAGAGCCTAAGAACTCAATCTGTGATGATCTTTCAGTTAGGTCACTTTATCATCTATTTACTCTCTGGGGCCCAGGCTGGCTTTTGTTCGTGTCCTGATCTTCCACTTCTCTTTTGATGAGAAGCTTTCTGGGAAGGGAGCCATATCAATGTGCAAAATGGTTTGCTGACTTTGAATGGATGGATGGATGGATGGATGGATGATGGAAACCACAAGACCTTTGGAGTGATGCAAACCTGGGTTTGAATTCCTGTTCAGCCACTTAACTGACAGCACGATCCAGGAACATTACTAAATATTTCTCATAGGGTTGCTGGGGACCGAAGGAGATTCCACACAGGACAGTTCAAGCACAAGGTCAACACATCACAGTGTCCTTTCCCATTACAACTGAACTGCTTCCCTGAGCCATCTCAGCTAACACAGGAGCTCAGGGACTCATTAAACGTCACATCTGACATTGGCCTTCAAACAACAGTAAAGTTTTCTTTATTTTGAAAGCTAAGAATTTTGAATAGGATAAGAGTTGAGGGTCATAAACCAAAGGATATTTTTCTTCCAAGATTTTTCTTCATTCACAGCAGAGGACAGTAATGTCATAACACCTAAAGCAGTAACTATAATAATAGTTCAATTTCACCAAGCTTTCGGAACTTTCTATAAACTAATGACCTATAGAATGTAGATACTTCTGCATAATATTTTGGGGTTATTATCTCATTTCTTATTACATAGTAGTAAGAGTTTTCTTCCAATTCTCATGATAGCCATATAGCTCCCACACTCACAAAATTTGGTGAAAAATCTGTAACTCAGAGATGAAAAAGAGCTTAAGGGTACATGTGTTTGAAGCAAAACCTAAAGGAAAAATGTGAAGGTATTTACCCCAAAGGGAAGATAATATTGAATTATTATTACACAGATGTCTTGGTGAGGTCTTCTGGGATCTCATATTTCTTTATACAGGAACATAATAAAATAACACTGACATAGGTCTTACTGAGGAAGTATGTCATTGGTTCTAAAGTAAATCTTCCTCTCCTTCCTTGCCTCTGAAAAATGAGGGCTGCCACTGATTCCCCAGTCCTGATTCATGCCCCCCACTTAGAGTCTATTCTGACTAGTTACTGGCAATGCCAACCCCATGGATTTGTGTGTCTTTGGCTTGGGCTTGTAGGTTGACTGTCTTTTCACTGTTTTTATGTCCACTTTCAACTTGTTCAAGTGCTTCTGATTTCACTCCCATGCTTTCCAAATGGAGACACCAAAATAAGCATCCCTCAGGATCGACTCTCCTTTACCTAACAGAAAGAACAGTTTATATACATTGTAAGCAGTCTGGGTTACTCTCTCGAAGACCATCGTCCACCAGTAACAACCAAAAGAAGCAGAGGCTCTGAAATGAATCCTGTATGGCTCAACCAATATTACCATTTCTGGCTTGTACACAGACGGGAAAGACAACAGAGTCTTTTACCTGATAATCGGTAAGGTCCTCCAGTCTGATGAAGATACCTGCTATTGTACCTGCTGGGATCTCACAATGTCATAGAGTCAGAAGGACTTGTAAGAAAACCTTCTTTATTACTAACCCTCAACTCCTTTCTCACTTGAGCAACCACAGCAGACCCTTTCCTGCTCTTAATCACAGGTTTATGAGCTGTTGGAAGAGGAAGGGCCTGTTGGACACACATAGCCCAGTGCCCACACAACAAGCGGAGACATGGGAACCCAGAGATGGCAAATGTCTTGTCCAAAGCCAGTTAACCACAGAGATAGGGCTACATGTGCATTTCCAAAGACCACAGAATAACTTCCAAGAGGCTTCTTTTTTTCAACATATCAGAGAACTGGATTTTGTTTTCAAATTATGGTTTAAATAGGAATCTAGTATTTCATAGAAGACGGACTTCTACAATTTTCTTCTTTTATTCCAGGAAAAAACGTCCTAACAAATTATTTTCTCATTTTTGCACTGCGTGGTAGAGAATCATGTTGTCAAATGGTAAAAGTAGCTGATTTTAAAATGGAGAACATTGTTCACACTTCTCGAGTATATTTCTGTTGGTATGTTTGTATTTCTGGTTACTGAAGAGTTTCCTCTTTCAGAAACACAATCCCAGATTGCTAACGGAGCAGGCTTGGTGTTTGTGAGAACAGAAGGGTTTTTTGCCTTTGATGCGATCTCTAAGCAGTTTCACACACTCAAACACCTGGAAATCAAAACATCTTAATTCTCTGAACACTTTTCCTGGTAATTTAGATAACTGGTTGGTTGCCTCGTTACTTCCAATCTCTCTTTTTTACTGGTGCTTTCATTGTTTCCATTTTCTATCAGCAGTTTCTGTAATTACTGGCTCCTTGGAAAACAGACATTTTTGCCAACTAATCTGAGGAAAATTTATAAAATGTCAGACGCCATGAAACCTATATTCAAGGACTTCCAAGGGAACCCAGAAGATCAAGTCGCCAGGACCAGGTTTCTACTTGCCCGTCATGCCATGAGGCTCAGGACAAGGTTGACATTTTTGTAGAAGTTCTAACCAGTGTGATGAATCAGGCTGGATCATGGTATTTGCAGAAGGAACTAAGGTCATAGTAACTCCCCCGGGTAAGTAACTTTGTTCTGCTTTGATCGTGTGAATAAAAAAACTGATACATGTTTTTTAGAAAAAAACAATTTAGCATCAGAGCAGCTTATGGGCAGCAATTTCGCAGCTACGGCCACTCTACATGGAAATAAAACTACTTTGCAAACGTTTATTTACTTCTCTGCTTGCAAGCGGAGCGAACTTCTACTTTTAGAAAAATATGCACACAAAAATAGACTCAGTCTTGAAATTAAAATGATTTTTAGGACTGTGTCTATAAACCATTGGTGTGAGTTAATGGTTCAAGCTGCTTTTTTTGTAGATGGTCTCTGAAGAGACAGACACTTTGATTAAGTTCCTTTTAGTATGAATAGTGCTCCGTTCTTTTTTTTTTTTTAATTTTTTTTTTAAACGTTTATTTATTTTTGAGATAGAGAGAGACAGAGCATGAACGGGGGAGGGGCAGAGAGAGAGGGAGACACAGAATCTGAAACAGGCTCCAGGCTCTGAGCTGTCAGCACAGAGCCCGACGCGGGGCTCGAACCCACGGACCGCGAGATCATGACCTGAGCCGAAGTCGGCTGCTTAACCGACCGAGCCACCCAGGCGCCCCTAATAGTACTCCGTTCTTAATGACTACTGCTTCTTTCTCTAATAACCTGCCAAATTCTGTAACTGCTTTTGCTTTCAGCTGTTAGCAGTTGAAAAATAATTTACTCTTACAGTAAATGACTACAAAATGTCAATAATCCCATTAATTCTTATTACTCTAGCTTCTTAGAGGGCAGCCTGAGACTAGTCGAAATTTGTGCCATTGTGAGTCTTGTGATACTGCCTAGCGACGGTCCAGTTTAATGGATTTTGTGAGCTCAATAAACCATTTCAACTCCAAAGTCCATAGAAAAAGTCCGTCTGCCTGGGTTTACGTTTTCATTTGTTCATTTATTATCTCAGGAAACACTTATTGAACACAGTTTCCGTGTTGGATGCTAGAGATAAAGAGTAAAAAAGACACAGCCCCAACACTCAAAAAGCTTTTGGTCTACAGGACAAGTATTCTAGATCGTGGCTTCTTCAGGCCACAATCCCTTTTCGGCATGTAGCTGTAAGAGACAGAGAAAGTCTTGGATTCATGAGCTCTCTTTATTAATTTGTGTAATACCTATTGCTTATAAAATCCAGATGTTTTGTTTGGTGGAAAATTTTGATAAAATGGCCCGAAACCACCCCCTTGAAGAGAATAATAATATTAGCTAAGTTTCACTGAGGGCCACATACCATGCTGACTAGTTTCGGTGCCTTATCTCATTCATGCCTCAACAGCCCTATACAGAAAGTCCTCGTATTCCAAGTTCACAGATGTGGAAAGTGGGGTCTGGAGAAGTTCAGTCATTTGCCTTAACTCACATGGCAAGTTACTATGACAAAAAGTGGGATCCAACAGAGACCTGTCCATCCCAGAATGCAAGGTGTAGGCCATGATGTGATACTAGAAACATTTAGCCATGTTTTTATATGTCCATATTTACTCATGTGCAGCCTGACCTTTAAAATAGACTCTTTAGGGGCGCCTGGGTGGCTCAGTCGGTTGAGCATCTGACTTCGGCTCAGGTCATTATCTCGAAGTCTGTGAGTTGGAGACCCGCATTGGGCTCTGTGCTGACAGCTCAGAGCCTGGGGCCTGCTTCCAATTCTGTGTCTCCCTCGCTCTCTGCCCCACCGCCGCTCATGCTCTGTCTTTCTCTCTCTGTCAAAAAATAAATAAACATTAAAAAAAATTAAAAAAAATAAAAATAAAATAGACTCTTTAGTTGAATGCTTAATTAGTAATAGCTCATAATTTATAGTGCTCCTCATACAGAAAACAATGCTTCTGCTTCCAATCATGGCATTAAAATGGCCTCTCCTCCCCCCAAAATATCTAGTAAGTCATGCTGAATACGCATTCATTAGATTTTCAAAATGTGATTCTTAGGGTATTGCTATAAAATGACAAGTCCTTTCCACACCATCGCATTCAGTCTTCTTTCCGCATCGGCATCAAGTGCGCCAGAAACACTGACTCGGGCAGGACAGCTGGAGCAGGTGACCTACAAGCAGGACTCGGCCGCATGACCCACAGCTGCCTTTCCGTTCAGGCCAGGGCAGCGGCAGAAAGACCAGACCAGACAGGATCCTCTGATGAGCAGCTCAGCATTTGATTTGATTTGATTTGATTGGATTGGATTGGATTTAAAAAAATTTGTAATGTTATTTATTTTTGAGAGAGAGAGAGTAAGCATGAGTAGGGGAGGGGCAGAGAGAGGAGGAGACACAGAATCCGAAGCAGGCTCCAGGCTCTGAGCTGTCAGCACAGAGCCCGACGTGGGGCTTGAACCCACAAACTGTGAGATTGTAACCTGAGCTAAAGTCGGACGTTTAACCGACTGGGCCACCCTGGCATCTCAGGATTTTAAATCAATGCCTGGAAACAGTTGGGGTAATTTCATGTTCAAACAGGCAGTCTTTCAGGAATGAATAGATTAAGAGATTATTATTAATATTTCAGACTGTAACTACTCATCTGGTCTACCATCAGTGGGGCTTGGATTCTGGAAAGAATTTACCTACAGTCAAACAAGATAGCGACCCCTCAATACCTAGAAATAGGAAAAAAACATGTAAAAATATTGAAGATTCATTTATTAAATACTTTTTTGTTCCTCTTCAAAAACAAAATAAATAATAACTTCAAATTATACTCTAATAAAAGAAGCGATATTGCACGACAAAGTCTTTTAAGGGAAGAGATTTCTAAGGGTCAGGAAAATGTCGAGAGAAGGTAAAACCATATTCTCCAATGCATGTGAGCGAGATGGAAAGACACAACCCAGCTGCCCAGGCAGAGAGAGGTCAGTTCATCCATTCTTGACTAAGTTCATCTCTGATGTGATGTTGCTTGAGGTTCATCTTTGTGTAATGTTAGCAGGACCTACTTTTTATATGTTTATATAAATATTGAAAAAATGTGGGCACAATTTTAAAAGGTGGCACAAAGGGAGATTTCTGTACAAGCTTTTCAGACAGTGGGAGTGGTATGATGGGTATGGCTGGTATAGCTGGGGCAACAAAGTGTTCGGTCCTGGCACACTGCTCAGGGTCACAGGTAAATATTCTTTCATTCTTCTGTATAACGTAGGGAGGGGAGGCAGGAGATGCAGGGGCGGAAGGCTAGGTGCTGGTGCTAGCTCAGAATTCTAGGATTCAGTCCCAGTTTGGTCACAAGTGGCAGCAGGATCCTTGGAGAGGTAGGTGACTGTGTCCCAGTCCTTGGGGGTAGTTGCCACCTGAGCTCCCGTGAAGGACATTGACAAGGAGCTAACTTGCGACAGCAACTGGGGGTTTCTAAGGGATGGAGATCTTAGGGCCATTTGGGTTTTCTGTGTTGAAAGTTTTGTAAAGAAGTTTATCTTATTCATTTAAATCCAAAAATAACTAATGGAAAAGACTGAACACGGGGTGCCTGCCTGGCTCAGTCGGTTAAGTGTCCGACTTCCACTCAGGTCATGATTTCACAGTTCGTGGGTTCAAGCCCCCCATCGGGCTCTGTGCCGACAGCTCGGGGCCTGGAGCCTGCTTCGGATTCTGTGTCTCCCTGTCTCTCTCTGTCCCTCCCCCACTTGTGCTCTGGCTCTGTCTCTCAAAAATAAATAAATGGTACAAAAAAGGATGAACAAAAAAAATTGCTAAACTTGTGTTTTGTCAAAGGATAATTAATATCAAATATCGAAATATTTACCTGTGTAAACATATTCAAAAATGTGATAAGCTAGACTTTTTCCCCTAAATGCAGTATTAAATTTGTTCATTCTTCATTAGCCTTAGAAATGAAATTTTGCCTGAGGGGGGAGAATTTCTCACAGGGATGGCTAGCGTACTAGGTGAGTCAAATAAAAATTTTTAAGAATTTTCTCAAAGGTGGTAAAACATTGAAAAAAATGAAAGATGATATATCGTGTTTTCCTTAATGGCTGTGATCATAGGCACAAATGAACTCATAAGCTGAAAAGCAAGCTTCTGGTCCTTTTTCCAATTGACTACGTAATCAATGTAAATTCTTACAATCTAATTAAATAATGGTGACCTAGATATAATTCATGGAGTCCTGAAAGATGTCTTTTAGGAGAACGTGGCACACAAAATATAGACTGTGGATCTGGATCTATCACTTCCTGGATAACCATCCTTTAGTGATTAAATTTTGATTCAGTCATTATTGCTTTCTTAAAACTATAAAAATAATAAGTGCTTATCATGGGAAAAATTGGAAAATAGAAAAATAAAGAAAAAAATTAAAAATTTTCAGTGACACTTATTGCTGTTAATATTTGTCATCTTTCCTTCCATTCATTCTGTCAATGTAACAACCATCTCAAGAGGATGTTACAAAGACTAAATGAAATTAAATATGGAAATCACTACTATAAAAATTAGGTTGTCAGAGATAAAGAATGCCAATTTCAAGAATTCGAATTACCACCCACTGGAGTTTTTTAATGAAATCAGGAGTACAGAAAACTGTGTTAATTACCATCTAGTCTACATGTCATTTTAGAACAAATGGTCGAATTTATGAAATACTTCCAACTTCTAAGACTCATTGTCACCTGCTTGTAAAAATGATGAGAATGTAATAAGCCTCACTTTAAAGATTGCTAGCCTGAATAAAGGGTAATCTCTCATTTTTCAGTGGAAATATCCAGACATAGAGAAATAGGGAGGAAGTTTCAGAACTTAAATATATAAACTTACAGTGATGTAGATAAAAAGTCAAGTATTCATTTGTATATTTAATATCTTAATTGAATTATACCTACAAAGTTAAAAATGATATCAGTACAGCATCACTTCAGAAATATTGCTTTTTCTGCCCTCACATTTCATTACAAATTTTGTTCAGACTTTTCATATGCATCTAAAACACCTACTTTAGAGCAAATTTCTGAGTTGTCTCCAGGTCCAAGTTTCTGTTTGGGCCTCCCGTTACGATGCCGTCACTGGATCTTTTATCTGAAGAGAAAATTACTCACTTACAGCATTTTTTAAAAAAACATTTTTTTCATTCACTTCACTATTCTATACTTGTGCGATGTAAGCGTAAAGTGTAGCGCTTTTCGTCCCAAGTAATATTTGCCAAATCCATGTTGCCAGCGCTACCTCTGAAACTAGCATTGGGTTTATTTCAGGTTGATATCTTGTCCAAGCAGTATTGTTTGATCGAAGCAGAGCAGTAGAAGAGCTTCCTCTACTGAGGACGTTGCCCAAGGACATAAGGCAACCTGAGGGATTGTGTTGGGAAGTAAGCCTCACCTTAGGCTCTGGCATTTTAATGCGTTTGATTGGTGCATGTTTAGCATCTGTGTGTCAGAGTGGGATTTGCAAACATCTTCTCTGATGTTTCAAGTCATCTTCAGTTAGACTTGAAAAACTATCACCTCGGGGAGTGTGGGTGGCTCAGCAGGTTGGCCATCCACTCTTGGTTTCAGCTCAGGTCACGATCTCACGGTTTGAGGGCTCAAGCCCGGCATTGGGCTCTGTGCTGACAGCTCAGAGCCTGGAGCCTGCTTTGGATTCCGTGTCTCCCTCTCTCTTTGCCCCTCCCATGCTCATGCTCTGTCTCTCTCTGTCTCTCAATAATAAACGTTAAAAAGAAATTTTTAAAATAAAAATTGAAAAAAAGGAAAAGAGACAAGAGTTAGAAACAGTATGTTACCATCCAGAAACTTCTCAAGTTCATCATTTGATTTTAAAGTTGTATACTATCAGGAATCAGAAGTATTCCTATTTAAAAAAAAACACAAATTTTCTAAGATGAAAATTAGATTCCTTAATATATTGACTACAGGCTAAAATTATGTAAATGTCATGTACAACTGAAAAATTAATCTTGTCTATCTAGCATGTTTTTTAAATTAAAAGCAGAGTATATGGCTGGAGAAATATACAGTATCTTATTGTTATAATCAATAAAAAACTATTTGTACTACAAGCAAGATGTATAAACTTAAAATAAGCACATTATGCCCTAATTCTACCTGCAGCATGAATAAAAAACTCATCCTTTGCTTACTGACTTAGTATAAAAATCAGGAGCTTTGTTACACAGGTAGAAATTTTCAAAAATTTTTTTCCTAAAAAAAATAAAATTGAGTATTAACAGTACCCCCCAAAAATAATTTTTTTACTTTTACTTCTCAAATGAGAAATCCGACTGCTTTTTTAAGAAATTGTCCATTGGACTGTTAAACTAACTCCAAACTAGCCCAAAGAGAGTATCAGTAAAGCACTTGCATTTCAGTTGGAAATCAATTTTGAAAGGATTCTAACATTTATCATTTCAATCATTAACAGTAAATGTGTGATCAACTAACATACCAACATATGCCCTTGAAAACAATGATGTTTTGTTATGTATTCTGCCATTATGTCTACAGGAAACTCTGGAACCCTAACTGTTTACACTACTTACATAAAACTTTATTCAGCAGCTGACATCACCGATTATTGTGGCATTGTAAACAGTTCAGCAGCTTTCTAGGAAGATTCTGCTTTGAGTGGAGACTCTGAGAGTCAAAATACAATGTCTTCCTAGTCACACTTGAACTTCAAATGAAATTCCAATAGAAAATGTGCTTTTAGTGACCATTTTCCACAGCAAAACCAAATTCTGGTAAGTGTGTTATTCCATGAAGCTAATATAAAGGCATTTCTGAAAATAATCAGAGTTTTTTAATAGCAGTTTTGTATACGTTGCCACGTTGCTTCTAAATTCAAGGCACTGTAAGTAATTTGGAGGTGCAGCTTTAAACATTGTCTTACTCAAAACTCTGCATGATTCAGGCGGGATAGTGAGTTGATCTATAAAATCAGAAGTCAAGGAGAAGGATTCCACTACTTTAGAAGTGGGCATGGGATCCATATTTGAAGCTAAGAGTTCAACTTGATAGATTGTCAAGTATGTGTGGAAGTAGATTCCCATTCAAAAAGTGACTATGTATACGGTTTTAAAAAATCTCATGTTTATCCACACTCTACCACTTACTTATTAGCTGTGACTTTGGGAAAGTTACATGACCTCTTGTACCTGTTTTCCCATGGAAACTAAGAAAGTGAGCAACTCATAACCACTGTGGATGAAAGACCATGGTAAGCAGGAATACTATGGCAACTTTCTTTCATTTCACTCTGTGCTAGGTGGTTCCAAACCACACAATGTTTGTGTTTCTCTAATAATGTTTTTAATTGTTATTCCATTTCCCCCCATAGATAGAAGCCTTGATGCAGACCCTTCCCCCAAGCCCACACTCTTTCTTCCTTCAATGGCTGAAATAAAATTCGATAGGACTGGAACGTATCTTTGTCTTCTTGAGAATTTCTTCCCTGATGTTGTCAAGATAGACTGGAAAGAAAAGAACAGCAAAAGAATTCTGATATCCCAGCAGGGAAACACCATGAAGACAAAGGACACATACATGAAATACACCTGGTTGACGCGCACTAAAAAGTCAACAAATAAAGAACACAAATGTATCTTCACACATGAGACTAATAAAGGAGGGGTTGATCATGAGATTGCTTTTCACTCAATGAAAAAAGGTATGTGCATATCTAATCTAATCTAATCTAATCATAATATAATGTAGTATAGTATAATATAATATAATATAATATAATATAATATAATATATAACCTTCCAGTAGCCTACCTTTTCTGTCAAATATTAATGAAAAGAAACAAATAGAAATCTTTCTTAACTGTTGTTACCTAATGGTAACATAAATGTCCTGCTATTTCTCCATAGAACTAAAATACTATGGGTTTTGGAACATACAAAGAAAAATAAAAAGAAAAATTCATTTAGCCTTTTCACCTCAGTTTCATCAACCAAAATATTAAGGTTACAGTGATGTTTTTAGCATCATTGTTTGGGTTAAATGAAACAGTACATGTAAAGGCACCTAGCAACCTCACACACAATAAATGTTCAAGAGAGTCCATTTCTAAGGATCTTACTTGATCAGAAAATAAGAACAAGTACACATCGTTCAAGAATGTTCTACCCAGCCAAGTCCCTCTCATTTCAATCTTGCTGTACTCAAAGTATAGCCATAAACAACGAGCTGTATGTGACAAAATGCTGTTCATTTGAAGAGCTAGAGCGCAGCTCAACAACAACAACAAAAAGTATAATTTGGTTGCTGAGGTCTTAGTATGGTCTTGGGTTTTTTAGATTTGAATTTTATGTACTGCTGTAAGGTGAAATTTGGTAAGTAGAGATGAATGAGGTTATGTGTACAAACATTCTTCCATTCTACACAATGGATGTATTTCTACCCCTGGGAAATGCTGCCCAGCAAACACTGCAGAACGAGTGTGTGCCAGGCCTGGAAAGGATGCAGGATGGACCACTGTCCCCAGGAGGATCACTACAGTAGAGTGAATACACGTTTCCTAATCACTCACGGTCACTTGTGATTCAGCCATGGTGTCCCGTAGGATCACCATTGGTACAAATGCTGATCATTTTTCGATAGCGTGGGCACCTGGCTGTGATCCAATAACCTCTAGACTCAGAAGTCAAGTCCTGAGCCTTGACATAAGAGACCATGGCCCAAGAGGGCCCACTGGACAGGACTAGTTTGTACTTTTCTCTGTGGTTACCAAGCCCTTTGGAAGCAGGGGGAACACGCACGTAACTAAATGTGCAAAGACCTTTGCTGTGTACCGCTTAAAATTGTTGAAATAAATCTTTATCTTCTTGGATCCTTAGTGTTTCCAATGATCAAATTAGGGTTGAACATTTATCTCTGCTTTCTCCCTGGCTGTGATGAAGAAGAAATACAATCATGTCAGTGAAAATGCTTGCTTTTGAAAATATAACATGAATGCATTTATTCATATGCTTCTTGTATTTATGTGCATCCTCTCCTAAAACTAACTGAAGTAAGAGTGCAAACAGCCCTAATTTTTTAAAATTTCTACAGCTAAGAAACAGAGAGGAGGCAAATGAGCAAAGCACAAGTTTAATGTAGCCCTTGGGCTAACGTCCTTTAGGTATTGATTTTTATAGTGATCAAAGTAAAAACACAGTAAGTTTCATGGTGGTGATTACTGAAAAGAGGGAAGTTCTAATTTATGATGTGTTTTCCCTGAGAATTAATTTCTGAAAGGAATGTCTCCCAAGGTCTTCTCATAGCAACAAAGCTAACAAAGGCATTTCTGATACCATTCTACAACAAATTTCTATTGCTATAGGTTTGCTGCTTGTTGTTTTTATTTTTGATGAAAGCTAAAAATATATAGGACAAAAAAAATCCATGCTTTTGAAGAGATAAAACTAATCTGTCCAAGTTTTCAATCAACTTGCATGGAGAAAGAGAACCTAGGGTACATACACAGATTTTAATTTGAAAAATTGCTACCTTACTGCTTTTACCTCAATCAATGCATGGTGATAAGAGATTTTTATTTCTCTTTTAATGAGTAAAGGCACCATATAAAATAGAAAGGGACTTTTAAGACACTTTAAAATTAGCTCTTAAGGAGGGGTGCCTGGGTGGCTCACTCGGTTGAGCATCCAACTTTGGCTCAGGTCATGATCTTGCAGTTCGTGAGTTTGAGCCCCATGTCGGGCTCTGTGCTGACAGCTCAGAGCCTGGATACTGCTTCAGATTATGTGTCCCCCTCTATCTCTGCCCCACCCCTGCTTGTGCTCTCTGTCTTTCAAAAACGAATAAACATTGAAAAAAAAATTTTTAATTAGTTCTTAAGGATACTTTAACATCTAAATATGATTACACAAACATTTTTATTTTGGGGATTTACCCCAAAGACTGCACCTCAAACCCATTTTTTAAGCACACCCCAAAACAGGATTGTGTGGAGTGTGTAAAATTGCATCCCTGAACCACGTGTGTATGGACAAGGACACATCCAGTGGATAAAGGATAAACAAAAACAACCTTGTAACTCTCTCTTCCTGCATCCCATGGTCAATGACCTTTTTAAATTTTTTTTAATGTTTATTTTTGAGAGACAGAGAGACACAGAGTGTGAGTGGGGGAGGTGCAGAGAGACAGGGAAACACAGAATCTGAAGCAGGCTCCAGGCACTGAGCGGTCAGCACAGAGCCCGATTCAGTGATCTTTTTAAAGGAATTTTGTCTTATTATATATGTTGGGTTTTTTTTTTAAACATTGTAGAGAAATACAACCCTCACCTCAGGTTTTATATATTCAGAAAACTATAATTATTACTCAGTGTATCTTTCTGTCCCTGGAAAGAATGCACTGAAATGCTGAGCTTCTGTTATAAAAAGGGTCACTTGCAAGAATGATTAAGGTACTAGAAGAGATGATTCATGTCTGAGAGTCCACAGTGCTGGAGGTATGTTCGATTTCTGTGGATTGTGTCCCAAGGTACTTCCCACTTGCTCTAGCTCATCTAAGCTCCCATAATTGTCATGTGAGTGCTGGCTCAGCCAATTTCTGGTATGAGTCTGGGCAAGTGAGACTCTCTAAACCGTATTTCCTTGTGTGCAACACGGAGCCCTCCAGATTCAACTCACATCAGTGTGACTGAGGGATCAGGTGAGACAATGCAAGTGAACCTTTCACACAGTGCCTGGCACGGTCAGGTCATAATCACTCGATAGGTATTGGCTTTCATTAGCATTGCTCTCACATCCTTAAACAGCTCCACTCCAGAAAATCATGCACAGGAGTTGGGGTTACTGGGGAGTGCAGGGTTTGAAAGGTAGGGCTGCTTTTCTTTGCTTCTACGGGAGAATTATGTAAACCAAACTTATTCCAACCTGTAAGATTCTGTTGCGGATTCCAGGGTTGGAAGAATTATTTTAGTAGTATCCCTTCATGTCAGCAGTGGGTGCTGAGGACTGTATAGCAGTCACTTTTTCTATTTTTTTATTATTTTAATTCAACTTTGAGGCAGGCACTGTGCTAGGAGCTATGAGCACAGGAAGAAAACAAGATAGTCTCAGACATTACCCGCTAGTTGTGAGAAAAAAAGAAAAAAAATGCATCATTCATGAACTTCAACGTCTTCATGTGCAGAAACACAATCTATGAATTGATCTACTGAATTATATAAAATCAGGTCAACCATTTCTGGAATTGTGGGGCTCATATTTGTAATGGCTCTATCTGGATTGACAGATTCTGCTTTCTTCCCTCCCTCTTTCCCCTCCTCATTCCTTCCTATCTTCCTATCTTCCTTCCTTCCTCTTTCTCTCTTCTTTCCCTTCCCTCCTTCCTCTCTCTCCCTTTCTCTCTCTCCCTTTCTTTCTTTCTTCCTTCCGCTCTCTCCCTTTCTTTCTTTTCTTTCTGCCTCTCTCTTTTCCTTCCTCCCTCCCTCTCTCCTTCCTTCATTCTTTTTCTTTTTTCCTTTTTTTTCTTTCTTTTCTTTTCTTCTTTTCAGCCCCAACACAGACACATATCAAATAATGAATATGAACAATTGAATAATACTTGTTTTTATATCTTGTAGAGCTCGCTGTCATTGATTCTATAGAAGCTTCTCTGAAAGATGAAAATGGTAAGGCTTTGTATGTTTGCCTTTATGATATGTTATAGCATGTTTCCTCCTGGTCAGCTTTACTTTTGAACTTCCCTGGCTTCAGATAGAAGCCTCATAATGGCAGGATCTTACAAAATAGACTGAGTGATACTTTAAGTCAGTCCTTCATTTCCCAGGGATCAACTTCACACAATAAATGCTGGTTTGGGAATGAGAGGACTTTATAGTCTTAGGGGTGCAGTGAGGGGCTCTGAAGTCTTTCCCCAATGGACTTCATTCACTTCTGTGGTCTTTATTTTTACTGAGGAAAACACAGTATCAAGTTGCTTCTACATTTTTTTAAGTCTGTGTTCTTGCTCATATTTAGTAACATGAACCGACACTGAAAGGTTCTTGTACAGAAGGCGTTGTGTTACTGTGAGTGCATTTTGTTTAATTCTCTTAATACTCACTATGAAGGATTTTATTCCCATTTTACACAAGAGGGCAGTGATCAAAAATTAATTAAATCCCTTGCACCATGCCACACAGTGAGATCTGAGGCTTCAACACAGAGGGTTTAAAAGTTCATATACTTAGGGCATCTGCGTGGCTCAGTTGGTTAAGTGTCTGACTTAGGCTCAGGTCATGATCTCTTGGTTCACGAGTTTGAGCCCCTCATCAGGCTCACTACTGTCAGCGTGGAGTCCACTTCAGATCCTCTGTCCCCCTCTCTCTCTGCCTGTTCCTCACTCATGCGCTCGCTCTCTCTCTTTCTCTCAAAAAACAAGTGGGGGAGAAAAGAGTTCATATACTTACTCAGTTTTCTATTCTTCCTCTAAGATGTCATCACAGTGCAAGAAACTCCAAAGTCACGACCCTGAGACAGGTGCACACATGGGGCGTGGGTGTGGGTGCAGGGCTTCAAGTGCCACAAACTGGACTTTTAACCTCAGCCTTTTAATTATTAGTTGCATGAATATGGGTACATTACTTACATTATCTGAGCCAACCAGGAATAACATGAATAACACCTCCCTCAGTTGTTGAAGACGTAAGGTCACATATGTGGAATGCCTAGCATAGGGTATCTCATTTAGCTGACACATTGGAAGTACTGGTTTCTGTCTCTTTCTCCCCACATCTGTGCAAGAAAGTGATGAGGAGCATTGGTTCTACCCCTGTTGATCTGCCCTCCATATCCAATACCAAGGACCTTAGCTAACATATTACCTGACCAAAAGCAAGAAGTTATGAGTACCTCACCTCTCAAGGTCCCTTTTCATACCAAGTACTAATAATTCTGGAGTTCTGATTCTCTGGAGATAAAGCCTGTACAAGAAGTTTCCACAGGAAGAGACCCTGCCTTCTGGTTCATTGAGTAGTCAGTTGGTCCCACAACCATTGTCATTAATTACTTCTTGACATCGTATATTTCCTGGGTAACTTCAAAGGATAGTAAAGGCAATCATTCTATAACATCATAGCTCCAATGAGGAATATTCAGGAAAGGCAAGGGAGTTAGTTATGACCTCCTAACATTGGAGAGAATTTGGATTAACTACTCTCTTCCACTTTATTTTCTTTTGTTATTTTTTTAGGTTTTTATTTAAATTCCAGTTAGTTGACTTAGCGTATAATATTAGTTTCAGGTATACAATATAGTGAATGATTCAACACTTCCATTCATCACCTAGTGCTCTCCACAACTAATGCCTTCTTGTAAAACCTCCCACCCACCCTACTGTGAACACCACCAAATTTCCATGGAGTGTGGAAATTCCTACACTTGGTAGGAATCTCATTAATGCACAATGTGTAATGGCTAAGATGCTGCTAAATCAGTAATTCATCATTGTATTTTTGCTTAACTGTTTGTTGCTGGGGGTACTTATTGCATGTGGAGGTGCAGAATTAGAGTTGGTAAGAATGTATTCTTGAACATTGTGTTGTGGGGATTAAGATCTGGCTTGTGATACTTACTAGTTGTATGACACCCGGAAAATTCCTTCTCTGTCCTTAATTTGTCAAATGGGAATGAAAATAATCTCGTAGGTTACTGAAAAATTAAGTAAGATTAAAGCTTTGCCCACAAAACTCTCAAAATTAAATATTTGGCATTTAGTTAGTGGTTAAATCATATTAGTTTAATAGCTAACAATATGTTGCTTACAGACATGCTGGGGGGTGAAGAAATGGTAAAAGCTACTTATCACGAATGCTTTTTTCCGGATGACTCATTCATCTAAAACATAACCTTGCTTTTTAAGACTTTGGAACGTCCTAAGTGAATTTCACAGAAGTTGTTGATTCACTTGACCCGCAAGCTGGATTCTGGGTTGTCCTGGTGGTGGTGGTAGGGGTGACAGTGGTATAGACGTTTACTGTTGGGTTGGGTTGGTGCAGGAAAGTCACTTCCACCCAGGTCATCAGAATTGCATAATACGACCTACCTCCCATTAATAAGCCCTAGCCTTTCAAAACAACAGGTGAAACTAACCGATGGCTTCTTTTAGACCCCCTACAGCTGCAGCTTGCGAACACCTCTGCCTACTACACCTACGTCATCCTCCTCGTCAAAAGTATGGTCTACACTGTCATCATCACCTACTGTCTGCTTGGGAGACCAGCACTCTGCCGCAATGAGAAGAGTTGTAACACATGGTGGCCCAAGGCTCCACTTTTCTTTACTGGCTATTGTCGCTAAAGGTGTCTGCTGAGGCTCTAGCGGGGCTTTCTTTCTGGGTGTGGGTTATTGCAGTTCACATGTGTCTTTTTTCTATGTGTCATCACTGCAGAATGGGTTTACAAACTGCTGGGCAAACAGGAAATGTCACTCTGCACGAAGAACAGACTCTGCCATGAGTCAGGGGCGGGGCCGGGGGGCACTCACGGGGGCTTCAGTACCGCTCTCTCCTTCATGGCCACCAGCCCGTCAGCCACCCACCACCCTCGCCTCTGAGTACAGCTGACGTGCAGCTTCCATAGCGGCCCCTGGGTCTCTGTATCCAGATAACTGCCTGGAGGCCTTTTATTTTACATTTCTGGAAACTGCTATCTTTGCTACCTGAATTTTGTACTGTTGTTCATAACAGGCATAATAAAAAGAATCAAAAGTGTACTTTTATCTCTGTGTTCTTTCATTTGGTGAAATCTGAGAGGCTAAGGTAAGGAACAGCATGACAACTGAGCCTTCAAATTCAGCATTGGTTGTAATCATGGCAAATTCCACATTTCTAACTATTTCCCTGAGAGAGTCCTTGTGATGCCTTCTTTGGGGCACTGTCCCCAGGGGAGCCACAGCCAGTGAAGGTGCCCAAGTTATTACTCCTTCAAAAGGAAGCTGAATTAGACTCATTTGGTTTAAGACACTCCAGTGGCAAAGGCCATAACATGTTGCATGCCTGGCTGGTGTGTCGGACCTGGACCAGTGTCTCACGTGCACCATGTTTCCCGATGTCACAAGAATCCCATGAGAGCTGCACTAACACGGGAAGGGAGGGTGCTGGAGGGGTTAAGTGCTTGGACTCTGGATCCAAAGTGCCTGGGTTTAAATCTTGGGTCTATAGCTATTTGAACTCTCTGTGCCATAATTTTCCCATTTATAAAACGGACTTACAGCGACACATCTCCTGGAGTTTTGTGAATGCGATGAGTTTTTATGCTGAATATATGCAAGTCCTCAATAGCATTTGTATCTACTGTTGGCAGATATACTTTAGAATTAATAGAGAACACACACACACACACACACACACACACACACACAATGAACACACTAAGATTTACGTGCAATGCTGTAGCACCATTCACAACAGTCACAAATGAACTCAAATGCCCAGTAAGAAACCAGAAAAATAAACTAAATGATGTCACATGATGGACTAACATGCATCTACAAAAAAATTCAGATTGTTAAAGGTACGGAAAATTAATCAGGAAGTGTTGTTGAAGAAATATACATGGCAGGACCGTAATAAAATTGGTAGATTATACCTTCATATGATTTCAAATTCAAAACACTCTAAAAATTGAACTAAGAAATCTTGTTTCAACCACTGTCTCTACCTCCCAAACATTTGCAGGTCACATTTTTCTTTCTTGTGCATCTTTCGAGTTATTTCTGCAAATATGAGTTTACATATAAATATAAATACAAATATGTCTCATTTTCTTCCAACACACAGGTAGTATACAACATACATTATTCTGCTTTTCTCACATATATTCTTCAGCTCTTTTTATGTCCATATATAAGGACACATAGCTGAACAGTATTTTACTGGTGAACGTACATTTTGTAAGATCAGTTCCTTGTGATAGACGAATGGATTCTTTCCAAGCTTTTACTATTATAAAATATGCTAAAATTATAATCTTGTTTTATAATATTGGGCATGTGTACTTGTAATTTTGAAGGTATTGCCAACTTACCCCGACAGAGGTAACGCCATTGTGCCCTTCCCACCACAGTGTAGGTCAGTGTCAGGACTGTGCTTGTCAAAGATCAGGATTTTGGTAACCTGACAGGTGAAAAGTAGTATTCCACCGTGGTTTTGTTTTTTCTGATAAGGATAACCATATTTTCATAGATTGAGTCCATTTATGTTTCTTTTTTTGTACAATATTTCTCCAGTCCTTTGACCATAATTTCTGAGGAATAATACTATTAAGTATGACACTCATTTATATGTGTATGTATATTTCTACAAATGTGGGTATAAAACACAATGTTCAATGCACGGTAGGTGGGTGAAGAAATTAGTGATTGTTTTTCTCTTTTTCTAATGAATGCTTTTAAAGTAAAAGTTAAAAGGGGGCACCTGGGTGGCTCAGTCGGTTAAGCATCCGACTTCGGCTCAGGTCATGATCTCATGGGTTCGAGCCCCGCATTGGGCTCTGTGCTGACAGCTCAGAGCCTGGAGCCTGCTTCAGATTCTGTGTCTCCCTGTCTCTCTGACCCTCCCCTGTTCATGCTCTGTCTCTGTCTCAAAAATAAATAAACATTAAAAAAATAATAAAGTAAAAGTTAAAAATTTTTAATGTTTATCTTTGAGAGAAAGAGAAACAGAGCGTGAGCAGGGGAGGGACAGAGACAGAAGGAGACACAGAATTCGAAGCAGGCTCCAGTCTCCAAGCTGTCAGCACAGAGCCTGACATGGGGCAAGAACTCAGGAACCGCAAGATCATGACCTGAGCAGAAGACGGACACCCAACCGACTGAGCCACCCAGGCGCCCCTAAAGGAAAAGTTTTTATATACTAGAATAAAATAATGTCTCATTTAAAATTGGGAAGGATTTTTTGTTTATTTACAATCAGCTTCAGTTTCTGTGAAACAGGTGCTTTTGGAGACCAAGTAGAGGTGGAAACAGCACAAGACCCACCAGATACCAAAAGGAGGAAATTTAATTCCCATCCACTTCTTCATTTTCAGGAATTTCATTAGGCTTCTTCTTTAGACCAAATACCTGGGCCTCTACTTAGAGATCTGGAACTGTTTCTGTGTGTGGAAAGCACAGAGGCAAAGGGGAGACTAGCAAATGACCCAGAGCCGTGTGGGCTGATTTCAGGGCCAGGCACTCCTAGCCAGTGTCCCCTGTGGTTTCCAATCCTCAACCCTTCCCTTCCCCAACCCGACCTGGGCAGCCCTGCGGGCTCTGTTCTGCACTGGCAGGTGCAGAGAGGGGGAGGGCGGTGGTGCAGGGGACAGTGTGGGGGGTAGGAAGGGGCTGGTGTTTTGTTTTCTCAGGGTTTTTCTGGTCTATGTGCTCTGTCAAATGTGGTTGATTCGTGGAAAAGGCTTGAAGTCAAACCGGCCCCTACTGGTTGGGGCTGTGCAAGCGGTGGCTGGGGTGCTGCATGATAAATTAAGGGCGGTTAAACCACAGCTAACTTTGCTCACTTCCAAAAGGTCACAGCTAATGAAAGAAAATACCCATCTGCACACACGCATATGATTGCTGCCAAAGATATTCTTATTCTGTGGGTGAGGGGTTCCCCTATTTTATACCAAGTTCATTCCAAGTAGCTGCTTCATGAGTTGGGAATCGTATGACCAGGACTATTTAGATGCTGCACCTTCAGTCCAGTCCGATGCCTCTGTTCTGTGGGGAACGGCCCGCAGACTTCTCGTAGCTCCAGTTAATCCTGACATCTACCAAGGATCTGCGCTTCTCCCTGGTGCGCAATTTCCTCTGGTGGTACTTTTGGTCTCATTTTGTCAGTGCGGACAGGGGAACACAAGACCCGGGCACATTAAACTATTAGCACAGGTAGAGTGTAGACGGGCAACAGGGAGGGACTTCTTTCCTCACAAGAGCTCAAGACGTATGGAGGCCCTTAGTCAACTGCATAATTGAATGTCATGTGTTGGATCATCTTAGTCCTTCCAAAGGGACACAATACCGTAGCATGAAGCTAAGCAAGGTTCAATAGCAGACATGCACGGGAGATAACGGTGTGCTGGGAGTCAAGCGGAAGAGCATTCAGTAATGTGAGCACAACGAGCAAGTGTCCCCACCTCCACGCCACCCGCGTACGGTACAGAGAGGGTGCCCAGCCCCGGGACCCAATCTGTCCGGTGCCTGGCAAAAGCAGAACTCGATTTCTGAGATCAGCCTTTTATGCTTCCAGTCTGCCTTCACTGCGCATTCTCAACACAGACTTCATTCCTCTTGGTCTGTGCTCTGAGAGTCAACTTCTTGGGCGAGTCTCGGCTTCCAGGAGCATGGGCCACGTGCTACTGGTTCAGCCTAGCGTATGTAGGTGAGGGCTCTTTCTCAGGGTAAATATACAGGGACATCCGGCTGAGGCATCATCTGGGGGCCTGGTGTGTATGCGGCTCCCCTCCTGAGACAGGGTGTCCTACCTGAGGCCCCTCCACTGAGTTCTCGAGATTCGGCCAGACCCTGCAGACACTCCTCACCCTTTCTCCACCAGGAGGCTCTTTCCCCTTAGGCCTCAGCCTCCCACAACCCTCCTCGTGGCACTCCGGTCCTCTGGTCCAGTGTCAGAACGAGCACAGACGGAGCTGACGTGACCTGCACAGACGGCCAGTTGCCACCACCGTCACTACACACAGTTGAGTTTTTCTTGAAGGACACAGTGAATAAGACCAGAAAACTAACAGACACGCTGCCTTCTATGAGGCATTGAGGTGAACATGCATATCTGAAAGAAGGAGTTCACGATGTAACTTAGTTTATTTCAGTTCAAATTAGCCACATAAAGAGAAATGATGGCCACGGTCTTCTCTTGTTCATCCAAAAGAAGACTCACGTTATTTCAGAACTGTACTTCTAAGGGAAGGATACCATTTCATAATGAAAACAATGCAAAATGTCTGGTTATGCTCGAACATGCATCCACACCCCTCCGTGCCCCATTCGGTAATCCCAATACTTTAAGCCAAATACATAATGCCAAATAAGGAAAGTAAAATGAACCACTTCGATACATTGGATTTTATTACTTTTTAAAATTGTACAAAGAGCGCGTAAGCGTGAGTTAAAAAACACGAGGGAAATGTAGGATGTTAAAAAAAGAAATACAAAAGAAATCTGAGACATGAAACAAAAAAAAACCTCCAACCCTGCAAAGCAAATAAAAAGAGATTTTGCTTACTAAAAAAGGGTTATTCCAATATATTAAGAAGTCTTTTGATCGGGAATACAGCACAAGACTCGGCTCCAAGTATTCATGGACAGATCAGACTCAGTCTCACCCAAGGCGGTGTGGCTCATCACATGATGCACCTGCCGCAGGCAGGCTCCTAAATGTACGTGGGTGTGGTAAGACGTCTATGAGGTATTACAATAAATAAGTTCCTTATCAGCCGTCCGCTGAAGTCAGCGGCGGGTGTCAGCACTTCAACCTGCAACAGGAAAGACCCCGGCTCTGGTCCTTGTCCTCCTCCAGTGACTTTCAGTGACGGATTTCTCACACTTGGAAGAAGAGACGAAAACACACGAATATTTGAGACACAGTGTTAACAGGTAAAGTGCTACACTTTGCCCTGTATTTCGATGAGAAAGTCTGTGTGAAGCTGGGCGGCTACAAACACGTGAAGACCTGGGTGTGGCCACTTAAGAACTTATTTTAAAGCCTTCTTGAATTTGGCTGTTCACGTGCCCCCATCTCTGCTGCCTCTCAAGCAACGATGCAGAAAGCGGGGCTGGAGCGGGCTGGGGCGCAGGGGCTTTAGAAACAGGGCCCGCTCGCTGCCCCCAGGCTGCCTCCGAGGCTAGTCCCTGCCTGTCCCAGCTCCTCAGCAGCTCTGAGCCAGGCACCACTTTCCTTCCATCATCACGTGATTAGGCGGACACGCTGCTACTACAATTCACTTTGTGTTCATTTGCTGCCATTTCCGGGGTGGAAGTGTTTCCCTTTGATGACCTCAAGGGGCTGAACAACACGCTCCACCTTGAGGCCCATCAGGCTACTGCTCTGGCTGGACCACACCTTTCATCTCGGGAGCTCCACGGCACCTGGGGACACCTGGGTGCAGGTCCAGGGAGGACCCTGGTACCAGACTGGGTGGGCCCGAGTCCCAGCTCTGCCACTCGCCAGCGGTGCCCGCTGGGACGGTCACTCACCATGCTAGTCCCACTTGCCCAGGTGTAGACAGAGATGCTCGGTACCCACGTCGAGTAGGACTGCTACCCTCACTCAGCACACTAGGTAGGGTTTGTAACTGAGTAACACCTGACATGGAGATGCTCTGGCTAAGTAAACAGTAACGAACTCATTCTTACTCTGCAGAGATGTGGATGGGAAGCAGGTGTATGACGGTCAGCACTTGGCAGCAGGGATTTACGGTGTATGCAAATAATCGAATTATGATGCCGTAGGCGGGAAACTCATGTAAGGCTATGTGCCAATTTTAACCTCAATTAGAGAAAGAAGAAATGGGAACTCTGAGATATTTTTTATACTTTACAAATTCATACTGATGCAAAAGAATGGTAAGAAATTTCACATGAAAAAAATGTAACCATAAATTCATGTGAATGGGACAGAGCTGGCTCTAGATTTATACTCATATTCTTCGAATTTCACCTTGAATCTACTCAGAGAAACGATCCATATTTAACTAGTTTGTTGCTACACTTTCGGTTGCACTTACTGTCACAAAGTAGTACTCATAGTTCCAAAAGTGGTTTTTCACCGTCCTGCTTTTCTTCAGCTTCTTCTTCAGATCCTACAAGGGAGGTAAAGGGAAGGAGAAAAAGTATCAGATTCCATTAAGGACACAAGCCATTTGCTTGAAATGATAATATACGGGCATCAAATTTTATGTGGGAGGTGCATCTGCTCATCTAATCCTCAGTATTAAAGGTTGGAGTTAAAAAACTGTACCTGTAAAATAAAGTTTTACTTTATTTCTCATAGGAAGAAAACACTTAAAATAGGATCGATCACTCATACTAATCAGTTGAATGGACTTCCCTTATGTAGTTCTGAAAGTTTTCATATAAAGCAAGAATTATTATCTACTCGTAGTCCTCCTCCTCCTCTTTGCTGACAGGCTTAGGTATTTTTCAAGTGTAGCTGACACTGAGCTTTGGTACAAATCATTTAATCTACCTATTTTTAATGTTTATTAATTTTTGAGAGAGAGACAGAGACAGAGAGAGGGAGACACAGAATCCAAAGCAGGCTCCAGGCTCCCAGCTGTCAACACAGAGCCCGACGTGGGGCTTGAACTCACAAACTATGAGATCATGACCTAAGCCGAAGTCGGACGCTTACCTCACTGAGCCACCCAGGTGCCCCAATGCTATGTTAATCTTATGGCTTATGACATATTAGCTCGAATATGTCTATAGAAACAAACTTTCCCATATTAACTGTTTAGTTCTTTTAAGGTATACAGTTGACCCTTGAACAGCATAGTTATGATCTGTGCAAGTCCACTTATATTTGGGTTTTTTCAATATAGTACTGTTTTATTCTTTTATGACTTTGTTTTAATTTTTTCAAAATGTTTGCTTTAGAGAGAGAGAAAGAGAGAGAGAGCACATGAGCAGGGGAGGGGCAGAAAGAGAGGGAGACACACAATCCAAAGCAGGCTCCAGGCTCTGAGCTATCAGCACGGGGCCCGACACAGGGCTCGAACTCACGAACCATGAGATCATGACCTGAGCTGAAGTTGGACATTTAACCAACTGAACCACCAGGCGCCCTACTTATTTTTAAAAGTCGCTGTACCCAGTGAGTGAGAGTTTTGAGGACTTCCTGATGCCGAGAGTGATGGTGCTATAGCACTGGGACACTGCAGTGGGTCCTGCCTTGTGAACCTTAGATTATTGGTACGTTGGAGCCCACCATTTCATTCTGCAATTATTCCTTGAGGAAACATGTCTGACGCAATCATACTTTTTTCCATTAAGTAGATTTTACTTCTAAAAATCTAGGAAAGGGTGCCTGGGTGGCTCAGTCAGTTAAGTGTCCGACTTTGGCTCAAGTCATGATCTCACGACTCGTGAGTTCAAACCCCTCATCAGGCTCTGTGCTGACAGCTGAACCTGGAGGCTGCTTCAGACTCTGTGTCTCCCTCTCTCTCTCTGCTCCTCCTCCACTCACACTCTGTCTCTCTCTGTCTCTCAAAAATATATAGACGTAAAAAATTTTTTTTTTAAATCTGGGAAAAAATCTAGATGTTTGAGGGTAGGAGAAAAGTTAAATGATTATCTTATTTCCACAAAATATCTTGTATCCATTTATATTTATACAGTTCAAAACAGCATGGGAAGTGCCTATTTTATAATAAAGTAAAAGCAAATACACAATGAAAAAAACTGTATCCCGTAAGATCGTATTGATAAAAATAAAAACTTAAATACATACGTGCCAATAAGAAAGACTCTAAGAAAATAACCAGATGACTTGAATCACTTCTGGATATTCCAAAATACATACAACAAACTGACTTTATAAATTTTAAATTATCATCTTTAAAAAAGGGTATAAATAACATCAGCAGTATGGCCACACTTATGTGACATTACAAACACAAAACTAGCAGGAGACAAACTGAATTGTTAATACTGATGTGGTCACAGAGTTTGAAGGACAGGTTTTTTGGTTGCTGTTCTTTTTTTTTAATTTTTTTAATGTTTATTTTAGAGAGAGAGAGAGAGAGCAGGGAACAGGCAGAGAGGGAGACACAGAATTGGAAGCAGGCTCCAGGCTCTGAGCTGTCAGCACACAGCCTGATGCGGGGCTCGAACTCACGAACCATGAGGTCATGACCTGAGCCGAAGTCAGACGCTTAACTGACTGAGCCACCCAGGCGCCCCTCTTTGGTTGCTGTTCTATGCACATTTTTATAAAAGGCCTGTGTTATTCTCACAATCAGGGAAGGAACATAAAAAAGGAGCAGTGGGAAGACCAAGGTATAGGTTAGGGATAGGGCCTCCTCACGCACAAAGGAAACAGCCTTCCTCACAGCTGCTTTCCTCTTGTCAGATAAGACACCTCAAACAACACATTTTTTTTCCCTTCTGAGAATGTCTGCCTGCTTTAGAGCCAAGAACAAATCTGGTCCAGTAGAATGAACAGTGGAGAATCTGAAGAAAAGATTGTGTCCCACATCCTAACCTCATAAATGTCACACAGTCCAGGTGAGCTTGTGGTGACATAAATAGATAAAGGCACAGTGGTTGGAACACTTCGCTTTCTAGCCTATTAAATTGCTGTAAATTGTAGACACACTGGGGCCAGTTAACACGTTCTCACTCTGAAACGAGTCTAAGGAGAATGGTCATACCTTTTCTTCCTGTTTCTGACCTTACTTTCCACCTGCCAGGCTAATAGCATTTGAGTGACAAGTGTCTTGGAATAATTTGGGAGTTCTAAATAAAGGCAAACTTCTAATTAAAACATAGGTACATTAAATAATATGTATCCTTTACATAATTCAAAATAGTAACAAGACCTTCTGGTTACAGTCAAGTGCAGTTAACAAACCTTCTCCTTGAAAAGCAACTGTAACACTCAACTAGACGAGCAAAACTAACCATTTCAGCAGCTGGGAAATGTCCAAAGACATACAACAATCTGAGAAGTGTTTATGTTTGAAAAACTGCAGAATTCAGGGAACCACACTGGTGCTCTTGCCGGCATTGATCTCATTCTTCCCCCACCTCCCACCTGCTTGGGCATGAAGGGTGTTCCAAGATAGGACAGGCAGTGGGGAGCGGTGTGAGGGCGAACCAACAGACTCAGGGGTGCGCTGGCAGGAAGGCAGGGGCTGTGCTGTTCAGAGGTTGCAGTCGTGGCTGCAGCAAATGTGTGCTTGGCTGAAGCCATGTGCATGCTTAGTGGAGACTCAGAGCTCAAGCTGGCCACACACTCCTGGTCAATCCCGAGGCCTTGGACATAGGCAGAGGAGATGTGAAAAAACTCAGCCAAGAGTAGAAACAGAGGACGACTTGATATTCCCTAAAATGTAAATGTGCTACTCAATATATACAAATAACCATTTGTCAGAGGATGGAAGTCTTTTTTTCATTTCCGGTATAATGAATGTGTACTGTTAGATTAGATTTCAGTGTCTGATATACTGATTCATCAATTCTATACATTACTCACTGTTTATCCCAAAAAATGTACTCTTAGTCCCTTTCACCTATTTTACCAATCCCCACCCCCCACCCCCACCACCTGCCCTCTGGTAGAAAGTCTGTTTTCTGTATTTAAGAGTCTGTTTTTTTATTTGTCTTTCATTTCTTTGTGGGTTTTTTTTTTCCTTTCTTAAATTCCACAAATGAGTGAAATCATATGGTATGTCTTTCTCTGACTGACTTACTTCACTTAGCAGAGGATGAAAGTCTTATGAAGGTGTTTGAGCACAATTTCTATCTAATCACTAATCACTGGCGACCACAGCTAAGCTTAAAAATAAATTAAAAATTAAAAATCTGAGTAGAGTTAACACTCACACACTGCAAGGGACACAATTTCACAGATTTTGCCTAAGCAATTTTCTAAGCAAAAACATAACAATAAAAGCAACCTCTGGGGGGGAAATCGGAATCTAGAGTTGCTAAAATATATTTTCAACAAAATATTTTTCAACTAAAAAAAAAGATAGGAAAAGAATCAAAAAGTGTGACTATTCTCAGGGGGAAAAAACCCCGTAACAATTCAATAGAAACTGTCTCTGAATGTGTCCAGGTATTTTATCTAGCAGACAGACTTCAAAGCAGCTATTAAAAATATGTTCAAGGATGTACAGAAAACCACGTTTAAAGAATTAAAGGAAAACATGACCACAATAAATGAACAAATAGATTCTAAAGAATGAGACAAATTACAAAACAGAAAAGGTACTTAAAAATGTAAAATCTGGAATAGAAAAATATAATATTTAAGCAAAATATTCTCTAGAGGGGTTTAAAAGAATATTCAAGTTGGCAGAAGAAATAATCTGTGAAACTGAAGATAGGGCTGTATAAGTTATCCGATCTTAGGAAGAGAGAAAAAGACTGAAGAAAAATTGAAAAGAGTTCAGAGAACAATGAGATAGCATATATGGAATGAACTCCCAGAGAGGCAGAAAGGAAAAAAAGAACAGAAAAAATGTTTGAAGAAACAATGGCCTAAACTCCCTCATGGCTAAAACATCCCAATTTATTTGAGAGATAATAATCTAGATATTTAATAAAGTAAAGAAATACTGATTATGATGTATACAAACAGATTCACATGTAGACACATAATAGGCAACCTGATGAAAGCCAAGCACACATGAAAAGTAAACGTAACACATTGAATTTCATAAGAGGTCGCTAAAGCAATGCCTAGATGAAAATTCATATTCTTTTTTTTTTTATGTTTATTTATTTTTGAGAGAGAGAGAGACAGGCAGACTGTGAATCGGGGAGGAGCATAGAGAGAGAGGGTTTGAGAGAGGGCTCAAACCCACGAACGGCGAGATCACAACCTGAGCTGAAGTCAGATGCTTAACCGACTGAGCCACCGAGGCACCCCAAAATTTATAGCTTTAAATGCCTCTATCAAAAAAGAAGAAAAATCTAAAATCAATCATGGAAAAGAAGAATAAGCTAAACTCACCCAAACAGAATAAAGGAAATAAAAATTGGAACAGAAATAACTGAAGTGGAAAACAGAAAAACAAGAGAGAAATACCAATGAAAACAAGTCCATTTTTTTGAAAATCACAAGTTTGACAAACATCAACCTAGAGTTACAAAGAAGAAATGAAAGAAGACACAAATTTCCAAAATCAAGAAAAAAAGAATATCGCTACCAACTCTACAGAAATTTAAAATGATTATAAGGAAACATTATAATTTGTGTCAACAATTACATAATTTAGAAGAAATGAATTCCTAGAAAGACACAAATTAACAAAATGGACTTGAGAAATAAAAAATCTGAATACATCTATACATAATACAGAATTAGCAATTAGAAGTGTTCCCACAAAGATAATTAATTCTTAGCCCAGATGGTTTCTTTGAAAAATCTATCAAACATTTAAAGGAGAAACAATATTAATCATTCATAAGAAGAATTCATTCAGAAAATACAGTGTTTAGGAAGACTTTCTAATGTATTCTATGAGGTCAGCATTACTGATATTAAAGCCAAAGACATAAAAAGAAAACTACAAGACCAATAGGTAAAATGTCATAAGAATCAGTATAAACATTCTCAAGAAAATATTAGCAAATCAAATCCAGAAACATAATAGTGGATCATCCAGCATGACCAAGTAGGAGTTTTCCTAGATATAAACAGCTGATTTGACATCCAAATATTATTTAATGCATCACCATATCAACTGAATATAGGACAAAAACCACATTATCATCTCAATAGATGCATACAGAGCACGTGAAGAATTTAATGCCCATTCATGATAAGAACTCCCAGCACACTAAGAATAAAAGCAAACTTCCTCAACCTGATAAAGGGCATCTATGAAAACTCAGAGCTAATCGTACTTAATGATGAAAGACTGAACGTGTTCCCCCAAAGACCAGGAACAAGACAAGGATGTCTGCTCTTGAAATTTTTTATCCACCTTTATTTATTTATTTGAAAAAGAGAAAGAGAGCAAGGAAGGGGCAGAGAGAGAGGAGAGAGAATCCCAAGCTGGCTCCATTCTGTTAGTGTGTAGCCTAACACAGGGCTCAATCCCACGAACTATGAGATCATGACCTGAGATGAAATCAAGAGTCAGATGCTTACCCGACTGACTACCCAGGTGCCCTTGCTGTTGACATTTCTGTTTAACACGGTATTAAGGTTCTAGACAGTGCAACAAGGGGAAAAAAGGATATCTAACAGATTGAAAATTAAAACTAAAAGTCTTTATCCACAGATGACATAATCTTGTATGTAGATAATGCCATGAAATCTACAGGCACACAAAACCAAAACTAGAACTAAGGAACAAGCTTAGCCTTGTTGCAAAGTACAAATTCCATAAAAATTCTATACAAAATATCAGTTGTATATTTATGTACTAGCATGGACAAATTGAAAATGAAATTAAAGGAACAATTCCATTTACTATAGAACTAAAAAGGATAAAACACTTTGGAATTAATTCAACAAAAGTAGAGCAAAACCATGCTGAAAATTACAAAACAATGCAGAGAAAAATTAAAGAATATCTACATAAATGCAAAGAGGGTCCATGTTCATCGATTACAAGATTCAATATTATTGTGATGGCAAGTCTTCCCAAATTCATCTATAAATCCACTGCAGGCCTTATTCACAAAAAATTAACAAGCTCATGCCAAAATTGACATGAAAACACAAAATACCTAGAACAGGCAAAATCATTTTGATAAGGAACACAGTTGGGAGAACCGATAAGGTCACCCTGCAGAAGCAATGTGGGGGAGGGGCGCACCCCAAATTTGACTTGGATGTTGAGACTGATGAAGCCGCACACACAGAGGGTGTGAACAGGTTTATTACTGACACAATTTGGGGTCCTGGGGACAGCAGGACGAGCCATTCAAGCAAGGTCTTAGAGCACCTGATTTCAGAGCTCACAGAATTCAGTTACTAATTAAGCCAGTGTGGTCCTGGTTCAGAGAGAGCATATGGGTCACCAGAAGAGAACAGAGAGTCCAGAAATAAACCTGTATTTATGGTCAACTGGACTTTGATAAATGCGCTGAGTTAATTCAGTGCAAGACAGGATAGACTTTTCAACAAATGCTTCAGCTACAACCAGGTATCTGAGGGCAGAAGAGTGAAGGTCATTCCTTACCTCCTCCATGCATGAAGACTAATTCACGATGGACCATAAACTTAACGGAAGAGCTAATACTATAAAATCTTCTAGAAGAAAACATAGGAGGAAATTTTTGTGACACAGGGTTAAGGCAAGGAGTTCTTAGATGTGACCCCAAATGCATTATCCATAAAAGAATAAATTCTGATAAACTCTGACTTCATCACGATACAAAACATGAGCTTCAAAAGGCTCCAGAAAGAAAATGAAAAGACTACAACCTTGGAAAGAAGTATCTGTGCATCACAGAAGAAACTTTTATCTGATAAAGGGTTTTTATCCAGGATGTATAAAGAACTCTTACAACTCAGTAAAAAGGCAAACAACATAACTTAAAAAAAAGGGGGGGGTGTGTGAAATGGACATTTCTCCAAAGAAGATATCTGAATAACTAATTAGCGCATGAACAGGTTCTTGAGGCCGCCAGTCCTTATGGGCAAATGAGGACCACAAGGAGATAGCACTTCACACCTGCTGGAATAACTGATCAAAAAGACAGCCTCGGCCATGAGGCTTGTCTGTGAGAACAGGGAGAGCAAGCCCTTACACACTGCTGGAGGGAGTGTAAGATGTGCAGCAACTCTGGAGAACGCTTTGGCAATTACTGGAAAAGTTAAACAGAAACTTGCCAAACACTCAGTGAGTCCTGTCCTAGGAATCTATAGGAAAAGAAAAACAAATGTCGCCACAAAGACATGCACTTAAAAGTTCATATCAGGATGAGTCATAACAGCAAAACTGCCAACAATTCCAACGTCCATCCACTGATGAATAAACAAAACACTGTATATCCATACAATGGAATAGTATTGAGCCGTGCAAAGAACTTATACGTAGTACAACATGAATGGCCATCAAGAACACTATCCTAAGAAGCCACATGCAGAAAACTACATATTCTGTGATTATATTGATATGAATTACCCAAAAAAGGCAAATTTTGAAGACAGAAAGGAGATCAGTGGTTTATCTAGGACTGCAAATAGGAGCAAGGGTTAGATACAAATATTTTCAGATGAAAAAAGTGCTCTAATATTATACTGTGAAGTTGGTTTAAAAAGTATAAATTTACTTGGGGTGCCTGGGTGGCTCAGTTGGTTAAGCGTCCAATTTCAGCTCATGTCATGATCTCACAGTTTGTGGGTTCAAGCCCCGCGTTGGGCTCTGTGCTGAAAGCTCGGAGCCTGGAGCCTGCTTCGGATTCTTTACCTCTTCTCTGCCCCCCCCCCCCAAGTTCATACTCTGTCTCTCTCTCTCTGTCTCTCTCAAATATAAACATAAAACACTTTTTAAAAAGTGTAAATTTATTTAAAATCATGCAATTACACACTTATGATGGATGAAATTTTATGGTATGAAAATTATAACTCAGTCAAGCTATTCTTTTTTTTTTTAATAAAGATTATGTAGTATCCTCGGCAGTGATGTTTCAATACAATTTACCATTCTTAATAAAAATTAGAGGGGCGCCTGGGTGGCTCAGTCGGTTAAGCGGCCGACTTCGGCTCAGGTCATGATCTCGCGGTCCGTGAGTTCGAGCCCCGCATCGGGCTCTGTGCTGACAGCTCAGAGCCTGGGGCCTGTTTCAGATTCTGTGTCTCCCTCTCTCTCTGCTCCTCCCCTGTTCGTGCTCTGTCTCTCTCTGTCTCAAAAATAAATAAATGTTAAAAAAAAAATTAAAAAAAAATTAGAAAAACTGTCTTTCAAATCTATTGATTATACATGGGGTGACTATGGAATTCATCACCTAAACAAGAACATTTCCTATAGATCAAAGCGGTTCTAATAATCATTACTTGGGGCCACAGGAATAAGTCAAGACTACCCAGGGCAAACCAGCATGCATGGCTGCTTGCTATTAGAAAGTGTCAAACGAGGGTGCTGGGGTGGCTCAGTTGGTTAAGCATCCTACTTCGGCTCGGGTCATGATCTCATGGTTTGTGGATCCGAGCCCCGTTTCAGGCTCTGTGCTGACAACTTGGAGCCTGGAGCCTGCTTGGTTTTCTGTGTCTCTCTCTCTGTCCCTCCCTCACTCGTGCTGTCTCTCAAAAATAAATAAATGTTAAAAATTTTTTTTAAAAAGTGTCCAATTTGAATTATACTGTCTTCTTCTAGATTTGCTTATTATCACAGATTATATAATGCAATTGAGCTATTCTTCAATTTAAGTATTAAGATGATTTAGAAGATGATTTACAAGGTGACGAACTATCTTTTCCTCAGCATCACGGCTGGTTCACTTCAGCTGTCTGACCACCATAACAACTTGAGCCCAATCATCTGACAAGGCTTGTGCTTCCTCATCCTTCCACTGAATACACAGGTGAGCAGGACATGGTTAGACCCACAAAGAAACCTCCCAACAAACCACCTTTACATTCCTTAGAAGCACATGTCACGAAAGGTGCTAACTTTCAGAATCTCTCTGATGCTAAAATTCAAGCGACACCTTTACAAGGAAAAATACTAACATTTTATTTTTGGTGACTCTGATTTCTTTCTCCCTCCTCATTCCTTCATTCCACAGTTACAAATCTACTAAGTGCCGGCACCGCCCTGGGCGCTGGAGAAGGAAAGTCAAGAGCAGGCGAGCAGGACCCAGATGCCCTCTTGTCCCCCAGGCACCAATCAGCACTGTGTCAGTCCCAGGGCAGCAGAAGCACAGACTCCTGTTCTGTGTAGTTTTTAGCCACCGGCCTATTGAGCCAGCCATGCTTTAGAGGAGAACCTTCTTTTCTAGATACATTAATTCCAATAATAGGTTTTTTAAACATGTTTATTTATTTTGAGAGAGAGAGGGAGAGAGCCAGGGAGAGAGGGAGACAGAGAATCCCAAGCAAGCTCCATGCCCTGCACACAGAACCCAACATGGGGATTGATCTCATGAACCATGAGATGATGACCTGAGCTGAAAGAGGTGGCCACCCAACTGACTGAGCCCTGCAATAACAGTTTTTAATTTTAATTCTTTCCTAACTTGCATCTTCATACAATGAAAATATAATACAATAGAGTAAGTCACATTGAACCCTCCTTCTCTGCCTATGACTCACCTGCATTTTGTCTTGAACAAAGAAGCTACCTGAACACCCAGACCATGTTCAAGGTCAGTTCCATAATCCAATGAACTGGTCATGCTCCCAACCACCACTAGGTGGGGGTAAAAGTCACAGGCAGGAAGCCAATGCATTCAGGACTGGAAGGTTTGATGAAGAATGTCTAAGGTGTAACTCCTCCCATTATCATTATCCGGCTGTTCTGAACTTCTAATTGGGTAAAGATATCAGCACCAAGAACTTTTATGAGTCCTAGAAAAATAAAAGCTAGATAAAAGCATGAACAATGTGAACTCCGTTTTTTCAAAAGAATGATTCCTATGACATAAAAAAACCTCAGTGAAATAACCCTCATAGAGAGGTAATGAAAAACTGAATACTTATATTGAGTATCTGCCGCCTGACAAAGAGATTGGCTGCTAGTTCATATCTGTATTTCGTCTGACTCCATGCTTAGATCCAACATAGTCCAGAGAATATCAACTTAGGGTTTCTAATTAAGTAAATACATTAGTGCTGAGAACTTTTACTAGTGTTAGAAAAATAACAGCTGTGCAAAAGCACGGACTAAACTGTGAACTGCCTTTATCCAAAAGAACAAGTCCTATGACATACCAAAATATCTCCCCGAAGTAACCCTCATACTGAAGTAATGAGAGTTTGATACTTCTTTGACCTTCTGCTGACTGAGAAGAGAAATTCTGCCAATTCACATCTGTAGTTCATCTGACCCTATGCTTCCTGATTTAACCTGCTTTAATATCAAATACGAATAGCCCAGGATATCAAGGTACTTCGAGTTCCAATGATTGACTATGTCACATTGCTGGTCCTTTGATCTTTCACATGCCTCTTTCTGCCTGGAATCTGCTTTACTATCCTATGTGTGTGTGTGTGTGTGTGTGTTTCAAATAGTTACTAAGCTCAATGCGGGGAATGAAATAACACAGTCTCTCTAACTCAAGTTTCCACCCCAGTGATAGAATGAGGCCAGGTCAAGGCTGAAGGCAGTGCAGCCCGCACAGGTGGGAGAAATGTCCTAGGAAATGCAGAGAATGTTCTCCCAGGAGCCAGAGGGTGGGGGTAGGGTGGGACAGCCTTCTCTCCCGTGCGTGGAGAGCAGGCCTACAAAGGGGCAGTGTGACAAACAGAAAAAGCAAGCTGCCCGATGGCTTGATGGCTTGGGCTCACAATGTTTTCAGCAAAGCTAAGAAGAGAACACACGGAGACGGTACCAGGAGGTCGGACAACTGGGTAATGAGGTTAAAATGGTGCTTTCTGCCAGGCTCAGGACCCAGGACTTCCTTCATCCTTACTGCCACTGAAGGCTTCTGGGCAGGGGAAGAGGTGGTCAATGCTTCGTTTCCATTAATACTGAGAGGCCCCACATGGATCAGCTGTGAGCGCGGATTCCAGCACTGAGCTGGGGTTCAGATCCCACCACCTCCTACTCCTCCAGAGACCTTGCACAAATGATTCCCCTCTCTGTGCCTTAATCTGATGGTCTCTGAAATAGGGATAAATGAGACTCCCACTTCATCGAGTGGTTTGAGGAAGCCATACGACAATGCAATTGTTATATTTGACATGGCGCTCCGGCGGGGCAGGGAGAGGGTGACCGAGGCAGCAAATGGCTGCAGAAACCAAAGCAGGAAATGCTGAAGGAAAGGTGGAGAAGACAGGAAGCGGTGCAATGAATGAGGTAAAGGAGGCAGAAATACAGAGGGTGGAAATGGCCTGGAGAAGGCAGGGATGTGAGGCCTAAGAAAGGGCCGAGTCCCCAGGGAGGCTCTGCTTTCTTCACGGCCAACAGCTCAGAGAGAGCTGCACCCTCAGACACGGGGACCCGGGAGGAAGGTCGGGCTAGGGGATGACGGGTAAGAAGAGGAGTGGACCCTTCCCCTCGTCTGCCTGTCTTCTGAGATGCACATGGCCGGTCACACGGGGTCTGTGTCCCTGGGTTACACGTATTTTACACTCTGTGTCTCCCCACTGCTCCCACATCAAGACCACATCTCGGTTGTTTCTGTCTCCTACGTGCCTGCACTGTGAGATGTCTGCTCAGCAGCGTTCTGACAGGAGAGGGAGGGAGGGCTGAGCTTTTGAATGATGGATGAAAACACAGACGATAATCACATTTTTGTTACCTGCTTCAGATTCAGGAGGAGAATAAAACTGACCATCAGAAAGACCTCCAGGTATGAGTGCCGCCCTCTCTGAAGCATCCTGAACTATCAGGAGTCCTGGAAAGGAAGAAATTCAGAGGCTGAGAGTGACGTCATGGTTCTGGTAGCTTCTCAGCGAGGTTAGGCACAATAAAATGGTGTCGTTGTTATGCTAAAAAAGAGAAAAACCCTTGCCAGAAAGAAAATCTTTCAAACAAAAAATAGGTTTTATTATTACGCTATGAACCAGTGCTGTGAGGGCACATGGCAGCGGACTTAAAAACCTGCCTGTGACTCAGGGGATTCTTTGATTCAGTATTTAGGGCCTCTTTCCCTGGAGAACACTTTCCTCCCTGCAGAAATCACCATAATCAAAACCAAAGCACAAAGGAAAACAACCTGGTAGGTCATACAAATGGCCTCCAGTATTCACTTCGTTAGGGAAATAGCAAATGTAAGGCACAATAAGTGGAGAGACTTGTATAAATGTGGAAAGCGTCAGTAAGACGGGGAAGAAAGATTTATTATTTAAAAAGGTCCCGCCAGAAAAGGGAATTGAACAAACACAGAAAAGGGGAGGAACTGATGTGGAAGCTCAGGACGGGCGCCCGTGAGCACAGGGAGCATCGGCGGCGAGTCTCGTCCGGAGCTGAGCGAACACAAGAGAAGCTGGAGGAAGCCGCGGCCGAATCGCAGGTGCAGGTGTGAGCTCACTGCCTGCTCATGACCGTGAGCGTACCCGCTGCTCCACGTTTTCATCGACGCCAGTTCTGCCCTGTTAGTGCCTTTGAACGTGGTGGCATCACTCTCGCATTCAAGCCCCAGTGTATTAACAGCTGATATGCTTTCACCCAAACTCGATTTGATGTTTATACACAAGTCCAAAAGCGACTTCCATTAGCTGTACCTGCCCTGCTCCACAACAGGTTTTCATACAAGCACAGAGGACACAGGACAGAAGACTTATCTAGGTCTGATTCAGGTGTTTAAAATGCACTCTTGAATAATAATTCTGTTCTTATAGATTTCTACTCTGCAAATGAGATTACTCAAAATAAATCCATTTACATGTTTACTCATTCTCCGTTATCCCTTGAGGTTACAATCATACTTCACTTTCTCTAGGACATAGGACCTTATTTTTCCTATTTGCAGGGCAATCTGAGCCAGACGCATGAAGGACATAACCACGGCACGTGGTAAAAGGCCTGGGTCTCTGTACTGAGTTTCAAACATGTCACCACCAGAGGGCAGATGTGTCCCGTGGGCTTCCACTCAGGCCATCATGCAGAGAGGAATTCTAGCTCAATACTGAATCATGCAGCTCAGTCCATCACTGGGCCTTCCTGGTCAGTATCCACATGAGTCCACGCAGGAGATGACGGCCGCCCCGCAGGGCTCATGGTCACAGATCGCTAGGAGTCCCTCTGCTACTCACAGGGGGAGGTGGACCCTGAGCTGAGCACACATGTCTGGCTGCTGTCTTCCCCCTCCCGCCCTCTGGGTTCCTCACTCACCCAGCACTCTCCCCCACCAGGCACCCCCTGTGCTAATTGGGGCCCCTTCCAGGCCACCGCCTGCTGTAAGGTAGCAACGTGAGACTTGGCAGGATCGCGCACTCTGAGACTTACTGTCTCAGCTCAGCCTATCGTGTCTGCCATCCCTGTGTCCCTAAGGAACAGTCCTCTTCAGATGCACAAAGTGCTTGGTGTCCTGGGACCGCGATCGCTGGGGATAAGGAGGTGCTGGCTGTTTCTGCTGTCTGACTGTCCCTCTCACCAGGGCTCACACTTTCTTCCAGAGAAATCTGGCCTCACAGCTCCAGAGAGGAGCCACGTGCTCTCACTGTCCTGTCCTCCGCCCTGTTCTGGATTTCTGCTGGGTCCTCTGCAAGGTGGAGACCTGAGACCCGCCTACCCCACCCAGTGTGGCTCCCTTCAAATCTGACTTCCAGGCTCTTCCTTCTGGCTCGGTCCCCAGCCCATCTGAGGAGCCTAACCTGGGAGACACTTACTGTTTTCCTCTTCCGCCTCTTGAGGTAACACTTTGAAATCCAGGAACCACGTCTCAATCCAGGCAAGGAGGAACGAAATGATGGGTAGCACGTAGCCGAAAGCCCCTTGAGAGAAAAGCTGGAAGGACAGACGTGACCAGGAGAGGGAAATGCAGTTACCAGGAGCTCACACTGGAACATGAGCCTTCGCCAGTATAGACAGTAATTGTACAGAAAACGTGGAAGGCTGTACCTTTGAGAGGATCACTTTTGCAAGTAAAAAGGCACTGGTCACTGCTGTCGTCAGCTGAAAGACACATAACCCAGCACCATTCGAGTTAGACATTTTACGCTGGGAAGCCCCCTCCTCACAAAGAGACCTGTCGGCGCCAGAAGCACCTAAGGCCTGGAGCAGCTCTGCCAGCCCGGGCCCTCCCACATCACCCTGTCCCCAGCCCCTAAACGCAGACGGGGCCACAGTGGGCTTCTCCGTGGTGCCGGATCCCTGACTGGCTGCTCATGCTACCCCTCCTCCCTCGGTCTAGCAGGTCAGCAACCTTCTGCTCTCGGTCTAGCAGGTGACCCTCCTCCCTCAGTCCAGCCGGCTGGTGTGCTGGGACACTCAGGTTTGTCCCCCACCAGGTCCAACCTGCAAAGACCTCTCCCCACAGGAGGGACCCCTGGAATACAGAGCCAGGGCTCCCCCCTGGTGGTTGGGGAGCCCAGAGACAATCCCACGGGACCTGGGCCTTGTCCTTCCTTCCCCCAACTAGGATCCTAGCAATGTGACAGCTGACCAGTGTGATGCCCACAGTAGCCTTGACTGACAGAATGGAGGTCAGGGGACATGGGTGTCAAGCTCAGGAAGTATTAACCAAGTGCGGGGTCAGCATTGTTAGCAAACTGCCACACACACACACACACACACACACACACACACACACACCCCAGCCAGTTGAGCTACCTGGAAGAGAAGGTATTTTACATTCTGACACTAATTAACTTTGTATGCTGACACTCAGTACGTTTTTAGGTATCAGGTGACTCGACCTTCTGTTCCAGCTGGCTGGTCCCTCCCTGTAAATGTTCTTAAAAGGAAGAATCAAAACCAATCAAATGGATGTGCTGAACATGACCTGCCCCTTCATAATTTGGTTTAGATATTAAAGATACTTTCTAAAGACTCAGTGAGTCACTCACTTTTCTGAAACAAATTTGAGACAGATGGTCTGACAAATACTAGTGCATATTAAGGAGACTCTAGAAAACTGGGAAGAGACCATCGCCACAGCTATTTGGTACCAGCAGAAACGTATTCAGGAAAGGGACTCAAGTCTGGCTACTACTGTCAGCCTACATCTGAGATACATTAGCTTGGGGCTCATCTGACGGTCCTGATGTCAGCCCTATGATTCTGCGGATGCTCGGAAGAGATGGCCCAGGGAGATGTGGCTCCTGTGGACTGTGTCTCAGGAAAAAAGCACAACCCCATCCTCAGCTGGGCACGCCACGCTGGCCCACACCGACTGAGGCCTCACTCCAGAAACAAAACTGTAGGCTGTTCCTGAGAAGGCCACTCCAGCTTGGGGAGCTCAGCATTCCCCCCATATACCTGCCTTCTTAGAGCTCTCAAAAAGGCGAGTGTTCAGGGATCTGTGGACATGGCAAAAATAATTGAGGCAGAATGGCTTATAATTCTTCTTTCAACCAATAAATATTTACCGAGGGTGAACAGCATGTGCCAAAGCTCTGTGCTAGATGCAAAGAAACAGGGATGAGTAAAAAACACCACTGCCTTCAAGAAGCCTGAAGGCAACAGTAAAAGGCAGCATGGGAACTTTTCCCTTTAAGACTGGAAGGAGGGTGGGGCGCCGGGTGGCTCAGTCGGTTGGGCGTCTGACTTCAGCCCAGGTCACGATCTCGCAGTTCGTGAGTTCGAGCCCTACGTCAGGCTCTGTGCTGACAGCTCGGAGCCTGGAGCCTGCTTTGGATTCTGTGTCTCCCTCTCTCTCTCCCTCTCCCCCACTCACTCTGTCTCTCTCAAAAATAAACATTAAAAAATTTTAAAAGAAGACTGGAGGGAGGGGAGGGGATAAAACAGCAAGACAAGCAATGATCAAAATAAGCAGCAAGTCAGTCACGAAAAATCACCAACGAGCAAAGGGGAAATTTTCCAAGTATCTTTGTGACAGAGGTACTGATCTTATCACTCATTTGTAAAATGCAGTAGAGGGCGAGTTGGTGCATGGCAAAGAACCACTGATGGGTCCCTACGTTCCTCAACTGGGGCGGTATCTGTAGAGACAAAGGTAGGAACTCATCACTACTGGAACAAAGCCCTGGTCTTAAACCTACGGAAGTGTGGAGGAAGGGGCCTCAGGAAAAGCTGGTAGAATTCATCCCAGATGAGAGGTGCATTTGGGCCCAGCCCAGTCCTGTTGTGAGCGGGCCTGGACCAGCAGCACTGGAGGAGACGGACCGCTCACCGTGGTGACATACTCACCGCTATTGCCCACCAATGGCGCAGTCTGCATACGGCATACGCAAGGATTAACACTTTAAATCGAAAAACTGCCAAGAGCTAGATTAAAAAAAAAATGACAAGGTGAGTTAAAAAAAAATAGATACAAATATAAGATCACTGAGTTTTAGGAAGAACCCACCGAAGTGTCTTCATCATTCTGTTTAGCTGAAGGCTGCCACAGACCACCACCGGTCCAAAGACCAGTATTTGGGATCTCTGCGGTAGAATGAATGATTTGCCGCCCAAATCAGGATTCAAATTCAGTTCCCATTATCAACAGAAGAATTTATAATTAATGTTTATTTTTCATTTCCATTTGAGTGCACGTATATTTCTGATATCCTGTTAAGACTCGAGAAAACGTTCTGAGAGCTGACTTTTCCACTCCTGGTACAAACACTCACTTTTGGGAGATACCAGGTTCCTAGTAAAGTCCACTGTAAATCTCTGGGTTATGGGGGTATTGGGAAGGTTCTGTCCACCCTAGTAGCTACCATCTGATAAATTTAGGGTGCCTCTGGGACTTTTGTGAAACCCTTTATATGTATTATTAGCCCATGTAAGCCCTTCCTCAATGACCTCATGTGTCAACTACTATCATCGATCCCGTTATACACATACAGGGGATAGAAAAGTTGTGCAAGGCCACACAACTGCTTAGTGAGGAAGCCAGGACTTGAACCCAGGTGGCCAGACTCTACTTAGCCACTATGTCACAGCTGTCTTAGTAATTCTCATCTAGTGAGGAACACACGGAGAATAAGATTCTACCAGTTTTCCTCAGAAAAGACACCTTGTTGTGGGCAGGGAGAAGTCAGGCAGCTCTTGAGCAATGCCTGAGGCCAGGGGCTGCCAAAAGTTCCTCATGAATCTAAACTGCTGAAAGGCTGGAGGCCGACGGCCTTTTTGTAGCCATTCACTAGCGGGCCACACTTAAGATCCTTTCACATAAGTGAAGTTCACGGGTTGTATTTGTTTTTAATTTTCTGCTGTCGTTACAAGGGCACCTGGGTGGCTTAGTTGGTTAAGCATCCAACTCTTGATTTCAGCTCAGGTCATGATCTCATAGTTTGTGAGATCAAGCCCCATATCAGGCTCTACTCTGATAGCATGGAGCCTGCTTGGGATTCTCTCTCTCCCTCTCTCTCTGCTCCTCCCCTTCTCACACTCTCTGTCTCAAAATAAATAAGCTTAAAAGAAAAGTTTAAAAAAGTGTGTTTTCCAACAATCTGCAAACTTAGTTTAGCTTCTCTATTCATTCCAACTCTATCCCTGTGTTCTGGATTTGGCAACAAATATAAGTCTTGGGGTACCTGGGTGGCTCAATAAGTTAAGTGGCCGACTTTGGCTCAGGTCATGCTCTCAACAGTTCCTGAGTTCAAACCCTGTGTCAGGCTCTGTGCTGACAGCTCGGAGCCTGGAGCCTGCTTCAGATTCTGTCTCCCTCTCTCTCTGCCCTCTCCCACTCACACTCAGTCTCTTTCTCTCTCAAAAATAAATATTAGAGGGGCGCCTGGGTGGCGCAGTTGGTTAAGCGTCCGACTTCAGCCAGGTCACGATCTCACGGTCCGTGAGTTCGAGCCCCGCGTCAGGCTCTGGGCTGATGGCTCGGAGCCTGGAGCCTGTTTCCGATTCTGTGTCTCCCTCTCTCTCTGCCCCTCCCCCGTTCATGCTATGTCTCTCTCTGTCCCAAAAATAAATTAAAAAACGTTGAAAAAAAAAAAAATAAAATAAATATTAGAAAAAATATTTTTTAAAAAAGTATGAGTCTTCTTCAGCCCTCTATCTCAAAGTCTCCTGGGTGCCAAGGTTTCCTGGAAGCTGTGTCCACTTTCCAGGCCAGATATGCCAGTCCTTTCAGTCTGAGCTAATGGGCTCCACCTATCTGTCCAGGACCATTAAGTCCCTACACATAAAGGACAGACAACCCTTGGTGGTCTAGCTGGTAGATGAACCTGGCTTCCTGGCTGAGGCTATGTGAAGATAAATTCAGCAAGGGAAATAAGAGAAGAGAAATCAATCTTGCTATTACATGTCAATAGCTTTAGAAGAAAGAAATATCAAGATGTGGGATGTGACATGCTCTTTCCCCCTGCTTCAATGACCTGGAGCAGGTAGGCGAAGACGCTGAAACCATGAAACTCACTTTCCTCATGTGACAAATGAGGGGATTAAATTGTATCAGTGGTCTTCCAAACGTTCTGTAGCAGCCAAACACTTTTTCAGCACAATCCTACCGGGACTCAAACGTACCGTACAGATAAAAATGGAACCACCTAGGTTGCAAGGGGCTGTGACAGGGAACCCTAACCTAACCTCTACTTCCCGGGAGCTTTACCTCCTTCCCCACACACTTCTGCAGCCCCCTTCAGAAATAAAACCACCACAACACAAAAGCCTTTCTAGTATAATTTGAAAACCACTAGAAAATATAATCACCCGATTATTAAAATTCTCGACCAAAAATAATGATGATGTTGATTAGTGACTGCAGGTGGTTCTCTGAGTTTCTTGGAGGTATCTATCCTCGGGCTAAATGTTTTCCATATAGTATTTCATTTACTTTTTAGAACTATGGTGATCTCATTTTACATATGAAAAACTCAAGTTTAGACCCAATATATTAAAAGATGGATACAAATAGTGATAGCGTTGTGAATCAAACCCAGGTTTTTCTGACGTGAAGGGTCCTACTCTTAACCGGTGTGCATAAAGCTTCTAGAGATAGTGATTAATGCAGTTAAAATCAATTTGGAGGAACTCACCGTGAACATTAATTGCCTATCCTGCATCCAACACAACGTTAGAACCTGACTTGCTTACACCATCCGCTACAAAGAGATACCAGGAAGAGGTACCAAGCCCAATGAAAGCCACAGAATGCCCTAGAAAGAGTGCAAGCATTTCTTTGAATGAAATGAAGGCCTCATCCACAGAGAACTGCATCTGTGTAATTCCGTAACTGACTAATGTTGCTCAGGATTACGAATATGGAACTTTCCTCAAAAACTATTCTAGAAAAACGAAACAGTATTATTAAAAGTACACTCAGAAATCTATCTCAAGGCAGAAAAGGAATGGCATTTTCATCAAGTTATTACATAAATAGGTCACTTTTCCTTTTAGTGATTAGGACACATCCACGGCTTCTACGAAAAGAATAAAGGCTCTCCTCCAAGAAAACAGAATGGCTCCTTCTGCTGCCCTCCCTTATCTCTCATTTCTCTCCTCCCTATGACCAAACAATTCCTTACAGCGAGAGAGAGAGCGTTGACTTGGCCAGTAACTGAGGGGAAAGGAAAGACAGTGTTCAGGAGAGGACAGAAGAATGGCACAGACTAGGAGATCTATTCAGGGGAAATTTACCTTTTGGTTACAGATTCATCATATCTGAAATAAAATGGAAAACAGAAAATACTTACAAATATATCGAAGTAAGAGGAGTAGTAGTCATAGCGCACTACCTCCTTCTCTAAGGTGTTCTCAATGCCTCCATTCACCTGGGAAGGATGGTGAGAAGTAAAACTGAGAGGTTTACGTGTGAAAATAATACAAGAAAATATACAAGTAAGGTTGTTCTCATATACACTTTTCTGCCTACCATCTCAGAACCCTGGAATGTTAAAACGGGAGGAATGAAACACGCATCAACTCTAATAGAAAAATGCTGAATAGTATTTCCCACTTCAATTCTGAATTCATTCACTTGACAAATATAAACATATAATGAAAAAGAATGCCTTGTAAAAAACAAGTTCCTACTTTGGCAAACTAAAATGTTCAAAAATGATTCTTTTTCTCTTCTAAGACAAAATCTTCAAACATACCGATGTATAATCTTAAAGAAGACAAGTCACATTCTTCCAAGCCTGCCCTCACTTTCTGACCAGTCTCTGCTGTTTAAGGTCTTGGAAGGCCAACGGGTCCCCTGATCTTAGCAAAGATCAATGACAGCAGTTACTGTGACACAAGATAGAGGTTCAGATATTCTCTCTGGTTTTTCTTTTTTATTTGTTCCTGGCATTTGAAAATCCTGCCCTCTTAGCAATTTTCATATATACTTTTCATTTGATAGATAATGAAATAAGGGGAAGACCAGACCTACAATCAAATGTGATGAAGTTACAGTGAATGATGAAAATCAGCCCTAAGATGATAAACTTTGTCCTCTCTCGATTCTCCTATCAAGATGAATTTTAAACGATCAAGTTCAGATTCTACATATTACACTATAGAAAATATTGTTTTAAAAATCAAGTAGGGGCGCCTGGGTGGCTCAGTCAGTTAAGTGTCTGATTTCGGCTCAGGTCACGATCTCGCGGTTCGTGAGTTTGAGCCCCGCGTCGGACTCTGTGCTGACAGCTCAGATCCTGGAGCCTGCTTCTGATGCTGTGTCTCCCTCTCTCTCTGCACCTCCCCCACTCCAGTTCTGTCTCTGTCTCTCTTTCTCTCAAATAAACATTAAAAAATTAAAAAAAAAATTTTTTTTTTAACATTTATTCATTTTTTGAGAGACAGAGAGCACAAGCAGGGGAGGGGCAGAGCGAGAGGGAGACACAGAATCTGAAACAGGCTCCAGGCTCTGAGCTGTCGGCACAGAGCCCGATGCGGGGCTTGAAGTCATGAAACGTGAGATTGTGACCTGAGCTGAAGTCGGACGTTCAACCAACTGAGCCACCCGGGCGCCCTAAAAAATTAAAAAAAAAATCAAGTAATGGAACGTGTGTCTGGCACCTGCAGCAGCACCCAAGCAGACACCAGAACTGTTAGGGCCCGTGGATTAGGGCACAGGACGTGCAACAGTAAATTCCCATTTCTGATCTGGAGTACACACATCATTTGTCCTGGTAAACTGATGGAGATATCTGAAAAAGGACAAAGTGAAGGAGGATGAGCCAAAGACCTGAGCAAAGGGGGAGAAAATTAATAAGGAACACCCCTGCGAGGTTTGCTAATCGGCCTAACTGGAATTAAAGTTGCCCCAAGGGAAGGCTCCTCTTGGCTTAGATACTTTTACAAGTATATGTATTTGTTATTCAAATGAAAGTTTACTATAAACACTAGTCAGTACTTTAAAATCTCTTAAGGGGGTTTAGATTTCTGTGTAGTTTGTGCAGATGGGCTATAGATGTGCTTGACTATAGATCCCTAATAACAAACAGAACAGAAAACTTGGGAGCAAAAGGAAAGAATTATTAAAAGGCAACCAACCATGTAGTCTTATCAACTGTGTCTGTCCAGACTAAGGAAGCTTACCAAGCTCTAAAATACTAAAAGAATGATTATTCTAAGTGACCTAGGGCGCAGAGACCACCGTCCTGGCTGAGAGCCCAGGAATCAAGCTGCTGATAACAGTTCTTCAGTAAACAGTCAGTAGAAAAAGGTTTTCCACGGTATCTGCATACTTTAAAAGACCCTGATTTTGCCTGGCCTTTAAACAGAGAAATCGAAAATCTATTACCTAGAGCTCCAACTTGTGCTCTAAATTCTTAATTTCAAAACCTCTGGCTCTACCTCAAGATGTCCCCCATAGACTTGCCTTTAGTTTCACATGGAATCTCTTCCCACAGTTCTGACACAGCTGATCCTATTCTTTTTATGTTCTATCATTAGAAATCTTGAGTCCTGGGGCGCCTGGGTGGCTCAGTTGGTTGAGCGTCCAACTTTGGCTCAGGTCATGACCTCGCAGTCTGCGGTCTGTGAGTTCAAGCCCCACATCGGGCTCTGTGCAGACAGCTCAGAGCCCGGAGCCTGCTTCGGATCCTGTTTCTCCCTCTCTCTCCACCCTTCCCCAACTCATGCTCTGTCTCAGAAATAAATAAACATTAAAAAAATTTTTGTTTAAATCTTGACTCCTTCCTGAATACTGGAGATAAAAAAACTCTGCTTATCAATAAGTCTATCAGCATACTTACGTTTCTTTAAATTTTTTTTTAAGTTTATTTATCTATTTTTTGAGAGAGAGAGTGAGCAGGGCTGGGGCAGACAAGGAGAGACTCTCAAGTAGGCTCCGCACTAGAGCCTGATGTGGGGCTTGAACTCATAAACCGTGAGATCTTGACCTAAGCCACAGTCAAGAGTAGGACTCTTAACCAACTGAGCCACCCAGGCGCCCCCAGCATACTTATTTTTTTAGGATGCCTCTAAGATTAACTTTTTCCTTCCGATTCTCACCACCTTGCATGGGATTCCTTTCACAGCTTCGCAGCCAATCTGTCCCTAATGTAATCCTACTGGCAAACCAGTGCCATGAGATCTTTATCCATTCACAGAATATTTGCTGAACACTTGCTAAGTGTCGAATATGGTTCTAAATACTTCAGTAAACAAAACAGTATCCCTGTCTCTATGGAACTTATGTTTTAGCAAGGAGTGAGAGATGACAAACAAGAAAATACGTGCTGTACAGAGAACAGAAGCAGGGCAGTGCGACAGAAGTGATGGTTGACTTCTTTGGGTTAGACGCTAAGTGGAAGCCTTCCCTGTGGTGAGATCTAAGCTGACAGATACCAGCATAAGACGTCAGCATCTGCATCAAGATAAAGGAAATGAACCATTTTCATTTAGAAGGAACTAGTATAAAGGTCCAAGACAGAAGGGAGCTTGTTCTGTCCTGAGACCAGGAGGCAAGTCTGGGCTTATCCAGGAGGGCCAGGAACAGAGAGTAGGAAAGGAAGGCTGGAGAGGCTCCTTGGGGGCTATGCTGGCCAAGCTACGGCACTTGGATTTTATCAAAAGTGCTCTGGTCCATCAGAAGGGTTATAAATAGAAAGTAACATTGTTTGATTTGTTGTTTTCAGTCTCTCTGGCTTGTTTTTACAATTTTTTTAAATGTTTATTTATTATTTTTGAGAGAAAGAAAGAGACAGAGCATGGGTGGGGGAGAGGCAGAGAGAGGGAGACACAGAATCCAAAGCAGGCTCCAGGCAGAGCCCAACGTGGGGCTCGAACCCACGAATTGCGAGATCGTGACCTGAGCCAAAGTCAGATGCTTAACTGACTGAGCCACCCGGGCGCCCCAAATCTCTCTGGCTTCTAGGAGGAGAATGGATATTAGGAGGGCAAGAATGGAAGCTGGCTAATCAGTTGGGCTCCTGGTACAGGAGTCCGGGGGAGTCATAATGCTGGCTTGCTTGAGGGTGGCCATGGTAGAAATGGAGAAGACGTCATGACTTGGATCTATTTTGCAGGCACATCCCACAGGGCTTACTTTTCAACTGGATAGGGAATGTGAGAGACACAAAACAAGCAAATTAATTAAGGATGAGTCTTCATTTTTGGCCTGAGCATCTTGCTTCCTTGGAGAAAGGAGAAAAATTGGCTAAATTGGAAGTCATATATAAAGGCAAAGTACTTGGGTTACTGTTATGATTGCATAGTCCCATTCCTCTTTTGAAGGCCTAAGCACCCCTGGCGCTATTTCTTTCCTCTTTCAAAGACCAGCACGATAGGGCAGTGTAAGATATGTGCTGTATCTGCTCCGCTAAACTTCAAATCTTACTAATGTTTCTGTGGTGCTTGCCACACCTAAATCTGAAGCCTATGTCTGGCACTCAGTATGTGTGTAGACAGGTGAGAAGAACAATGGATTTCAGTGATTAGAGTGATTACAGAAACAGACCACAAAAGAAAAGGCATATGGTACAGTGTGTGGTGAAAAGCCCAGGTCAGGACTGACAATCTAAATCAAACACAACTAGAAACTGAAGGTAAAAAAAAAAAAAAAACCAAAATATCAAACCTTGCCAAAAAAGTCAAGATGTGCTATCTTAAAGATCATATAGTCTTGTGTGATCTTTTCATTTTATAACTGGGGCAACTGGCAGTCAGTGGAAAAGTTTTAGAATACATTTCTTAATTTGAAATATGCATCTCTAGGTTTACTGCAGCATTGTATAAAAGCCGGGATATGGAAGTAGCCTCAGTGTCTATCCACAGATGATGGATAAAGAAGATGTGGTGTGCATATCTATTTATCTATAGACATATATAGATATATACACACACAATATACATATACTCACACATATATATTATACATATAATATAAATACATACATTATATACACACACACACAATGGAATAGTACTCAGCTGTAAAAAATAATGTGATCCTGCCATTTGCAACAACATGGTTAGATGTAGAGTATAATGCTAAGTGAAATAAGTCAGACAGAGAAAGACAAATACCGTATGATTTCACTCACACATGGAATTTAAGAAACGAAACAAACGAAGAAAAAAAGAGACAAACAAAAACCAGACTCTTACATATGGAGAACTGTCAGTGGGGAGTTGGCAGGGAGGGGCTGGGAGAAATTGAAAAGGGAGATTAAGAGGTACAACCTTCCAGTTATAAAATAGATAAATCATGGAGATGAAAAGCACAGCACAGGAAACAAAGTCAGTAAGACTGCAATAGTGTTGTCTGGTGACAGATGGTGACTCCACTTACTGCATGAGCGCCGAGTCATGTACAGAAATGCTGAAATGTTTGATGCCTGAAACTAATGTTAACACTGCGTATGTTAATTACCTTCAATAAAAAAAAAATTAAACAAAAATACATCTCTTAATTGCTAGGCCTGGTGATTTTTTTCATTTATAACCTGTCACACACAGACATCAACCAATCCCTCCTGAGGAACAAAACAGAGTTCAGTCCACTTCACTCAGTTGAAGGGAGGAGGGAGGTGAGTGTGATCCTACAAATCCCTCACCACAGCTCTACCCCCAGGCTTCCCTCACTTAAAAGTAGGTAGTGATCTTGGTGGTAAATCAATAAATGCTTTGATTTTGTGCTGTCATTACAATCATTTTTACGTGAGCTCCCTAAAACTGCTGCTATGCTTTCCTGTTGAAAGATGTATTTCTGGGGTGCCCGGGTGGCTCAGTCTGTTTAGCATCCAACTCTTGATTACGGCTCAGGTCGTGATCCCAGGGTTGTGGAACAGAGTCCCACGTTGGGCTCTGCCTGCTTGGGATTCTTTCTCTCTCCTCCTCTACCCCTCTCTCTCTCAGTAAAATAAAAAAAAATAATAATAAGGGGTGCCTGGTTAAGTCGGTTAAGTGTCTGACTCTTGGTTTCGGCTCAGGCCATGACCTCGCGGTGTCGTGGGTTCGAGCCCTGAGTTGGGCTCTGCGCTGGCAGTGCAGAACCTTCTTGGGATTCTCTCTCTACCTCTCTCTCTGCCCCTCCCCTGCTCTCTCTCTCTCTCTCAAAAATAAATAAACTTTAAAAATTTTTTTAAATAAATTAAAAAGATGTATTTCTTTTTTATTTCTTAATAGATAGGTACTAGTTTTGAAAACATATTACTCCTTTGAAATATATGTTAATTTAAATGTTTTCTTTAATGTATACATGTGGAACAAATAATAAAAAGAGAGACTGTAAATTAGTGCATCATATCACTGGCTTGTGTGGTTTTAAACAATTCTTGCCTGTGAGGAAAGCATTTGGAAGAGATTACCTATTTGTAAACAGAGTCAAGGCTTTGGGAGAAAACAGATATATTGGGCTAAATAAAATATATTATTAAAATGTATTTCGCCTATTTTCACCTTTATTAATGTAGCAACTAGAGAACTTAATTGTCTACAAGGCTTGCGTTATATTTCCATTGGATAGTACTAGTCTAGAGAGTTATTTGACAATATAACTGCATAGACCTGACAAGATCGAGACAAACCTCCAAATGGTTCTGAACATTTTTTTCAATAAAAGATGAATGATCTCTTTGTGAAAAAGTAAAGAATAAATGCAAGAAAACTCTTAAACATGGGGATTAGAAAAGTAGATGTAACATCTAAAACATATTCCAGAGGCATGCTACATTTTTGAAGCAAGGACCAGCAATCTTTTTCTGAGAAGGGCCAGGAAATAGATACTTTTGCCTTTGTGGGCCAGATGGACTCTGTCACAACTACTCAAGTCAACTATAGCACAAAAGCCAGCCACAGGCAAAAGGTAAACAGATGGGCAGGGCTGTGTTCCAATAAAACTTTATAAAAACAGGCCAGCTGAATTTGGCCCCCAGGCTATAGTTCGCTAACTCCTGACAGAGAACAAAACACCATGAATTCAAATTTCAAAGTGAGTTTTAAATGAACTAGCCTTTGTTTTAAAAAATAACAGCACAGACCAAGAGAGGTCAAAATCAGCTGGAAAAGAGCACTATCCCCCCCTTTGGAAAAACACAGAATTCACTAAATGACACAGAAATGAGGAGAAAAATAAGAAAATTGTTTCTTGGCTCTGGAAACAATTCTTATGTAAAGTCATGGGGAAGAAAAACACTTACATTTAACTCTATTATCCACAGTAACGTTACAAATAAGAGGTCAAAGGTGACAAACAAACAGAAAGTCCTCCGGACATCAGATATGCCTTTCTTCTCCCTTCCTTCATAGGACTCAATCCTGGCCATGAGGTGTGCAGGGTTGATGGAATGAACGTCGCGCAAGGAAGCGTGAGAGCTCTGGCTCCCGGTGAGGGCGTTCTCCATGTCTTCTTGCAGGGGGTTCATCCTGGAGGCGGGTTAAGGGAGCCTCTCTCCAACTTCACCATCCCTGGAGAGAAGACAGCTTTGTGTGAAATCAGAGCTCACCTAAAACCACCATGCCACTCCACCTCCGCACAACTGTTTCTCTAGCTGAGCGACAGTGTCGTCACTGAAGACACCTGTGTCCTGATGAAGACATAAAGCCAAAGGGAAATGAGACGTGCCTCTTGATGCTCTCAATATTACAAACGAGCTGGTACAGACATGACTGGCAGCAGAGAAGAATGCAAGTGTGCCCCACTAAAGAGGGAAGACAGGATGCTGACCACACGAGGAGGGGGTAACTGAGAACCTGGAGCAAGCCGGTTCCCGTGCGTTTCCAGGGAGAAAACCTCTCCAAGTGTGTGTCATTACTCAGGAAAACATTTCCCGAAAGCTCCCCAGAGAGCGTGTGACTAGGACGTGAAAACTAGACACAGAAAACATTGTCTCCTGAAGAGGAACTGCTTTCCACCAAAAGTATCTAATAAACTGATCTTAGTGTTTCCCCATTACGTCTTAATGAATAAGCATGTGTCAGGCCCCTTCTTGGAAAAGTACCCACACCCCCAAAGTTCATCAGTGTTACGCAAACACCTCTGCTGATGACCCAAGTTACAGCTCTATCTAGAGATCCAAGACCCCCTCTCCCCAAGGCTAGGATGTGCTTCTATGCTAAAAGTGAAAGATTACTAACCTAAATGATCTGACCTCCTCAAGAAGGAGGCAAAATCATGAAACAGTATGGTGGACGGTATTGCTGTGTTCCTTCTACAGCACCTCTCCCCGTAGGGGGACACTAGACACCTGGCTCTACTGACCTCATGTGCGTTTCCCCGGGCCAATTTTACCCGCTTCTGTCCACACGTAAGAACCCTGCACTGGTTCTCCTTTCCTTCTGCCACAGTGACTGGCAATGTCCAGATAAGGAAGAACATTTTCAAGGCGGGTAAAACGGAAGTTGAAAACAGACTGCTGACATCTCCCAGAAGCATCATGGTCCCGCTCGGTCCTACTCACAGTCCAGAACAGTGTCGCTACACATGGTCCTCATTTCTTTCCCTTCCCATATTCCAGGGACAAAAGTCCCTTCCACATTTTCATACGATAAAACGACGTAACATTTTCCAAAGCAGTTTGGTTATACGAACTAAGATGCTTTAAGATATTCATACCTACTGGTCCGGTAACCCCAGGCCAAGACAAAAACTGATCTATGTCACTAGAGGTTGGGTTAGTGATGTTAGTGATTACCCGTGAGCAAGAGAGAGGGAACAGAGACTAGAGCTCACAAGTTTGGTCAAATTCCATTTCTTGGCCTGAGTAGAGCTACCATGGCTGTGCTCCCTTAGTGATAATTTACTGATGTCGGGTAGTTGTTTCAATGGGGCACTGACTTGCAAATATTCAAAATGCTGTATGCTTACGTACACGTACGCACATATGAATGGTGTGTGTGTGCCTGTTAGGTAGACTTTATCATTATATATGTATAATAGTCCCAATGAGAAAACAATCTAAATATCTAACAAAAAGGGAATAATGAGATACATCATAGTATAACCACAGTATAGTCATTAAATAAGGTACTCCAAACTTAGAAAAATGATTACGTTATAATAGTAACTAGACTAAAATCTCAACATCAAATGGAACACAGGCACAGACAGCATTTTCACAACTTTGTAAAATAAAACCAAATTTTTAAAAGAATGTACCTATGAAACATATCAAATGCTAATACTGATTATCTCTGCCTGGTGATATATTTTCCCCCTTTTATCTTTTCCATGTTTTTGTATTTCCTATTTTGCACATATTGTGTCTACAACACAGGGACTAAATTAAAACATCATTGTGGTAGAGTCCTAGACAGATGTCCCAGGACTCTATGAGGCTCTTCCCTCTCTTTCACACATCTGGGTGACAGGAGATAACAGCCTATTGAGCATTCTGAAAAGCTCAGTAGGAGTCCACTTCAGTGCTTTGTAAAATAAAATACAAAATTCCAAAAGTTCAAAGTATTCTACACAATTTCTTTCTCAATGAGACCAACACCATCCTAAGGGAAGGGATTCCAATGGCATATTCCCCTGTCCAGTTGTTTTTAAAATAAAGCTTGCAAAACACTAACTTTATTCTGCCAGACTTCTAACAGTTAATTCTGGAACAGTAAGTAAAAAGGAATGTAACTATGTTTTCTGTGATAAAACACACACAAAATTCAAAAAGATACCAGAGACGCTCTCTAAATCTGAACCTGGATAAATAGAGACACATTTCTGTGGCAACACATTCTACAGCAAGAAAAAGGAACCCAAGTAGTTTTTAAACTGATCTAATATTATTCTATTAGCAAGTATATTTAAAAATTAATTTAACCATTTTTTAAAATTTTTTATGATTTTTTTTGAGAGAGAGCAAGAGCATGGGTGCACAGGAGAGGGGCAGAGGGAGAGGGAGAGGGAGAGGGAGAGGGAGAGAGAGAGGGAGAGAGAGAGAGAGAGAGAGAGAGAGAGAGAGAGGGAGGGAATCTTAAGCGGGCTTCACACTCTGCACAGAGCCCCACGTGGGGCTTGATCCCATGACCTTGGGATCATGACCTGAGTCGAAATCAAGAGTCGGATGTTCAACTGACTGAGCCACCCAGGCACCCTTAAAAATTAATTTAAACTCTTAAATCTACTAAACTGTATGGACGATTCAACAAATTCACAATTCAAACTCAGGGCTGTTTTTAGGAAGAAAATCGCTTTTCTCAGGCTCATGCATTCCTCCTTCCCTGAGCCCACTCCTCATGAATACAAAGGGATCCCAAAGGAAAACATCACTCCTAGAAATCTGAGGCTATTTCAAACTAAAATCTGACATCATTCAACGGCATACACCTTCCCTGAGAAACGAGGATCATTCCGTTATCTTTCAGATGCATACACAGAACTGCTAAGTAGCTAGAATCTACAGATACTTGCACACCTTTAGCAATAGTTACCCAAAGCACAGATTGTTGTGAGCAGAAAGAGAGAGAGAGCTTCCTTATAAGGCGTAAAAGAGGACACCACACAAAGCCCCTTTCTACTCTACAATGACAGGACTTCATCCTAACCCTGTCCTTCCAAAAGGTTCAAGTATGAAACCTTACAGAAGACGTCACTGAAATGCTCTCCACATTCTAATCCCCAGGCAGGTCAAGTACATCTCCTCCAGGTCCCCCTAGGGCCGTGGATATTATGTCACTTCTGAAATTGCTTACCACAATGTGCCTTAATTATCCACTCGCCTGTCTCTCCTGCTAGTCAGTGTGTTCCGTGAAGGCCTTGAATTTGATTTGCACATCCCTGTGCCCCAAGGACTACCCCAGTACACGGGACATGGCAAGAACAAAACAAACGTCGACTAAGTAAATTCTACCACCTCACACAGAGACCCGCAGAGCCGGCTTTCACATTCTCTGCACTGGAGAGGCCACAACTGTTTTTTCCAAGGAAGAGCTTGGATATTCTCCCAGGTATAATTTTGGAAGCACTAAATATTCAGTTCTTGGTACTGAGAGCCTCTCTGGGGTTGGTTTAAGGAAAGCTAAGCCTCTCTAAGGAGGGGGGTAAGTACCGAAGAGCTGTATACACAGGAACCTAAATCTGCAACGCAAGATTTATTCCAACCATGGGGGACATATGGGGGATGAGGGTGGAGAACTACAAAGAAAAGAAAAGAAAAACATCCCCTTATCTTTTTCCGGCATTTGCGTGAGGAGATGAGAATCTTTTTGTTCTTTCAGTTTTTGAAAATAAGATTCACGTCTTCGTGAATCTCACATGAATCGCTGTCCTCCTCTGTACTGTAATAATAGCCAGCCATTTCTACATTATGCTACATTAACAAGGTGCTCCAAAGTTCAGGGGCATAACACGATCTATATTTATTCTCAAGCTCACAGGTCTACAGGTTGCCTGAAGTTCAGCTGATCTCGTGGGGGCTCAGCTGGGCAACTCTGCTTCTAGGGGCAGCGCAACTTGGCTTCAAATCGTGTTGGATGCAGGTCAGCTCTCTGTGTGTCTTCCTCCTCAGACCAGGACTATCTGGGTCACGAGCTTTTCACAGCAAGTGGCAACAGCACACGAGACAAGGGAGACCATGTAAATACATTTAAAATCTCTGTATATATCACGTCTGCTCATATTCTATCGGCCAAAATCTTCTCTCGAGGCCATGCCCAAAGGCAGTAGAGCTGGGATGTACACTCTGCTCAGAGAGGAGAAGGCAAGTGAACATTTGCTGGTTAATATTCCAGCCTGGCACAGCTATCAGTGTTCTAAACCAGGGGTTGGCAAACTGTAGCCTAGAGGTCAACTATGGTTTGCTACCTGTTTCTGAGTATCAGGTTTTAACAGAACACCACCACATCCTTTCTGAGGGTCTGTGGATGCTTTCACACTAGGACGACAGAGGTGAACTATCACAACAGAAACCATATTTACTTTCTGCATTTTTCCAGAAAAAGGGATGACTGCTTTCATCAGCTTCACAAAGGAGACCCAGGCGAGATCTGGAGTGATTCAGGCTAGCAACTGCAGGCTAACTGATGAATATGAATCCTTCCAATGCGTGCTCTGATTGTGTGGTTAGCAAAAACCTGCAGTTCATTTACCTGAGGGCCACTTCAAATGGCATGAACATGCTGCTCGTGGACTTAATTCTCTTTCCTTAACTCCACACTACTAAAATTGGAGAAAAATTCTGTCTCATCTATGCTGGTAGCTTCTTAAACGAGGATATCCTTCCCACGTGGAAAAAAACAAAAACAAAACAAAAAGAACTGAGATCCTTTCTGCTTCCAAGAAGAATTGCTTACATCTTTGGGTTTCTTCCACCGCACTGGTCCCCAGGCTGGGTGCAAAGCTGAGCCAAAGCTTCAACTCCATCTGCTTGAGCATAGAATCGATACGCTCCAGACGTTAAACAGCGGCTGCTCTGAGCACTAGTCATCACTGCTGGCCTCATACAAAAGTCCCAGAGTTTCTTGCACCTTCCTAGAGAGAGCCTCTGGGCACCAGCTGGGGGCATCAAACCACACCTTTCATCCCCAACACCCAGCCTTCTTCTCTTACTACTTACGGCTACAGTCAGGACACTGTATGTTCTTCTCCAAGAGAGTGCCAGAATAACAGACACTGAAATCATTTAATTCAGAATGACTTTAGGTCGTCATCTTAACCAAAGGCCTAGGGAGCAGAACTGGCTTATCGACATGTTCTGCTTGGTCTGGCACAGTGTTTCTCAAGATTTTGAACTAACTGTCAACATTTTAAATAATGAAGTTTCATATAAAACTCCAGACTTCCAGCTTCTCTTGAAAAGTTAAAAGCAGAATCAGGAGGCCTGCATTTCCTTACCACGGCAGTAAGGCTGATGACCTCTTTAGGCGTAATATGCACTTTCCACTCGGCCTCAGTTTCGACCTAGCTCGGAGGGGTTTAAGTTTGCCAGTCTGATCGATTTCCACTCCCTTGTTTCACAGGCAAAAAGACATATTAGTGCCTGAAGACTGTGTCTCATCATGTTGTTTCAAAGCTTTCTTCATCTTTGTTGACCAAATTATTCTTGCCTGTAAAACAAATGTATGCTTAAACTTGAAAAAAAAAAAAAAGAAATAAGAATCTGAGGCCTACATGGATTACAGGGATGTGCCCATCTAAAAGAGATTTTAAGATATATTTTAGGATTAAAGCTCAAATCTTTTACTTCTTTCCTCTCCATCACTCTAAGAGGAAACAGGATTACAGGGATGTGCCCATCTAAAAGACATTTTAAAATGTATTTTAAGATTAAAGCTCAAATCTTTTACTTCTTTCCTCTCCATTCAGGAGAGGAAACAGGAGGGACATCTGTAGGTGTTTAAATGGGCCTTGGATGCAGGCATTGAATTTGAGCTTCCCCAAAGACCCGGGCTGCCTCAGCTGGGCCCACTCTACCCTAAGACCAGGTTTCTATGGGAGCAGGTAGCAGACTGAGCTGACTATCCTCTTGCGAGGCGCATATGTTAGACCTAGTTTATGATGGTAAAAGTCCTATTTAGAGCTTGCAGGTTACAAGATGAAACAGCTAGAACTGGGGAATGGGAATACTGAGCGGATAACCTGACATTTACAAACATGCCTTGCCAGTAAGAGAAAGAGGCATGGTAACTAAGAAACCTAGAGACTTTAAAGAATAAATATGCACAGAAAGAGAGGATGTGGGAAGGAAGCTAAAGCTAATTTGGGGCATTAAAAAACATAGTAAAGCAATCTTCATATTTTTTTTAAGTTTATTTACTTATTTTGAGAAAGAGAGCATGTATGTGCATTGAGTAGGGGAGAGACAGAGAGAGAGAGAGAGAGAGAGAGAGAGAGAGAGAATATCCCACACCGTCAGCACAGAGCCCCATGCGGGGCTCTATCCCACGAACCATGAGATGATGACCTGAGCCGCCATCAAGTGTTGGATGCTTAACCAACTGAGCCACTGATGCACCCCATGGCCTTCATATTTTAAAGTTATCAATATGGGGGGAGGAAAGTTCTGCCATGCCTAAAAATGTCATGTCAAATTCAATCAATGATTAACTTTTCATAAAATACAGCTTTCTACTTAATGCTTGCTTACATGAAGCTGCTTGTATTTTTTAAAACTTTCAAAGTTGTTTGTAGGTAAGATGTTCTAAACGAAGAAACAAGTATGATTCCCCATCCTGTACTTCTTGGTGCTGTTGATGCTGTGACATATGCCAACCTTACCCTGAAAGTAAAGACCTGGGAGAACGCTGACGGAGGTGGCTTGAGAAAGACTGGCAGGGGGCAAGGTTAAGGAGCTGACACCATTGTACAACCCTGCAGCTTCCTGAGCAGGAGAACTGGCGTTACGAAACACTACAAGAAGTTTAACTTATGAGCAGACTGCCCACTACCATTATGTTCACATTTCCAAACAGTCTTGGCTTACTTTACGCCACGTATTTTCCAAACAAAATACAACGTTGAGAAAAATACTTCTACAATCTAGGCTATAGGACTGAATTTTATTTTCTTGCTTCAAGTTTTTATTTAAATTCTAGTTAGCTAACATATAGCATAATAATTGTTTCAGGAGAAAAAATTTGTGATTTATCACTTATATACAACACCCAGTGCTCATCCCAACAAGTGCCCTCCTTAATGCCCATCATCACCCATTTGGCCCATCCCTCCACCCACCTCCCCTCCTTCAACCCTCAGTTTGTTCTCTATAGCCATTAAAGAAAAATGAAATCTTGCCATTTGCAACGATGTGGATGGAGCTAAAGAGTGCCACGCTAAGCAAAATAAGTCAGAGAAAGACAAATACCATATGATTTCACTCACATGTGGAATTTAAGATACAAAACAGATGAATACCGGATTGGATTTTATAACACCTACATAGCATATTCAAGTTAGCAGTTTAAACAAGAGGAAATTCCTGGATAGAGAGAAACAATTGGAGATTGCTAGATAGAGAAATCTGGGAGGGGGGGGGGGATTTTTTTGGAGAATTAAATTAAATTAAATAAAATTTTTATGGAGAATTAAATAAAACCCTCCAACTGTTTGGTATTACTTCAAATAAAAACAAATCTTTCCTGAGTCAAGGAGTCAAGTTTTGCCAGTAGAAACCTATTAATTTGACAACTGAGTGGAATATTTAAAAAAGAGAAAGAAAAAAATTATGTGCATGTATGAAACCCTGCAAGGCTTTTTATAGACTTCCCCATATCATCAGGACTACAATGGGGGAAAGTGGGGGAGAATTTTGAAACAATTAAAATAATACTGCTCTCTGAGAGTTAAACTATACATTTAACACACAATGACTCGCAGTCCAAGATAGAAGGTGCTGACGGGACTTATCATCAGCTAGGCTGTAAGGAGGGGAAGAGGAAATGTGCCCTTCAGAGAGGAGACGGGTCAGTCCAGAAAACACAGGGAGAGGAGTGTCACAAACGAATAGTGGCTGTACCCAACCCGGCATCTTCAAGAGGGAGTGCCTTGCCTGATGGATTTTAAGTATCTCCAGTCCAGCAGCCAGATTATTCTTCTGATTAATACGATGGCTAAGGATATCATTAGTCCTTTTTGTCACTGACAATTTAATAATTCCCTGCATGCTTCCCACCACCTTTTAAACATTCCGTTTCTTATTAAAACATCACAGTTTGAGTTGGGAGACAGTAAGACTGGTCAGCTTGAAACAAACTCAGTCTACACAGCACTTACAGTGTTCACTGCAGATTTTAAGATGTGAGTTGACCCATGTGAGGCAGAGCCACTCTCCACTGGGCTCTCTGTAAACAGATGGGGACAAATCAGGTCTCCCGGTCAACACGAAAGAGGGCTGGACTATAACACTAACAAAGTCAATGTGATGCCTCTATGAAGCTGTTTGGGAGATGGATGTCTAGCTGTCTCCTGATGACCCTCAAAAGCACTGCTTTCTGGAAACATCTAGAGATACCATTCAGACACCACCTTAGTGATGGGTTAGTCATCTTTAAAATATTAGCATATTCTGTGTATAATACACAAGAGGTGACATTTTAAAAAAGAAGTAAAGAAAGCTGTGCCTTTACTGAAGTATTCTTCCAATATCTCTTTAATTTTTTTTAAAAAAAATTTTAATGTTTATTTATTTTTGAGAGACAGAGACAGAGCATGAGCGAGGGAGGGGCAGAGAGAAAGGGAGACAGAATGTGAAGCAGGCTCCAGGCTCTGAGCTGTCAGCACAGAGCCCGACATGGGGCTCAAACCCATGAACTGTGGGATTATGACCAGAGTTGAAGTCGGCACTTAACCAATTGAGCCACCCAGGCGTCCCCTCTTCCAATATCTCTTTGTAAGCTTACATGCAATTATCAATAATTTTCTGTAAGTGAATTATTAAGAGCACCACAGTTATCAGGCTCCAAACAGATATAGAATAACTGAACTTGACTCTGCAATGCTAATACAGTACATTTGCTTATTTTAAAATCTGACTTACAAGTATTTGAGTATGATTACTAGTTCATAACCAAAAAAAAAAAAAGCAGGGAGGTTCTTAGTAAGTATAGAAAATCTTCAAAAACTCAAGATTCATAATTAAGCTCTAAAGATTCTGCCATATATCCTCTTAACTAAGCAAGTATAGCTAATGTTTGTATTTCTAAAAATTGAGAAGTGTCATACATTTGAAATCAGGTTTAAGATTTACCACTCAGTATCAATAATGTATGCCTTACCAGAAAGAACAGAGATAACAAATGCATCTTAAAAACAAAGAAAATGTAAAAGCTAAGTAAACGATAGATTATGATCAAAATGGAAGGTGTGACAGTTTATTTTTTAAAAAATCCTATTCGGTATCTTGAAGATATACATACGGATGCTGATTATTCGAATACATAATAAAGTTTTTTTAAAGACAGATAATTCTTTTTGTAACCCTTCAATCACAGACTATATACTATTTTGAGCATATTTTGATACACTTACAACATTTAGCATAAAACTATACTATACTTACTAAACTAAACTATACTTACTAAAAATATCTAATTCAGTAAGTCTTGCAATTAGGAACTGTCTACAGAAAAACAATGCATAATAGACACTCATAACATAGCAGTACTTTCTAAAATAACTACTGAGATAAATACATTTAATTTTTTTTAATAGTATTTTTAAAATGACAGTAAGACCTTAGGAAAATGTTCACAGGGAGATGTTTATAAAAGAACTCTAAAAATGTTCTATTAAAGATGCATTTAGATAAGAACATGTCAAACTCTCTGATATTCAGTGTAAATATCCATTTTTCTCCTCTCCTATATCAGGGATGAGAAATGCATACAATAAAAGTAACACATCTTACTCTGAAAAACAATACATTATGTTGTATAATTAAAAAATGACAGTAAAAACAGTGGAAAGGTGTCATAGTTGTGCTTATCATCAAATTCACTTCCTTAAAGTGCTTTAATTCCTTTTTAAATAAAGAATAAAATTTTTAAAATGAGGCATTTAAATTATAACGTTACAAAAACTGTAAGTATCCCACAGGGAAAAACATTAAAAAGGAAAAAAGAAAAACAGTGAACACAATTAATAAATAAATCTGAAAGGAGAATGATAAATGTTCCACGCTGGGGGATGGGTATAATGTGATTCATTACACTAAACTCCCTACTTTTGTACATGGGTAAATGTTTCTGTAAGTTTAAGATCTATAAATAAGCCTAAGAAATGGGCAAACAAGCAAACCTAGATTGCAGAGGGGGCGATTAAGAAAGGAATACAAGTAACACTATTAGGAGAGGTGGTTTTTCAAACAGTAAGTGACACTTCACACTCATTGTCTTTGAAAAGCATAAATACTTTGGAAATATTACATCAAGAAGATGTAGATGGGCTGACTACAATGAATCAACCAGAATGAACCCAAAAGGAAAAGTGAAAAAGTTGACAAAGAATTACCTGGCAAAGGAACTAGAGTCAGACAGTTTGATTGGTATTTCAAAATTGGGGGAAAAAAATAAAATTTTACAAACTTTAAATGTTATGGTATGTTCCATAACATTAAAAAAAAGAAACAAAGAAAGTGAGGTTACCCTTAAAGCTAGAATAATCTGACATTATCTGACCAAGAACATACAGGGACAAAGAATACAACACAAGTATGAACTAATCCTATCTATTGACATGTTATTATATATTATATAACACTGCATATACCACATATTAACCTAATAGCAAAATGAGTCATTTCCGTAGCGCAGACTGAGTTAGGCACAGTGCTGAGTTCTTAACGTACATTAGACTCCTTTAAACCTCGCGACTGCTCCCATGAGTAGATCTGTATTCAAATGTTCCTGAAACATCACATAAATAAGTAAAAACTCATATAAATAAAAACTAAACCTAATAAGAAGGCAGATTATCTCTGTTCACCCATTAAAATGTTTCTTTGCATTTCAAAAACATTCATAAACACAACCTATAATTCATTTGGGCCAAAAAGCTTTGAAATTATGTACATTTTGACTGGTTTTCAATTTGGGGGGGGGGACTGGCATAACTTCAAACTTTGTGAGACTCTTCATCTCCATCTAGACATCTACTGTCTTCCGCTTTCCTTAAAATGTGGTTCTCTCAAGTCTCTTATTCTCCAAGTTTTAAAAGAGACATAAGGAAATACATTAGTGATATAAGAAAGACAACAGTGTAAACGGAGAAAAAGCGACAACTGATAATCAGCATCAGGAGATACAGAACAGGGGCAGACAAGAGAGGACTGTGTGCCCATCTTCAGGGGCCATATGTGTGCCACACTACTGATTTATCAGGAGAAGTCAGAAATCTGAACTGTAATAGGAAATTGACCACATACCAAGTATTAGTTCAATTAAACAAACAATAAAACGACTAAAGATCAAGGAAAACTCATTACCTATAAACTATCTGCCCAGAACTTTCCTAAGTTTTTCTGCAAAAAATATCTACAGATGATAAAGATGCCATCAAAACTCAGCTGCGAAAGACCAGAACTACTAGTCATTCTAGCTCATGGAGAAAGAAACCTACACATCAAAATATACTGAGGGTTCCACTTAAAAGTTAATGAAACAGAGGCGCCTGGGTGGCCCAGTGGGTTAAGCGACTCTTGATTTAGGCTCAGGTCATGATCTCACAGTTTGTGGGTTTGAGTACCACTCTGTCAGCATAGAGACTGCTTGGGATTCTCTCCCTCACTCTCTGCCCCTACCCTGCTTGTGCACACACGTGCACACACAGTCTTCCTCTCTCTCTCAAAAAAATAAGCATTTAGAAAATAAATAAAAGTTAATGAAACAAAGCCATCTTCCTGGGTTATGTAGTAGAAGAAACTGCAGGTGAATAACATGATTTTAGGATGAGGAATCTGTAAGAAAGAGAAACAGATCTCAACACATAAAAATAAAAAGCTTCCCTATCTTAAACACATTAGAAGTAAAACTTACATGATTAAAGACACAATGAAGACCTTACAATTCAATTAGAAAAATGGGCAAAGAAAGACAAGGCACACAAGGAAAAGAAATTTCTTTTGAATAAAAAAGAACTCTCATCCAACACCTGTAAATTTTTTAGAGAAGCAAATTAAATTCATGAGATCATTTATTAAATAGTTTCCAGGGACCTTCAGGTAGACCTCAAACTCCTTAATCTTGCCTAACCTAACACGTGGCCTACTTCTGCCTCCCTCTCCAGAACCACTTCAGGCCGAAAATCACAAGCACTTCCCTAAAGGAATCACATTCTCAGGCACCTCTACTTGTAATTTTCCCTCTACTGGACTGCTCCTCTCCCTACCTCTCTGGCTTACTCATCCAGTAAGCCTTATCTCAAAGGCCATTTCCTCCAGGAGGCTTTGGCTTCCTCCCACTCTTCCACACCTTTCTCCCCTGAGCAGAGAACAGTATAGACCTCTATAATGACATTTATTATGCTGCAGCAAGACTATTTTTGCTCTTTTTTTTTTTTTTAAAGCAACAGCTTGCTTACAATGTTGGGATTCACCTATTTACCAATTCCTTCATTCTGGACAGTGAGAGTGGGGAGAAACTAAAGAGAAAGAGACAGATGAAAAGAAAGAAGGAAGGAAGGAAGGGAGGGGAAAAAAGGAAGAAAGGAAGGAAGGAAGAGGGGAAGGAAAGAAGAAAATGTAAAATTGCATTGAAAACATTAAAATAAATTTAACAAAATATATGCAATAAATTTAAGGAATAAATTTAGCAAAACATATGCAAGATCCCAACACTGAAAACTGTAATACACTGCAGAGAGAAGAAATAAAGATGAAAATAAATGGAGAAATATACAGCATTTATGGATTGGAAGAATTCAGTGGTAACATTTTAATTCCTCCCAAACTGATCTACAGAGTCAGCTTAATTCCAATAATAACCCCACCAAAGTTTTTATGGTAGAAATTGATACGTTATTTCTAAAATGTATATAGAAATGCAAAGAAATGAGAATATCCAAAGCAATCTTGAGGAAGAACAACAAAATTGGAAGACTCCTACTACCTAACTTAAAGATCATCTATAATGCTTCAGGAATGAAAACAGTGTGGTACTAACATACAGATCAACAAATAGATCAACAGAACATAACAGACAGCCTAGAAATAGAGCTGCACTTATTTGATCATTTGACTTTTGACAAAGATGTCAGAGCAATCCAATGGTGGAAAGAAAGTCTGTGTTCAACAAATGCTGCTGGGACAACCAGACATCAAAACTGAAAAACAAACAAACAAACAAAAACGAACCTTGAACCCTAACACCAGACAAAAATTAAGAATGTGAAGTAGAATATTTTTACAACCTATTTGTAGGCAAAGATTTCTTAGAGAAGACACACACAAAAAAACCATAATCATTATTAAAAAACTATATTTGACTGTCTTGAGGGGTTCCCACTGGTCAATGTGGGACAACTTGAACATGAAAACAAGTAATGACATTATTAACTTTACAGAAAAATATATCAGATAAAAAAAAAAGGAAGAAAAGGGGCAGCTAGGTGGCTCAGTCAGTTAAGCATCCAACTTCAGCTCAGGTCATGATTTTATGGTCCATGAGTTCAAGCCCCATATCGGGCTCTATGCTGACTGCTCAGAGCCTGGAGCCTGCTTGGGATTCTGTCTCCCTCTCTCTGTGTCCCTCCTAGCTTGCACTCTGTCTCTCTCTCTCTCAAAAATAAACATTAAAAAAATTTTTTTAAAAAGGAAGAAAAGATAATAAAATGAGAAAAATCAATAATCTGTAACCCTTAGTTGGAATAACAGAATCATGTCAGAATCTTCAATGAATGCTAAAAATTATTATGAAGCTGTTGAGAAATAGGATCTTCACAGTCTCAAAGTATTATCCCTCAGATTATTTAATAATTCCATTGGGGATAATACACCTTTATAGTGAAGAGATCTAGCAGCCACCGTCTGTACCAAGTAATGAGGCGGCATCACCAATACTGGAATAAGCAGACATTATATATCTTCTGACATGAAGTAGGAGGAAGTACGTAACACCAATCATCTGTTATGATACACCCTCACCGAAAATGTTTCACCTGATTTCAGTCATAAAGAAACACCCAGACAAACGCAGCATTTGGAACGTTCTCCAAGACAGGTACTGTGGACTGTTCAAAGAAGTCAATGTGGTTAAAAACAAAATAAAGAACAGAAAAAAAGGAAAAGTGCTGTGGATACTCTTCAAACTTAAAAAAAGCATAAAGAGACACAACCATCAAATGCAATGCATGAGCCTAGACTGAAATTGAATTTAAAAAAAAAAAAAAAAAAAAAAGGAAGAGAAGTTACAGAAGACAATTGGGGAATTGATTATAGCTTAGTATTCTGGTTATGTAGGAGAATGGCCCTATTCTTAGGAAATGCATGACGAAGTCCTGAGTAGTTAAGTGTTGTGAAGTACACAGCTTAACTTACAAATAGTTCAGAAAAACTAAGGACAGAAAGATGTTTTGTAATAAAGTTGCTCTATTTATCTACCCACCCATCCAGCATCTATAAACATACATATGATACAAATATATTTACATGTAATGTATATACAGTATGCATATGCGCATGTAGCATATAAAGATATTAAAGAGAGCGCAGGCAAATTTTCATTGCAAAAAAATCATTAAATTGACTTTGCTACAGTGGGGACTACCTTTTTTGAGTACAGAGGAACCAGAATCATCCTAGAAAACGGCTTAAACCAGTTTTTCTATAACGAAGAATGCACTACGATTTTGTACACATTTGCATAATAATTCTGTACATGATAGTTTGAGACACAGTGACAGACTAAAAGGAAAACCTCTATAAGTGCTCAGGACCCCAAATCATTTTACCCATTATATAATAACTATCAAATTATCCCCACACAAATGAAAACTGGCTGAAGACTTCTAAAGTGCTTGTGACTATAGACAGGAGTCACTCTGTCTGAACTTTCAGCCCGTGTCAAATACCTAAGAATGGCCTTTTTGTTGTTGTTGTCACGAGGCCTAAATGAAACAGCGGAGGGTATACTGAACGAGAATTCAGGGTCTAAAGTTTGCTTAGGTCTTTAATGAAAATGTGCATAAGATAGCACTTTTCTGTAAGCTTTTCCAAGCCAAATCTGTCCTTCATTCGGTTCCACAGATTTGTACCCAGACACCTCAGGAAAGAATTTTACAAGGCATCATCCACTGAGGCTCAGCCTCAGTGCCGTTTTATTCATGCAGATGATTTCTTTCTTTTTCTTTTCTTTTTTTTTTTTTTTTTAAAGCTTATTTATTTCAGAGAGGGAGAATGAGAGTGAGCGAGCAGGGGAGGGGCAGAGAGGGAGAGAAAGAATCCCAAGCAGGCTCTGCACTGTCAGGGCAGCCTGGCTTGGGGCTTGACCTCAAGAACTGTGAGATCATGACCCGAGCAGAGATGAGGAGTTGGACACTCAAGCAACTGAGCCACCCAGGTGCCCCCGTGCAGCTGGTTTCTTATAGTAACACTGGTACCTACACTTCCACACCACTTCCTTCTGTCCTTTCTCTTCACTTTAAGAATTTAGAAATGTCCAGCTCCATAGTGATATCTCTATATAATGTCCATGGTTTTATTCCAAATATTTATTTTCTGGGTCTCATATTTTCTACTGTTCTTTACTCACTTGGGATATAATGAAAGCTTTCGTTCCATCCTGATAAATCTACTCGCTCTTCGCTACTATACTTTCTGCCCCAAGCACACACATTCAAGGCTCTCTGTTAAAACCCCGTCATTTCCCACGGCCTTGTCTCATTCAATGATTCCTGCTAATATCAGCAGACCAAAGTAACTGTACATAAGCAGGATTTAACCTTTCAACAATATGCTTCAAGACTAAGATTTATTTAGAAATTAATTACCAATGGCTTGGAAAAACTAAAGCAGAAAACAAATATGGTGTTTTTAAGTCAGTCCTCTAATAACACTAATTTATCTCCCAAGCCCACACCTGTTTTTAGAGAAACTTAATTTTATGTTTATTTATTTTTGAGAGAGAGAGAGAGAGAGAGAGAGAGAGAGAGAATCCCAAACAGGCTCCATGCTATCAGCGCAGAGCCCAATGCAGGGCTCAATCTCACAAACCATGAGATCATGACCTGAGCTGAAATCAAGAGTTGGGTGCTTAATGGACTGAGCCACCGAGGCGCCCATAGAAAAACTTAATTCTCTAAGTGATTTTGGCTTGGGTTATGATCTTGTGGTTCATGGGATCAGGCTCCACACAGGATTCTGGGATTCTCTCTCTCTCTCTCCCTCTCTCTGCCCCTCCCCCCAAATAAATAAAATTTTTTTTTTCAACGTTTTTAATTTATTTTTGGGACAGAGAGAGACAGAGCATGAACGGGGGAGGGGCAGAGAGAGAGGGAGACACAGAATCGGAAACAGGCTCCAGGCTCCGAGCCATCAGCCCAGAGCCTGACGCAGGGCTCGAACTCACGGACCGCGAGATCGTGACCTGGCTGAAGTCGGACGCTTAACCGACTGCGCCATCCAGGCGCCCCTAAATAAAATTTTTTAAAAAAAGAAAAAAAAGAAATATTAGATTTAAAGATGGCTGGATAAATGTATACTGATGTTCTTGTACTTTATGAGGCAAACCAAAACATATACCGAGAAACTGAATCTGGATGGGCACTACAAAATTTTAAAATTGTCCTTGATAATTTCTGAAAACTCAAAGTTTGCCAGGAATATAGCACGTCTACTTTATTCCACAAATACATCTTGAGCACCCAAACCGTGTCAGGCCTTCCTCTGAGCACTGAGCTTATTTTCTAAAGTAAGGGGACAGAAGATAAACAAAAAAGCATTGTGATTTTAAACTGGGAGTGGTCAGGATGACCTCCCTGAGAAGGTGGAGCAAAGACCAGCAGAAAGCAAGGCAGGTAGAGGGAAGGATAAAGGGTAACATCCCGAGGTGGGGTGAAGTTGGCCGCGTAGGCATCCAGACAGGTCACTGGCTTTCACCTTTGCTGGAGCTAAGTAACAGAGCTGGAGACCAACATGAGAGGGTAAGAGAGAAGAAGGGGCAGAGGATCTTACAGGCCACTGTAAAGACTTTGATGAGATAGGAAGACTGGAAAGTTTTCACTAGGCGAGAAACCTGATTCAACTGAAGCTTTAAGAGGCTCTCTAACTGAACCACAGAAGCAGGAAGACCAATTCGCGGGTTACGGCAACGATTCAGGCAACAGGTGACGCATTGACTTGGGAGACTACAGTGGTAGCAGTGGGGGCGGTAAGAATCGATTGGTTCTAACTACAGAGCCAAAAGCATTTGTTGATGGACTGGATATGGGGCGGGGGAGCGCAGGGGGGATAAAGGAAGGACTAAAGGAGAACTTTCAGAATTACAGCCTGGGGAAATGGAAGGATGGAGTTGCTATTTGCTGCAATGGAGAAGACAGTCTCAGCGCAACTTTGAGGAAGAACATCAGTTTAGTTTGGACACGTAAAGTATGAGATGCGTATTAATATCCACACTGACAGTGATCATTATTAAAGTAAATAGTAAAGTACGTTAAGTCAGGAGTTCAGAGGAGAGGTCTGAGCTAGATATAGAAATCTGAGAGTTGATAGCATATAGATGGAAGTTAAAACCATGCAAGAGAACAGAAATTTGAATATTCTCCCTTCTTTCCATAAAAGATGGAGAAAAAACAAAGTGCCTTTATTTGTAGAATAGAAAATAATTAAGGGGGGGGGTCCTCTTTAAGTCCACTAAAAGTTCCCATGTTGTTAAATAATAAGCACTGACCACCTACAAAATGTAAAATACCAAGGACATTTAAAAGGATTCAAAGGGCAATGCAAGAGTCCGCATGCTCTTAGCAGAATCTCCATCTAGTTGAGGAGACAGATAGATAGATAATAGAAGGGAATGACTGAAGAGAAAGAAAGGAAGGAAATCAATGTACCCTTGACAATAACCATGCCCCTGGGTGGTGCCAGGTCCGGGGGAAGATGAGTCAGCTGGAGACTGTCAAGGACTTGACAACGTATATTTGTTCTTCCATAGATCACAGGTTGGCAAAATGGCAGCATGCCACGGAGTAGCCAGTCTTGTTGGGTAGTTCATGCTGTTAGCTCAGTACCTCTGCAGGGATTGACACCTTGGTAGCCAGTTATGTCACCAGCACTGGCTGAGTCAGATGGCTGGCATGTTACGGCTACATCTTACCACTGTTCCAAAAAAAAATATATATATATATATATATCTGTCTCAAGTTGGGCTCTGGCAAACAAGAACATTCTTTCACTTGTCCCGTCTTTTTCAGAAACTGCTATCTGGGCCCCGAATGAGTGGAACAACAAGGTGTCTATAGCTACCTTCCACAGCCTCTCTCTAAATTCTGATTCTCCTCCAATAGGTCTCTTCTGGTGCTCAGATGTTACAGCTTTTCTCCCTCTCTCAGCTTCAGCTCTAACTTCTATACTCAAATATTTCTTTTTTTTTTCAATATATGAAATTTATTGTCAAATTGGTTTCCATACAACACCCAGTGCTCATCCCAAAAGGTGCCCTCCTCAATACCCATCACCCACCCTGCCCTCCCTCCCACCCCCCATCAACCCTCAATTTGTTCTCAGTTTTTAACAGTCTCTTATGCTTTGGCTCTCTCCCACTCTAACCTCTTTTTTTTTTTTTTTTTTTTTTTTAATTTCTTACACAGCTCCTCTACAAACAGCTTTATTTTAATCTTCTAGGTCACAGAAGCTATACATAATCCCATTTCCCTTCACGAGTCACACGGAGTCATTTCCACAGGTGTAAGACTGCTTTTTCTGGTTGCTGACTACCCACCATTTTCCAGAACATTTAGCTTTCCTTAAAAATCACAAGAGATCAGTAATAAAATACCTGGTGGTTATTATGGAGTTACCACTATTTTTCCCAATTTGGACTTCATTAGTACTGTCAACCATCAGTATATGGTAATTCAGAGAACCATGCTGCTCCTAAGTACCTCACATTCTCATGAATATTTCAAGCTTCCTCTTAGAGATGCGCCTCCAGCTTTAGCAACGATGGCGATGGCGTCAACAGTCACATTACTATCTAGACAGATGACATCTGCTGGAGATGAAGATGTGACCGCCAGTCAAGCTGTGAGCCGGACGTGGCCAGTCGGAGGCTCGCCGCCCCCTTCCCCGGCCTTGGCATGTGCACTCTGCTTGCCTTCCCCCCTCCCAGAAGCTGCTCCTAAGATACAGCCTTGAAACAGAAACGTGGTGCCGAGGCTATCTGGACTGGGTATATGACTGACTGAACTCACTCAGGGCCTCTACATCAACTTTGCAGATCCTGGAGGGCGGGTGAGAGAAGCCACTGTCTTGCAGGTGCTCAAGACAGCCTTGTAAGTAAGCTCCTTTGCTCCTGAAGACGCCACTACCAATGTGAAGTGGTCTGCCTCTTTCTTCTTTCTTTGCTCTCTCCCTGCCTTACACATATAGGGGCCAGTTTCAGATTACACCCAGGAAGCTCCCGAGGAAGTCGTGAACCAACAAAGTCCCTCAATTAAGAAACCTGAAATATTTAGCAATGCATTGGAAGACCTCTCTGCACCGGTACTTACTGCAAGCAGTATTCAAACAGAAGCTTTCAGTTCTCAGAACAGAACCATGGTCTTATTGATCTAGATGTGAAAATCAGTACCATCCCAAGGCAGGGAGTTCACTGATCTGCCAGGAGTCACAGGAAAGTAGCTACAAGAGTTCACTTCTTTTTTCTTTTAAAAATTTTTTTTTAATGTTTATTTATTTTTGAGAGAGACAAAGCATGAACAGGGGAGGGGCAGACAGACAGGGAGACATGGAATCTGAAGCAGGTTCCAGGCTCTGAGCTGTCAGCACAGAGCCAGACGTGGGGCTTGAACCCACAAACCATGAGCTCATGACCTGAGCCGAAGCTGGATGCTTAACCAACTGAGCCACCCAGGCGTCCCAAGAGTTCACTTCTTTTAGCGACTACCTGTCTTCATCTCAATGACTAGAACTAAGAATGTGTTCATGGCACATTCTCCATAGGCCTCCCCAAACTTACATTCTCTATACAGGAAGACAGAAGCTAAACTCAAGTAGCCAGCTGATGAGGAGACAGCAAAGCTAAGGTGGCTATCCAGGGGCGAACTGGGTTTCTCTTCATTCAAAAGCACAAGACTCCTTCCATGGAAGAGGAGAGAGAAGGGTTCCCACAAGTGTCCCATCCTGTACTCACTGCTCCTGCAGGGGCTCCATAGCTGGCAAAAGTGGCGCACCAAGCGTAATGCCAGGGGAGATAAAACATTAACTGCCCCTGGAGGTATCCAAGGCCAATTTCCTAATTCACAAACCAGAGCAAGTCAGTAAGAAGTGCCATTCACATCTTCACCCAACAGGCAAAAGTTACGTGTTATCTCCTACACTTGTTTTTGTTTGTTTTTATAATCAGACATATTTCTTATTCTGTCCAGAAAATTTATTTTTTGCTGAGAAAATCCTGATTATAAAAATGAACATTTTTATTTTTTATTATTTTTTTACTTTTTAAGTTTTTTTAATTTTTTAATTTTTTATTATTTTTTAAAGTTTATTTATGTATTTTGAGAGACAGAGTGAGAGCATGTGCATGTGAGCAGGTAAGATGTCAGCACAGAGCCTGATGTGGAACTCAATCTCAGGAACTGTGAGATCATGACCTGAGCCAAAATCAAGAGACGGACACTTAACTGACTGAGCCACCCAGACGCCCCCTTATTTCTTATTTGGAAGTCCTTGCTAGTGGTATGGCTTTGGACAAGTCACTTAATTTCTCCAAATTTCAGTTTCCTTATTTGTGTTAAGTAACATTACTATTAGTAAGTTCCCTTTTTTTTTTTTTTTTTTTTGCTTCAAATTTTTATTTTATTTAAATTCTAGTTATTATACATATAGTATAATATTGGTTTCAGGGGTAGAATTCAGTGATTCATCACTTACATACAACACCTAATGCTCATCATTAAGTGCCCTCCTTAATACCCTTCACCCATTTAGACCATCCCCCATCAACCCTCAGTTTGCTCTCTATAGTCTCTTCTGGTTTGCTTCCTTCCCTTATTTTTCCTTCCCATATGTTCATCTGTTTTGTTTGTTAAATTTCACACATGAGTGAAATCATAAGGCATTTGTCTTTCTCTGACTTATTCTGCTTAGCATAATACTCTCTAGCTCCATGCACGTCATTACAAATGGCAAGATTTCATTCTTTTTAATGGCTGAGTAATATTCCATTGCATATATATATACCACATCTTTATCCATTCATCAGTCGACAGACATTTGGGCTCTTTCTCCTATACTTTGATATACAAAGATGGCACACAGTTCCTAAAATAATTATTAATCTTTATCATGGATGAAGGTCTGCTTGGTGCACATGGTATATAAGGAAAGTCAATGGCAACATTTTGATGCCTGGATTAAAAAAACAAAACAAAACAGTACCCTTTTCTTTTTTCATCAGACTTCTTAGGTGGTCACATAGGAAATTCAAGATATCAGCATGTCAGACTCACCTGTGCTTCAGAAAACAAAACACACACACACACACACACACACACACACACACACACACACCACTAATTTATAAGACTCAATGCAACCACAGGCTAATACAGCCAGAAAACAGAATCACAACCTCATAATAAGAATGGGCTCAGAGCGTGTTACAGAGGCAGAGGATATCACCAAAGTAGTAGGATCTCCATAAGCTCACAAGGTTTGAAAAGCTCAAAAAAGGTTTGAAACCAGCTCTATTATTTCCTCTCAAATAATTTAATAAGAGACAAGCAATTATAAAGTCAAAAAGAAAATTATAAGAAAGACTTAAACATACATATATTGATGTATAACATACACTACCTGTAAATATTTCAAAAATGTCTCAGGTAGGAAAAATGAACCAATGATAACCCATAAGATCTTGTGTACAGCATTATTATGAAGACAATATGTTAAATTTGATTCTGCTGTGAGCTCCATTTTCCAAACTGATTGATGACCATGTCATTCCCTTAATATCTCTTATTGGACTCTTCCACAGTTTTCCCAATCACCACTCATTCACATTACTCTAGTAATTCAGACTCGCTCATCTACAAAACATCCTCCATGCTGGTATCATGCTAGTTTTTTAAAAATGAAAACCTGAATGAACCATTTCATCCCTCTATTCAAAACTCCTTTTCTCTCACACCCAGGGCTCTAGCCATACAGACATATTTTAAGTTCCCTGTACAGGAGGAGGTTTCACCATCTATACCTTTTCCTTCATGCTCCCTCTTCCTAGAGAGCCTTTTCTTCCAAGCACTTCAACAACAGCAATAATAAGCCTATTCATTGCTCAAGGAAGCTTAAGTACCACTTCCTCAAAGAAACCTTCTGAATCCAATTGGATAACATACATGCCACATATCTTTAATGGCACCTCAAATCTTTCATATACATTTCACATATTGCTTACATGTCTTTTTCTCAGTACTATACCAAAAGCTCCCAGAAGACCTGTCTATATTCTTCGCAGGCAGGGAAATGCCTGGCCACATGTTAGGCATTAGATTTGTTTGCTCAATTCATGAATTACAAATATCATCATATAAAAGTATGGGATCTGGGTATTTGTTAACCAAAATGAAGCAAGTCTACACACGTCTGGCATTTCAATATATGATACTGAATGAGCCAAGAATATTCCATCTTTAATGAACTATAACTGACAAAACAATTAATCAAAATGCCCCACATTAATTAATTTGGTCATCTCTTTTTCCAATGTATTTTGAATGCTATTTACTGAAATCATTCCAAAACTCTGCTCCAAAGCTCCGCTGATAGGCTCATAAGTGGCTGCCAGGATTTCTGATGCCGGGCATCAGAACCCAGGACACGTGGCTGTTGCAAACCAGGAGTACAAACCAGGCTTCTCAGCCCAGTACCACAGGTGCCCCAGGCTGGCCTCTCTGGCCCTTTCTCATCTTAACATTAACAAGTGGAGTTGCTTTTACTTTTTCCAACACCATAAACACAGAGAATGATTTTCTGGGGGGACAGTGTGCCTTAAATATTCACAACCCAAAGATCTGAGTTCCTCTCACAGGATCCCTTGGTAAGTCAGACCCTTAACTGAAACAGGAAAGAGGTTCCGTTGAAGCAAAGCCAAGAAAAGCAGAATGGTGCTTCTCTCAAAGATGAAATCGTAAACGTGTAAACAAAACCAAAGGTCTCTACAATCTACAAAAAACTGCATGTGTAACACGAATTGGTAAGTGTCTTTTAAGCTCAAAGAAATATATATTTAACACCCATATATAAAAGAATGTATTACCAAAGATACCAGGATTGGTAAACTGTCAGAGAAATACTCCCAGAGGGGCTGGGAAAGAGGTTTCCATTAAAGACACAGGAAATATCTCGTTAAATAAGCACCACAGATGGACACAGAGGGATGGGCAGAGTTTTGGCTGGATCTGTCCATCTAGAAGGCATTCCAGGCAGAACACGAGCAAAGACACCAAAGTTGGAAAGGCCAGGAGTCCAGTTGGGGCAGTGGGCTCATGGTGGAGGGGAGGCACTACAGTCAAATCATGACAGCCCAGATCTCCAGAACATGGACATCAGTGGCACCAACAATCTTGAAGGATGGAGATACTCGGTCAAAATACCCAGCAATTGGCTTAAAGAGCAAAAACTCTCTTTTGCCTAAATTTAAGTAGTTTCCACATGTAAGAAAGAAGGCAATTCCATGAACATAATTCTAATTTGACTGATGACAGGCAATCTCTATTGAGCTAGAGAGTCAAAAAGCCACAAGAATGTGAACTTAACTATTTGCGAGTTTATTATTATTCATCTACCATATCCCAATCATAACTGAGAAGCAAAGCCTGGAAATAAATAATGGGTATTTTTTAAACTGTAGGAACATTTTTGAACCATAGAATTCACGAACTGATTCTTCCTTATTTTTACAAATGATAATTACCAAGAAAGAGAAGTTATATCCCTAAGCTAACCCAAGGGCTTCCTCCATTCTAGGAAGAAACTCCACTTGCTAACAGAAACTATGAGGCGGCCACTCTAGGCAATGTTCCCATACTGTTAAACACAACATTAAAGCTGGGAAACCAGTAACAAGCTTTAAGTTCCCTTTCAGAGACAGGTGAAATTAAACCTTAAATTTTAAAGTCATTTTGAAACCACTGTCTTTCTCCTAACTAAAAGCAAAGATTCATCCAGCAAGTTTGCACCTGCTCGCCGCTGAGAAAAGGGAAAGAAAACAATGGATTATTTTATCCCAAGGAGCTTACTACCTTGTATGAGTTTTGGACAATAAGCCCGTCGTGTTGAAATATTGTATTTTCATAGATGCAGAAATCTTATGTAGTATAACAGAAAAACAATTAGGCTGCGAATCAGGAAGGTGAGAGAATCTGGTGGCAGTTAAGTCTTGAAAATCACTGAACAGGGGCGCCTGGGTGGCTCAGTCGGTTAAGCGTCCGACTTCAGCTCAGGTCACGATCTCGCGGTCCGCGAGTTCGAGCCCTGCGTCGGGCTCTGGGCTGATGGCTCAGAGCCTGGAGCCTGCTTCCCATTCTGTGTCTCCCTCTCTCTCTGCCCCTCCCCCGTTCATGCTGTGTCTCTCTCTGTCTCAAAAATAAATAAACGTTAAAAAAAAAAAATTAAAAAAAAAAAAATCACTGAACATCTGTGGCCCTCCACAGGCCCACCTCTAAACTGAGAGGGTTGAATCATGACCTCTGAAATGCCATTTCAAAAAATTTAATTTCAGATAGTGGAGATGTATAGCTGCTGCTTCATATCCAGGGAAGCAGTGAGGCGGAGTGGCACGGAAGAGGCTCTGTGGGCAGGCCTACTGGAGTGCCCAAATCTACGCTCACTCAGTACTAGCTGGATGGCCTTCAGTGCACACTTCCTTTTTGCTCAAGAAGGGATAATATTTACCTCTGCAATATGCTGGAAGGGTTAGAATGTACGTAATGCACCTGGCACATTATAGGCACTAAATAAAGGTGGACGTTAAGTCCCTGGCCAGTGATGAAAGTCCTGATGGCAAACGGTAATCCACTTGACAACACAGTTTCCTAAAACTCACCGTGGAGAATGGCAGGGATTGAGTGCCAGTCCTTTGCAAAGGGTGAGCACATAAATACTGGAGGACTCATAGGAAGGAAGGATAAAAGCAGGGAGCTGATGATAAGCAGCAGAGGCTTAGAGTCCTGCACGTCATAATGACAACCAGGAACACAACAGCATGGGATACAGGCAAGAGGACAGATTTTCAGCGAGAGAGAGGACTACTGGTGAAACAACACAAAACAAAACAAACCATAATGAATTACTGCGATGATTTCATAACCGAAATAAAGCAGAGAGCTGGCTACAGTCTGAGTCTCACTAAATAGCGGGTCTTGGCAATACACAAGCCCTATTTCCTTTGCCTGTCTGCAATCCTTACTCAGGGTTCAGATGATCCTGCCCGTGGCTCCTGCCCACCTCATTTGCCCCACCCCACCTCACTGTCTCCTAGGTTTACCGCACTCCGCACGGCTCGTCTTCTACCCCTGTAACATGCTAAGCCCATTTTTCCTTTAGTTCCTTTGCCCTGTTATGTCTGCCTGGAAACGTCCACCAGATCTTCCCATGCTGCCTCATTCCACACACTCAGGTCTCGCCAAACTGTCAATTCCTCAAGGAAGTCTTCCGCGTCCACCATATCTAAATTTCCCTCCACCCCCCCACATCCCAGTCACACCCTACCCCCTTAACTTGCAGTATTTTTTCTGGCATTTATCATTATCTAGAATTGTCATTTTTGTTTACATGTTTATCATTTCTCCACCAAAATGGAAGGCCCGCGAGGGCAGGAAGCTGACCTAAATTCTTCAGCACTCAATCCCCCAACACCTTAAACCAAAATGTGGCACAGAGATGATGTAGGATCAGATGTATTCATCTGATGAACTTGTTCAAAGAATAAACTCCGATGATTAAAACTGCCATCCTTCTGTGAACATAAGGAAAAGTCCATTTTTATGAAAATACAAAATATATACGTATGCATATGTTGTACAGTACACTTTTTCACTTTACGAGCATGAATCCATACATAAAGCAAAGGTACTGTAAGTTTTGTTTTTCGAGATCCTGCTTTCAGAAAGAGAGGGTGGATGAGTAGATGGTATATAGATGGGAATTATCTTTCAGAACCCTTCTCAACAATGACTGTGAGGTAAACAAACCGAACTAATTCCAGTATATTTGAGATCAGACCCGTTACTTTGTTACCTTGCTAAACTTATCCCAACTATTACTGAGTCAAGTGATGAATTCAGTGATTCCATCTGTGAAACAGAAGACAAATGACATGGTGAATAACTGGTGCAGTAATGGGATGGTAAAGGAAAAGTTCCACAATGTTAACCCGTATTTAGACGAAAAGGGGGGGGGGGATCTTTCTAGAAAATCCTAAACAAAAATAAGCATGCTGCTGAGATTTCAAAATATGGCCGGATACCATGAGTGGGCAAAGCAGTGAAATGAAACTGTGGCCAGAACACTCATAACTTGCGCTTTTTCCATTTTGTTCTGCTTGAAACACAGATTTTTTTTTTTTTTTTTAATGAATAAAAGAGGTCAATGATCGACCTTGTCTGTATAACCCACGCATCACCCCAGTCACCATTCTTGGTGACTCTGGAGGGCCCATGGCGCCAGCACGGGGCGGGACCCCACCGAGGGCTCCTCGGGGTCCGCAGGGTGAAGGAATGGAGACTCACAACCTGTATCCATCCCCCGAATCCCAGCCCAAGCAGTGGAACGAGGTGGGGCTCGGCATTCTGCAACTTCACTTTTGCATCCTTTATAAACACAGCCCGCCTAGCCCCTCCTCCTCCCCGGAGGACCGCACAGCGCTCAGCAAACACCCGAACGCCCGGGCTCTGGCCTCCGTTCACGGGTCTCCCCTGAGCCCCGGGCAAGTCATCTGATCCCGGGTGACTCAGTTTTCCAATCTGTCAAATAGGGTGACGAGAAACCCAGCCTACCTCATCGGGTGGTTTCGGGCCGGCAGCCCCAGGCTGGCCCGGGGACAGCGGTTCCGCGGTTGAGCCCGCGGAAGCCCTAGCGGGCGGAGGGGCGGGGCTTGGCGGGGCGGGGACGGGGGACCAAGCCCAGCAGGCGACGCGCAGCCCACCGCCCGCAGCCAGCAGCCCCCGGACCTCCTCTTGTACCGGGCCCGTGACGTCAACACGCTGACGTCGACGCACAGAAGCCCATCTCGCCCGAGGGACCAAAGACTGGGCTGGGGCCCGCCTGCCTCCCGTAACAGAGCCAGCGATTGGTGAATGGGTCTATCGATCATTTGCCGCCCAGTAAGCAACGCCGGAAGGCGGGAGAGGGCGGGCTCGCCTCGCCCGTGTAGAGGGTGGGAATCTGAAATTCGGTCTCTGAGAGCTGCGGGCTGGTTGGACTTGCCCGAGTGTTGTCCCTTGCCGTTTTATTAAGAGGCTGCTTTCCCGTTATTGGCGATTCTGCTTCTTCCGCTTTCCTCCTGTCTCTTGGTGGGGATTTAGGTTCCGGCTCGTGGAAAATAGTCGTGGCCTGGATTTCAGGGCCCCTGGCACCTCGCACTGAGCTCTCCAGGAATTAAAAAGTAGGACCTTACATTGCTCTGTTCAAGCGTCACCTTCACCCTGAATTCTCAGGCCCCCAGACCTATTTAGGAGACCTTTTCTCTGTGCTCCTGTCGCATATCTAACACTTGGATCTTAATAGTAGTCACATTTAATTATATTTGTATGTTTGGCCAGGAGACTGAGCATCTTTTAATTATTGTTATTTTTCAAATTACTTTTAAGTTTAAATTGAACTTTTTACCAATAGATGCTACAGTTATAACGTTCAAATATTTAAAGATGTAGAAGGCTACAGAGTGAAAATTCTTCCACTACTAGTTCCTCGGGCACTCAGTTCACCTATTGGAGGCAACCAGTGTTACTCGGTGAATATTCTTCCAGAGACATTCTAAGTGCTATTATTAATTTTAAATTACACAGAATAATAAATGGAAACATTACAAATTAGAATAAAATCTTTTTCAGGCATTAATTACAAACCCAGTCCCTATAGGATGACCCCTAGTTCCTATGCATTTTGTGTAGGTATTTTTTTCCAATCAACATTCTTTTAAACTATTGCACGTTAGTCCTCAGAACCAATAGTCCAGAACCAATAGAAGCAATTTATGACTTCCTTACCCTTCGATATGTAATTCCTTTCTTTTCGTTTTTCTATCAGAAGCATCGCTACCTTCAACATAAGTCGAACCTATACCCAAGCGTTTTCTAGGGTAGAAATACTAGCAAGTGAATGTATTGGATAGAGAATGCACACTTTAAATCTTCATAGTAGATCCCCTTCATTTGTCCTTTTACGTAGCTGTTACAACTTACGGTCCTACCGGTAATATATGAGCAACTCTTTCCCTGCATCCTTGCTAAAATTTAAAAAAAAAAAAAAAAAGATTAAAAAAATTTTCTGAATTGATGAGTATAAGAAAAATTTTGAAGGATGACACGTGTGCAAAAGAAGTGCAGTCATCATGTGTCCATGTCTTGGTAACAAAGTGAATGAACTTCTGTAACCATTCCCTAGCCCAAGATTTTAAAAGTTCACCAGGAACATAGACTCTCTCCTCATCCTCGTCTTGGTCATTGCTCTCCTACACACAAATCGCCACGATTCTGAATTTTACCACCAAAATTAGTTTTGCCTGCCTGAACACTTGTAAATGGACAAAGACAGTGTGTACTCTCATGTGGCCCTTTTTGCTCAGTAATATATTTGTAACATTGATCCATATTCAAGAATGTAGTAGTTTATTTTTTGTGTATACTTCCAAGATGTCTCCATTTATTCTGATACTGCTTGACGTTAGGTGTTTGCACATAGTTACATGTTTGGTTTGGGTATATCCCTAGAAGTAATCTTACTATGGCACTGGATGTGCATATGTCCACTGTTGGTGGACATTGCCAAGTAGTTTTTTGGTTTACCAATTTACAACCCACTGGCAGAGAATGAAAATCCCTGTTGCTCTTCATCTTTGCCAACACTTGATATTCTCAGTTTTCTTTTGTGCTCATCCTTTTTTCTTTGTTTTTTTTTTTTTTGTTGTTGTTGTTGTTTTCAATTTTATTGAGGCAAACTGAATATACAAAAGGTTCCATCTATATACGTCCCCTTGCCTTTGTTGTTGTTCTAGCTAAGAACACATAGCGTGAGATCTACCTTCTCAACAGGTTTTTTTTTTGTATTAAAATTTTTTAAATGTCTATTTTATTTTTGAGAGAGAGAAAGACAGAGTGTGAACAGGAGAGGAGCAGAGAGAGAGGGAAACATGGAATCTGAAGCAGGTTCCAGGCTCTGAGCTGTCAGCACAGAGCCCAATGCGGGGCTCGAACCCACGAACCGTGAGATCATGACATGAGCCGAAGTCGGACGCTGAACCGACTGAGCCACCCAGGCGCCCCGCTTCTCAACAAGTTTTTAAGTGTACAGCACCTTGTTGTTAACTGTAGGCTCTATGTCATACGGGAGAGCTCTAGAATTTATTCATCTTGTATATAACCATAACTGTATAATCATTACAAAATTCCCCACTTTCTCCTGGCAACCACCATTCTAATCTCTGCATCTATGAGTTTGACTATTCTAGATTCTTCATATAAGTGGAATCATGCAGCATTTGTTCTTCTGTGACTGACTTTTTTCCAGGCATAATGTTTTCCGTGGCAATGCGATGTCTTCTGTTCCTCACACCAAACTTCATGAAAGCCCCAAGCTGGTCTGGTCTTCAGTGTCTGCCCTGAGGGTAATCATCATGAGGGGACCACAAGCAGGTAAGAGGTGCTACAGTGACTCTGAGTCACCTTTTGTTCCTTTCTTTGTGCATCCCCACTCAGACCTCGCTTCAGATGTCCCCAGACCTGGAACCTGAACCCGAAAACTTCTCTGCCCCCTCCAGGTTCAGGCTCTGGGGATACATGTTTGCCTAGATGGCCAGGATACGTTTTGGCCCTGGATTTTGTATTCCAGAAATCCCTAGGAATGGTCTGGGCAAGACAGATGCTATACAGAAAAAGTGATGCTTGAACTAAGTAAAACAGCGTCAGAGGAAGATGTCTCTGATTGTACGACTGGTCTATCCCATGCCTTTTAAGCAATTAGAACTAGATAATGCGATCATTTGTTACCCAATTAAATTTGGAAGGCCAGAAATGCATGGATTAGCACTTTTGCTTTTGCTTCAAAGCAGTTGTTACTTAGATAAAAGGACACTTAAAATGAAAAATAAGTTCCGATACAAATGAAGAGGTATAGGTAATATTCGCTTCTACTTTTTAAACACTTGAAAAATGAGTCCATCCATGATGTCACACAGGGTAGGATTTCCTTCTTTTTTCAAGGATGAATAACGTTCTCCCAACAAAGGAAGCCCTGGATCAGATGGCTTCACTGGTGAATTCTATCAAACATTTAAAGGCTTAGCACTAATCCTTCTCAAACTTTTCTGAAAACTTAAAGAGAAGCAGTAGTTTGCTTGGTACAAGGCCTCATCGTACAAGGCCCACATTACACTGCTCCCAAAACCACAAAAACACACTACAAGATAAGAAAATTGAAGGTCCATATTTCTGATGAACATGGATGCAAAAGTCTGTAAAAACAAAAAAACCTAGATGCAAAAATTTGTGACAAAAGTTCTAGCAATCAGAATTCAACAGCATATTAAAAGGATCATATACTGTGATCAAATAGAATTTATTCCTGGGATGCCAGAATGCAAATCAATAAACATGATATAGCACATGAACAGAATGAAGCATAAAAATCATATGATTATCTCAGTAAATGCAGAAAATGTACTTGATAAAATTCAACATCACTTCATGTTAAAAACTCTCAAATCAGGTATAGAAAGAACGTACCTCAATGTAATGAAGTCCATATATGACAAGCCCACAGCTAACCTCATGCTGAGTGGTAAAAAATTAGAAACTTTCCACTAAGATCAGGAACAAGACAGAGGGGCCCTTTCTCACCACTTCTGTTCAACTTAATACTGGAAGTCCTAGCCAGAACAGTTAGACAAGACAAAGAAATAAAAGGCATCCAAACTTGAAAAGAAGTAAATTGTCTCTGTTTGCAGATAATATGAACCATATATATAAAACTCTAATGATTACACACACATATGTACGTAGGCGCGCACACACACACACACACACACACACACACACACACCTGTTAGAATGAATAAGTGAATCCAGAAAAGTTGCAGGATATAAAATCAACATGCAAAAATCAGTTGCATTTCCATACACTAACGGTGAACTACTCAAAAAGGAAATTAGGAAAATGTTCTCAGTTACATTAGCATCAAAACCAAAATATGTCAGAGGTGAATAATTTGTACACCGAAAACGATAATACACTGATAAAACAAATTAAAGGAAATATAGAGAAGTGGAAAACACCTTGTGTTCATGGATTGGAAGCGTTAATATCATTAAAATGTCCATACTACCAAAGCAATCTGCATATTCAGTGCTATTCCCATCAAAATTCCAAGGGCGTTTTATGCAGAAATGGAAAAATAGTCCTAAAATTTATGTGGAAGAGCAAAAGACCTAGAATAGCCAATGCAAAGAACAAAGCTGGAGGCATCACACTTCCTGATTTCAAAATATATTACAAAGCAGCCATAGTTGAAATAGTATGATACTGGCATAAAAACAGACTCAGAATAATAGAGCATAATAGAGAGCCTGGAAATAAACCCACATGTATATAGGGAACTAATTTTCAACAATGGTGTCAAGAATACAGAATGGGAAAAAGGTCATCTCTTCAACCAATGGGGTTGAGAAAACTAGATATCCACATGTAAAATATGAAAATAACCCCCTACCTTACAGCATACACAAAAACCAACCCAAAATGGATTAAAGCTTTAAACATAAGACCTAAAACTGTAAAAACTCTGGAGGAAAATGGTAAAAATTTCATGATGTTAGTGTTGGCAATAATTTCATGAATATATGGATATGGCATCAAAAGCACAGGAAACCAAAGCAAAAGAAGATGAGTGGGACTACATCAGACTAAAGCTTCCTTCAGTAAAGGGAGAAAGCAGAATGGAAAGGCAACCTAAAAACTGAGGAAAATATTTGCACACCACATGTCTGATAAGATATTAATTCCCCCCACTTCCTAAAATATATATAAGGAACTTGTACAAATATTTAACAAAGAAAACAAGAACAAACACAAATAGCCCCATTTAAAAATAGGCAAAGGACTTGAATAGACATTTCTCCAAAGAAGACATATAAATAGCGAACAGGATATATAAAAAGCTACTTAACATCACGAATCATCAGAGAAATGGAAATCAAAACCACTATGAAATATCACCTTATACCAGTTTGGATAGATGTTAGTAAAAGATAACAAATGTTGACAAGGATATGCAGGAATTAGAACCCTTGTATGTTGTTTGTGGGAATGTAAAAATGGCATAGCCACTGTGGAAAAGAGCATGAAGGTTTTTTTGTGATGTTGTACATTCTGATGCATATGTAAGGTATCACATTGTTGATTTAATTTTCATTTCCCGGATGATAAAAAAGAATTTAGCATTGTTTCATATGTCTGTATGCCATTTGGATATTCTCTTTTGTGAAATTCCTGTTCAAGTCCTTTGCCCATTTTAAAATTAGGCTATCCATCTCTTATTGATTTCTAAGAGGTTTTTCTATACTTTAATTTTTTTAATGTTTATTTTATTTTTGAGACAGAGAGAGACAGAGCATGAACGGGGGAGGGGCAGAGAGAGAGTGGGGGACACAGAATCGGAAGCAGGCTCCAGGCTCTGAGCCATCAGCCCAGAGCCTGACGCGGGGCTCAAACTCACGGACCATGAGATCGCGACCTGAGCTGAAGTCGGATGCTTAACCGACTGAGCCACCCAGGCGCCCCAGTTTTTCTATACTTTAGATATGACTCCTATGTCAGTTATATGTGTTGTGTGTATTTTTCTTATTCTGTGGCTTACTTTATTATTACAAAATGAATCTCTGACTTACTAGAATGTACTACAAGTTAATACTTTTCTAGTTTCTGGACAATTCAAGGACTTTAGAACATTAATTTCATTTATCCAACTCCTGATTTGAGTGCTTGTTGTCATGTATTTTAATTTTATTAAATTTAAAAACCCAACAAAATAGTATTTTGCTTTATATAGAGAAATTTAGATTTACCCATATATATGTATATATATATATATTTATTTATTTATTTACATATATATATGTATATGTATATGTTTATATATATATGCATATGCCCTTTACTTTGCCTTCTAGTGCTTTTTGCTTTTCTGGGATTACATTTGAAATTATTTCATTCTTTGTTAGAGTATACTTGCTGGTGATAAAAATCTCTACTAGGCTATCTAAGGTGAGATACCTAAGCTCTCTCTCCTGGCTATTTTGGTTACTCTAAGATGCAACTGTTTTCTTTTCAAACTTGTGGTTATCCTTGGTAGGAAGTTGGTCCAATACCAAATAGTCAATTATAGCTCAAAATGGATCAAGCATGTTGACAGGTGTGAATAATATTATTTTGGTGTTCCTTAGCCTAGAATAGTGCCATGCACCACAAGAAAAATATTTGGGATGACATTGGTGACAATGGTGGAGCAGGCAGCTCCAATAACCTACTCCTCCATAGAAACATTAAAAAATTAAGCAAACACTATTGGAATAAACTCTCTGAGAAGTCTGGAAAACAGATAAAAGTTTACAGCAACAAGCATGTGCTGAATCAAGGAAGGGGCAACTTTGAATAATAAAATAGTTTTGGGTGCTTTTAGTTGCCGTTGACCAGGCCCCTCCAGGCTCTGTAGTGGTGTTGAAGATGGCAGCCTGTGTTCCCAGTCGGTGACCCTGGTCCCTGGGTAGGGAAGGAACTAAGCAGAAACAAAAGGTATCCAAATTGGAAAGGAAGAAGTAAAACTATAGGTATTCAAAGATGGTATAGCCCTATATGTAGAAAATACAAAGAATGTTTTAAAAACCCTACTAGAGCTAATAAATGAACTTCACAAAGTTGCAGGTACAACATCAACACAAAAAATCAGGTATGTTTCTATACACCGGAAGCAAAAATATGAAAGTAGAATTAAGAAAGGAATTCTATTTATACAAACATAGAAAAAAACTAGGAATGAATTTAACCAATGAGGTGAAAGATTTATACACTGGAAACCATAAGACATTGCTGAAAGAAATTTCAGAACTCAGTAAATGGAATGACATCTCATGTTCATAGATTGAAAACTTAATGTTGTTAAGATGGCAGTACTTCTCACAGCCATCTACAGATTCAATACAATCTCTACCAAATGTCAATAGTGTTTTTTTCCAGAAAGGGAAAAGCTAATCTCCCAATTCACATAGAATTTCAAGGGGCCCAGACAGACAAGTCAATCTTGAAAAAGAACAACGTTGGAGAATCCATATTTTTTGGTTTTAAAACTTACAACAAGGCTACTATAGGGGCGCCTGGGTGGCTCAATCAGTTGAGTGTCTAACTCTTGATTTTGAGTCAGGTCATGATCTCAAAGTTGGTGGGTTCAAGCCCTATATCCAGCCCCTTGCCGAGTGTGGAGCCTGCTTAGGATTGTCTCTCTCTCTCTCTTCCTCTTTCTCTGCCCTTCCCCTGCTTGTGTGCTCTCTCTCTCTCAAAATAAATTTAAAAAACTTAATAAAAGACTACAATAATCAAGACAGTGTGATACTAGAATAGAGATGTATAATCAATAAAATAGAATTGAGAGTCCAGAAATAAACTCAAACATCTATAGCGAAGTGATTTTCAAAAAAGATGCTAAGACCATTCAATAGGGTAAATAATAGTTTTTTCAACAAATCATGCTGGGACAACTGGACATACGTATGCAAAAGAGTAGAATTGGACCCCTACATCAATGGTAGATATAGATATAGATAGTTAGATGATATATAGATAGTAGGCAGATGTAATATCTCAAAAGGAGCAAGTAGTCTAAAGGTAAGAGATAAAACCATAAAACTCTTTGAAGAAAACATAGGGGTAAATTTCTATGTCCTTGGATTTAGCAGTGGATTCTTAGCTTTGACAACAAAAGTATGAAAAACAACAAAAGTAAATACATTGGACTTCATCAAAATTAAACACTTTGGTGCCTGAAAGAACAATAGAGAAGAAAGTGAAAACCCCAGAATGGGAAAAAAATATTTGCAAATAATGTATCTGATAAGAATCTAGTATCCAGATTATATAAAGAACTCTCATGACTCAGCAACAAAAGACAACCAAATGAAAAAATAGGCAAAGGACTTGAATAGACATTTATTCAAAGAAGATACATACTAGGCCAATGAGACGTGAAAAGACTCTCAACATCCATCATTAGTTATTAGGGAAATGAAAATCAAAACACAGTGAAGTACCACTTCACACCTACAAGAATGGCAAACAAAACAAACAAAACAACTCCCCCAATGAAAATGGAAAATAAAAGTATTAGCAAGGATGTGGAAAAATTGGAACCCTTGTCCATTGTTGATGGGAATGTAAAATGATTCAGTTTTTGTGAAAAACAGTTTGGCATTCCTCAAAAAGTTATAGTGTGACCCAACATTTCTACTTTTAGGTGTAGACACAAAATAATAATTAAGAAAGATAATAAATACATGTACATGCATGTTCACCACAGCACTATTCACTATGGCCAAGAGATAGAAATAGCTTGGGGCACCTGGGTGGCTCAGTCCGTTAAGCGTCTGACTCTTGATTTCCTCTCAGGCCATGATCTCACAACTGGTGAGATCAAGCCCTGTGTCAGGTTCTGTGCTGGCAGTGCAGAGCCTGCTTGGGATTCTCTCTCTCTCCCCCTCTTTCTCTGCCCCTCCTGTGCTCGCTCGCTCTCTCTTTCTCCCTCTCTCTCTCAAAATAAATAAAATAAACTTAAAAAAAGAGGTGGAAACAGCTCGAACATCCATCAATGGATGAATGGATAAACAAAATTTGGTGTATATGTATGCAATGGAATATTATTTAGCCATAAAAAGGAATAAGGTACTGAAACATGATACAATGTGAATGAAACAAAAGATCCTGTATGATACCATACAGACACAAAAGATCAGGTTTATATGATACCATTTATATGAAATTTCCACAATTGGTAAATCGATAGAGAGAATGTACATTTATGCTTATTAGGGGAGGAGGAGTAGAATAGGAACAAGTGCTTGAGGAAATAAGAGGAAAATGAGAGATTTTCCGTTGGGGTGATGACCGTGTTTTAGAACTTTATAGAGACGGTGGTTGCACAACATTTGAAATGCATCAAATAAAAGCCACGGAATTGTTAACTTTAAAATGGTAATTTTATGTTATGTGAACTTTTCTTTGGTTCAATAATTAACAATTTAGTAACCTGTCTCCATCCCAAAGAAAAATGTTTAAATGAGTTTTCTTCTCTTTCCCAGACTTCCATGGATTTGAGGTAGTAGGGAAACCTATAGCTATTTTAAATATGGAAGAATTATCTAAATCACGTGGAACATATTTACACTGTTCTACTTAAGCTATGTAAGTGTAAAAATAGAAGTTAATGCAGAAAATTCTACCATTATATGCCCAACTCTTCTGCCCCTCCCCCTCCAGCTTTGCATTTGGCTAGCTATACCTTTTTTCTGTCCCAGATCAGGTACTTAGAAATATTTGTTGAATGATGACACGATGAATAAGCATTTTACAATGCTCATGCAAATACAGTGCTCTCATCTAAACTGTCCTCTATACTGTCACTATGAGTGACACTATGAGTTAGTCTCTATGAGATGTGATGAAAGCCTGTAGGCTTGCAATAGTTATGTTTATAATGGAAATCAGTAATATTCATTAGTGTGGATTGAAAAGTAAGCAATGAATATGTATGTAAGCTATTAAAAAGATAAAATAGACAAAATCTGACTATTGTCTTTGGAAAAATAAGAATAGAGAAGGGGGGATTGGTTGGAGAATTTTACCATTAACTTAAATTAGAAATTCAGGAGGAAAGTTGGATTGCGCAGGGTCTGTGTTATAAACTCCCCTTTGAACATTTTGTGTTTGAAATAGGTGTGGTTCATTTGGAATTGTGTGTCTAGTAGGCATCTAGATTATAAACTTAAAGAGTTTAGGATAGACACTTCAGGTTGTTATCACTCAGGGAGAATACAGATTGAGAAAGGAGGAGAACCCAGGACAGAATCCTAGGGAATATCATCATTTAAGGGGTAGGTGGAAGCAGAAGAGACTAAAAGGAAACTTAGACACAGTGAACTCAAAGCTCAGAAGAGTGCCAGGAGAAGAGTCATGAGTGACTAGAGAAAACCATGTCTTGAAAATGATGGAGTGGTAAAGATTTAAGTCAAAGTCAGCAAGAATTAAGAGAATACAGAATATACCGTTCAAATCAGTGTTTGTTTTCTTTGGGTAAATACCCAAAGTCGTGGCATTACTGGATCATAGAGTTTTTCTTGTTTTAATTTCTTTTAGGAATCTCCGTACTGTTGTCCATAGTAGATACACCACTGTACCTTCCCATCAACAGTGCAAAAGGATTTTTTTTCTCCACATCCTCACCAACACTTGTTATTTCTTGGCTTTTTGATTCTAGCCATTCTGACGGATATAAGGTGATATCTCATCGTGGTTTTGATTTGCATTTTCCTGATGGTTAGTGATGCTGAGCATCTTTTCATGTGTCTGTTAGCCATTTGTAGGTCTTTTTTGGGAAAAAAATGTCTATTCAGGCCCTCTACCCATTTTTAATCACATTATTTGCTTTTATTGGTGTTGAGTTAGGTAAGTTCTTTACATACTTTTGATATTAACCCCCTATTGGATATATCATTTGCATATATATACAGATGCCCATTCAGTAAGTTGTCTTTTCATTTTGCTGATGGTTTCCTTCACTGTGCAAAAGCTTTTTGTTTTAGTGTAGTCCCAATAGTTTATGTTTGCTTTTGTGTTCCTTGCCTGAGGAGACATACGTAGAAAAAAATGTTGCTAAGACCTATGTCAAAGAGATGACTGCCCAAATTTTCTTGGAGGAGTTATATGGTTTCAGGTCTTACATTTAAGTATCTAATCCATTTTGAGTTTATTTTTTTGTATGGTGTAAGAAAGTGGTCCAGTTTAGGGGTGCCTGGGTGGCTCAGTTGGTTAAGCATCCAACTTCCGCTCAGGTCATGATCTCACAGTTTGTGAGTTCGAGCCCCGTGTCAGGCTCTGTGCTGACAGCTCAGAGACTGGCGCTTACTTCAGATTCTGTATCCCTCACTCTGCCCCTCCCCCACTCATGTTGTGTCGCTCTCTGTCTCTCTCTCTCTCAAAAATAAATAAACATGAAAAAAGTTAACAAAAAAAAGTGGTCCAGTTTAATTCTTTTGCATGTAGCTGTTTGGTTTTTCTGGCACCATTCATTGAAGAAACTGTCTTTTCCTCATTGTATATTCATCCTTCCTTTATCATTGATTAATTGACCACATAAACATGGGTTTATTTATGGGCTGTCTATTCTGTTCTGTTTATCTGCGTGTCTATTTTTGTGAGTGTGTGTATGTATATGTATACACACACACACACACCACACAATGCAATATTATCCAGCCATAAAACGAATGAGATCTTGCCATTTGTGACAATATGGATGGACCTAGAAGGTATTATTCTAAGTGAAATAAGTCAGAGAAAGACAAACACTATATGATTTTACTTGTAAGTGGAATCTAAAAAACAAAACAAATGAACAATGACACAAACAAACAGACTCTTAATTACAGAGAACAAACTGGTGGTTGTCAGAAGAGAGGGGCTTGGGGGAGGGGTGAAACAGATAAATGAGATTAAGAGATACAAACTTCCAGTAATAAAATAAATAGGTCATATTGATGAAAAGTACAGCACACAGAATATTGTCAATAATATTGTAATAATATGTCTAGTGATTCTCTGAGCACTGAGTAACGTATAGAATTGTTGAATCAGTATGTTCTACACTTGAAACTAATATAACATTGTGTAAATTATACTTCAAAAGTAATAATAAATAGTGACTACAGAATAGAAATCCCAGCAGAGTGAGGCATCTATGGCAATATTTACTTCAAGATTAATTGTAACTTGTATCTTTAAGGATGTGAGTGGTGTAGAGCAGTAAGAAAGTAAGCAGAAGATAGAGAAGGGCAAGCATTATAGGAAAAGAAGTCGAGGTAGCAGTGTGTGAGCCGCCTTGAGGGAAGCCTTGAGTGAATGGTACATGAAACTATAGGTCCCTGAGTGATTTAAGCTGATAAGTCACTTTAGATTCGAAGAGAGGCTATGTTTGGTCATATGATGAAGAGGGATTAACACATTTTCTTCTAATGTTTTCTTTCTATTCCCTTTATTAGTTTGCAACTAAAACAGTACAGAGTTTATCTGAAAGGGGCAATCCTTCTAGTAATTTAGGAATTTGGCAAATCACTAGGATACATTACAGTTTAGTTCCCATAAAACGATGCTATTTTATAGGTAAGTAAGTTAAAAACCTGGGATTCAAGGTTTCAATTAAAAACAAACAACACACTACCAACCCTAGAGAAGAACCCAATGGTGGATGGCTGTTGGGAAGGGCAGGATAGGTACCGTCCAAAGAGACATGGGTTCTGAGACAAGTTGAGACTGATCCAGTCTGATCCAAGATAGACTTTTAAATTTAATCCACTCTTAAGCAGAATACAAATTCCTATAGAATTTGTTGAAAAGGCAACTTGAGGTGCAGCAGTTTAATTACTAGAAGTTGAGAAGACCAAGGAAAACATGATTTATGAGCGTAGAGCTAATGTTAGAACTTCATAGAATTTTGCCAACTCAAACCATCAGTGAATTTGGTCGTTCTCATCCTGTTCTCTCCTAATTTGAGGGATTTGGTTGCATCTTGGTGCAGTTGTTTAGCTCACCGCGGTCTCTCGCGTAACGGGACCACAACCCCAATGAGCATCCTCTTCTGCTCCGCAGTGAGTCAAGACGGCCAGGAAGGAGGCTCTCCTCTCCACTGTGACTCATGGCACATGAGACTGAGCTGGTTCCCTGGGGTATGGAGCCACTGCACACCCCTCTTACATGTGGACCTGATGTTAGCCAAGGATGGTCAAACCACCAAATCCACATGTCAAATTAGGCCTCTGGCTTGCAAAGTTGCTAAGAAGTCATACAGAGGTCATTGGTTTATTCTTCCCAGTGATGTTTGTAAAGTTTTCACACAATGCTTATGTTGGCAGGAAGCAGCTCCTATAAGATTCTAGTGGTAGCATATGAGGAAGGGCCAGAATAATGGCAGAATATCCAGGAAAGTAATGTTTACCATTTGTCATTAATTATCTTCAAAGAAAGTTTTCCACATTGCTTTTTTGACCAATTGGAGGTTCCCCTAGTCTTTGTGTGTGTCTGTAAGCTGATGTCCTTTCTGTGTTTAAAAGAAAAAAAGAGTAAAGACATTGTTAGTAACTCTTAACTTTAGAAAGCACCATATTGATTCAAAATTTCAACATAAGATTGTGCTATCCATAAAGATGTTTTAAAAGAGAAAAATAATACAAACAGAGAACACTATAATGCTAATATTCACTCTTTGTGAAATTCACTATGAGCAGTAACTGATAAGAGTTAGTAAGTTTTTTCTAAGAATTTATAAGGAAAAGGAGATTGGACTTACCTCACCCTTCCTCCCTCCCTCCCTCCCTCCCTCTCTCCCTCCCTCCCTCCCTTCTTCCTTCCTTCCTTCCTTCCTTCCTCCCTCCCTCCCTTCCTCCCTCCCTTCTTTCCTTCCTTCCTTTACTTCCTCCTTCTTTCTTCTTCTTTTTGCTATAGAAAAAGGAAAAAAAAAAAAGAAAACCCAGTCTTCACATCTAGCCTCATTTTTTAAAAAATGTTTATTTATTGAGAAAGAGAGAGAGAGCATGCGAGGGTGCATGTAGAGGAAGGGCAGAGAGAGAGGGAGAGAGAGAGAGTCCCAAGCCGGCTCCCTACTGTCAGCATGGAACCCAACTTGGGCTCAGTCTCATGAACTGTGAGATCATGACTTGAGCTGAAATCAAGAGTCAGATGCTTAACCAACTGAGCCCCCCTGGTGCCCCACATCTGGCCTCATTTTTAATGCTGGATCCAACAATTTCAAAGAAAGTTTGTCTTTCCCAAGATGTTCACTAGTGTCTGGTTATAACAAAGTAGACAGTATTTAGACAGACCAATTACCTATATATGAAATAAACCTGCATAATATGTTAATTCCAAATTCTGACTTTAAAAATTCCATATCAAAAAATAAAAAATAAATAAAAATTACATATCACTTACATAAATAATATAATATACTCCTTGCAAATAATTAAAATATTATAGATGTATAGTGAGTGAAGAATAAAAATCTTTCAAATGCTCCCATTTCCATTTTTAAATTTTTTAATATTTATTTGTTAAAGTAATCTGTACACCCAGCATGAGGCTCGAACTCATGACCCTGAGATCGAGAGTCATTTGCTCTTCTGACTGAGCCTGCCAGGTGCCCCCAAATGCTCCCCTTTTTAATCCAGTCCCACAGATGGCTACTGTTAATCATTTAGTGTACAGCCTTCCCAACTTTTTCCTCTACGTTAACATTATGTACATTAGCAGTTGAAGCCAGTATACTGGACAGGTAAAATGCATTGGATATAAATTGAAAACATTTTTTATTTTTGCTTTCCATTATCTCTTTCAACAGGCTCAGTGGGAAATTTCTTCTTCTGCCAATAGGTTACCGCTGGGCATATCTATTGACTCATCTGCTCCTTCCTAGTTAACTCTTAAGTTCTAAATTATAGTCCTCTATTAGAAATTAGAATGCTAAATGCTATATATGGATCAGCACTTCAATCTCGCAAATTCAAGCCATCCCTCCTTCCCCTCCCAGGGCTTACTATAAATGGACCACCTGCTGCTGGAGACCACCTGCCCCTTTTCTCCCCTCTTCCTAGCTACTTCTTTCCCTGTCACTAGCAGTGGTATCTGACCCACTCTAGTTGAATCTAAAGGGATGGGAAATAGGGAAGAAGGGGAGATGGGTGTGGGAGGTAGGCAGGAAAGTGTTAAACTCTAATGAATTTTATAAGAAGGTTTCAGGGTCTCTGGGCCTGGGTGTTTTGTATTATTTTAATTGTGGTTAAAAAATAGTAACATTTACCATCTTAACCATTTTTAAGTGTACCATTCCATAGGGTTAATCGTGTTCTCACTGTTGTGCACTTGCTCTCTAGAACTCTTTCATTTTGCAAAACTGAAACTCTGTACCCATTGAACAACAGCTCCCCATTTCCCCTTTCCCCCAGCCCCTGGGAACCACCATTCTACTTTCTGTTTTATGAGTCTGACTACTTTGGATATTTCACGTAAGTGGAATCATACACTATTTGTCTTCTTGGGACTGACTTAATGTCCTTAAGTCCCAACCATGTTGTAGAATATGACAGAATTTCCTTCTCTTTTTAAGGCTGAATAATATTTCGTGGTATGTATATATCACCTTTTTTTTAATCCATCCATTCTTCAGTGGAAATTTGGGTTGCTTCCACCTTTTGGTCATTGTGAATAATGCTACAATCAACATGAGTGTGCGAATGTCTTCAATCCTTGTCTCAATTTTTTTTGGATAAATACCCAGAAGTGTGATTGCTGGGTCATGTGGTAATTCTATTTTTAATTTTTTGAGAAGCTTTACATTCCCACTAACAGTGCATAGGGTTCCAATTTCTCTGCATTTTCACCTATACTTGTTATTTCTGGTTTATTTTTTTTTGATACCTCATTGCACTTCTCTGATGATTAGTGATGGTCAGCATCTTTTCTTAAGCTTGTTGGTGTATTTTTTTTTTTTTTGGAGGAATGTCTATTCAGGTGCTTTGCACATTTTAAAATCAGGGTGTTGTTGTTGAGTTATAGGAGTTCTTGGCATATTGTATATATTAACCCCTTATCATATCCTTGATTTGCGAATATTTCTTCCTATTTTGTAGGTTCTTTTCACCCTGATTGTTTCCTTTGATGGACAGAAGTTTTTTAAGTTTGGTGTAGTCCCATTTATCTCCTTTTGCTTTTGTTACCTGTGCATTTGGTATCATATCTAAGAAATCATTGCGAAATCAATTGCCATGAAATTATTCCCATATTTTTTTATAGTTTTACAGATTTATGTTTTACCCGTAGGTCTTTAATCCATTTTTAGTTCATTTTTGTGTATACTATAAGGTAAAGATCCAACTTTATTCTTTTCCTTGTGAATGTCCAGTTTTCCCAGCATCATTTGTTGGATACTGTTCTCTCCCCATTGTGTGGTCTTGGCCATGTTGTCCAAGGTAATATGACCAAATACATGAGGGTTTATTTCTAGCCTGTCTGTTCTCTTCTGTTGGTGTATATGTCTGTCTTTCCATGGTACAACTCTGTGTTTTGATTACTGTAGCTTTGTAATATGTTTTGAAATCAAGAAATGTGAAGCCTCCAACTTTGTTCTTTTTCAAGATTTAGTTGGGATTCCTTGAGATTCCATATAATGTTAGAATTTTTTTTCTAGTTTTGCAAATTGTCATTGGGATTTTCATAGGGATTGCATTAAATATGTAGATTACTTTGGGTAATATGGACATTTTAATGTTATCAAGTGTTCCAATTCATGAACATGTGATGTCTTTCCATTTATTTATGGAAATAAATAAAACTTTTAAGTATTCTGTTCTTTTTAATGTTATTGTAGATGGAAATGTTTTCTTAATTTCCTTTCTGGATTGTTCATTTTTAGTGTATACAAATGGAACTGATTTGGGTTGTTGTTTTTGAATCCTGCTGCTTTGCTGAATTTGTTTATTTTAACAGCATTCGTGTGTGTGTGTGTGTGTGTGTGTGTGTGCGCATACCTTTAGTTTTCTGCATATAAGATCATGTATTTGTAAACAGAGATGATCTTATTTCTTCCTTTAGAATTTGGATGTCTTTTTTTTTTTTTTTTTTTTTTCTGACCTATTTCTCTGGCTAGGATTTCTAGTACTATGTTGAATAGAACTGATGAAAATGGGCATCTTTCTCTTGTTCTTTATCTGAGAGGAAAAACTGAGTTTTCCTCTATTGAGTATAAGTTGCGGGCTTTTCATATATGCCTTTAATTATTTGAGATAATAACCTTTGATTCCTGGTTTTATGAGTGTTTTTATTGTGAAAATGTGTTGAATTTTGTTAAATGCTTTTTCTTCATTAATCGATCATGTGTTTTTTTCCCTTCATTCTGTTAATGTGGTATATTAAATTGATTGGTTTTCATGTGTTGAACCATCTTGACATTCTATGAATAAATCCCACCTGGTCACTATGGAATGCTTTTATTTATTTATTTTTAATTAATTAATTTGTTTATTATTGTATATAATTTATTGTCAAATTGGCTTACATACAATGCCCAGTGCTCATCCCAGTAAGTGCCCTCCTCAATGCCCATCACCCATTTTCCCCTCTCCCCCACCTCCCATCAACCCTCTGTTTTTTCTCTGTATTTAAAAGTGTCTTATGGTTTGCCTCCCTCCCTCTCTGTTTGTAACTATGTGGAATGCTTTTAATGTGCTGTTGAATTCAGTTTTCTAGTATTTTGTTGACTATTTCTGTATCAATATTAATCAAGGTTATTTGCTTCTAGATTTCTTTTCTTGTAATGTCTTTCTCTGGTTTTGGTTTCAGGGTAATGCTGGAGTCCTGAGTTTGAAATTTTTTGGAAGAGTTTGAAGAGTATTGGTATTTTCTTCTTTAAATATTGGTGGAATTCTCTGGAAAAGCCATCTGGCCCTGAGGTTTTATTTCGGGGGAAATTTTTGATTACTGATTCAGTCTCCTTAGTGATTATAGGTCTGTTTGGACTTTTTTTCTTTATGATTCAATCTTGTTAGGTTCTATATTTCTAGTAATTATATATTTCTTTTAGATTATCCAACTTGTAGGTGTATAATTGTTCATAGTGGTCTCTTATATTTCTTTTATAATCCTGGCATCAGGTGTAATATCTCCTCTTTTATTTTTTATTTTATTTATGTGGGTCCTCTTTTTTTCTCAGTCTAGCTAAGAGTTTGCCAATTTTGTTGATTTCCTAAAAATCCAACTCTATGTTTTGTTGATTTTTTTCAGTATTTCTGTTTTCTATTTCATTTATTTCTGCTCTAAAATTTATTATTTTTTTTCCTTCTGCTACTTTGGATTTAGTTTGTTCCTTTTTAGTTCCTTACAGTTGAAAGTTAGGTCATTTATGTCAGATATTTCTTCTTTTTTAATGTAACTGTTTACTGACATAAACTTCCCTCTTAATACTATTTCCCTGCATCCCATCGGTTTTACTATGCTGTTTTTCTATTACTTTCACTTGTCTGAAGATACTATGTTCATTTTTGACTCATTGGTTGTTTAAGAGTATTAATTTCTACGTATTTGTGAATGTTCAATTTTCCTTTTGCTCTTGATTTCTAGTTTCATCTCATTGTGTTTGGAGAAGATCTTTGGCATGACTTAAGTCTTCTTAAATTTGTTAAAACTTGTTTTGTGGCCCAACATGGGGTCTCTTGTGGAGGATGTATCGTGTGCATTTGAGAAGAATGTGTATTCTGCTGTTCTTGGATGGAATGTTTCGTATATGCCTGTTAGATCTAATTGGTCTGTAGTGTTGCTCAAGACTTCTGTTTCCTTATTGATTTTCTGTCTAGTTATTCTAGCCATTATTAAAAGATGGCTGTTGAATTTCCTACTATAATTGTATTGCTGTCTATTTCTCTCTTCTATCCTGTCAACTTTTTTCTATATATTGAGGAGCTCTGATGTTAGGTGCATATATCTATAATTCTTACATTTTTCTGATAAATTGTTCCTTTTATCAGTATAAAATGTCCTTCTTTATCTCTTGTGACAGTTTTTAACTTACCTATTTTATGTTATGATTATGTTCACCCCTGCCCTATTTACTATCGCACATTATGTCTTTTCCCTCTTTTTGCTTTCAGCCTATGTGTGCTCTTAGATTTTAAAGCTAAGTCTCTTGTGGACAGCATATAGATGGATCTTGTGTGTTTTAACCCATTCAATAACTTGATGTCTTTTAATTGGTAGGTTAATCTATTTACATTAAAATAATTAGTAATAGGGTAAGACTTACTATGGCCATTTGTTAATGATTTTCCATGTGTCTTGTAGCTATTTTGTCCCACTTCCTGGCTTGCTACTTTCCTTTTTGTTTCATTGATTTTCTTTTGTAGTTATATGCTTTGATTCCTTTCTCATTTCTTTCATGTATCTTCTATAGTATTTTATTTGTGGTTACTATGAATATTACAAAAAGCATCTTAAAGTTACAGCAATCTACTTTATTATTTTATTTTTCTTTAATTTTAATTCCAGTAGTTAACACACAGTGTTACATTGGTTTCAGGTTTACAATATAGTGCTTCAACAATTCTATACATTATCAGGACTCATCAAGTTAAAGTACTCTTAATCCCCTTTACCTATTTCACTCATCCCCCCCCCCCCGTATCAATCTGTTTTGAACTGATAATAATTTAACTTAACTTGTGTAGAAAAACTCTATTGCTTTACATCTCTGTTCACTCAGCTTTATGTTACCAGTGTCTCAAAATTACATTAAAATTTTTTTTTTATTTTTATTCATTTTTGAAAGAGAGAGAGCACAAGCAGGGGTGGGGCAGAAGGAGAGGGGGACACAGAATCTGAAGCAGGCTCCAGGCTCCGAGCTGTCAGCACAGAGCCCGACACAGGGCTTGAACTCACGAACCGCAAGATCATGACCTGAGCTGAAGTCAGACGCTCAACCAACTGAGCCACCCAGGTGCCCCACAAATTACATATTTTTATACTGTGTACCAATTAACATAGATTTATAGTTGTTTTTAATGCCTTTGTCATTTAAATTCTATGCCAGAATTAAAAGCGATTTATGTGCCAACATTACAGTACTGTTTGTCTTTATATTGATCTTTCCCAGAGAGAGAGCTTTATAATTTTGTTTTCATTTGCTATCCAGTGTCTTTTTGCTTTAACTTGAAGAACTCCTTTTAGCATTTCCTTTAAGGCAGTTCTTGTGGCAGTGGACTTTTTCAGCCCTCATTTGTCTAGGAAAATCTTAATTTCCCTTTCATTTTTGAAAGACAGCTTTGCCAGATACAGTATTGTTTGGCAGTTTTCTTCTCTCATCACATTGAATAGATTATCCCAAGTCCTCTGGCTTGCAAGATTTCTGTCTATTGAGAAATCTGCTGATAATCTCATAGGAGCTCCCTTATATGTAATGAGTCACTTTTCTCTTCCTGCTTTCAAGATTCTCTTTGGGACTTTTAACAATTTGATTATAATGTGTCTTGGCATGAGCCTTTTTGTATTTATCCCAACTGGAGTTCTTTTTATTTCTTGAGCTTGTGTATCCATTACCTTTCTCAAATTTGGGACATTTTTGGCCTTTATTTCTTCAAATAGACCATCCACCCCTTTCCCTGTCTCTTCTGTGGCTCCCATGATGCATATATTACCACTTTTGAGTAGTATACTTTTGAGGGTGTCCCATAAGTCCCTTGGCTCCTATCACTTCTCTTCATTCTTTTTTCTCTTATAATTCTGACTCATAATTTCAAATGACTCGTCTTCATGTTAACCGTTTCTTTTGCTTGATCAAGTCTGTTGTTGAATCCTGCGAGTGAATTTTCCAATTCTCTTTTTGTATACTCCAGCTTCAGAATTTCTCTTTGATCTTGTTTTTAATAGGTTCTATCTCTTTGCTGATACTCTCATTTCGTTCATGCATTATTTTCCTAATTTCATTTAGTTGTCCATCAGTGTTCTCTTTTAGCTCATCAAGCATCTTTTAGGCTGTTTTTAATGGTTCTTTGTCAGGTAATTCATAGATCCCCATTTCTTTAGGGATGGTTTCTGGAGATTTATTTTGTTCCTTTGATTTTTGCCGTATTTTTCTGTTTCTTTGCATGCTTTGTGATTTTATTGAAATTTGGGCATTTGAAAAAATAGCCATCTCTCCCGGTCTTTATGGACTGGCTTTGTACTGGGAAGATCTTCAAAAATCAAGCTGGCTAGAGATTCTGGAGCATCTCAACTCACTTATGCATATGTGACTTCTCTGAGCTTGGCATGTGATTTCTGTGTTAAAGAAGCTTGCCTTGTTTCTTTTTCAGGAGCTTATAATATTTCCTTTCCCTGGTGACTGCCCGTGGTAATTCAATCTCTCTGGTGTTGCAACAAGCCACCATGCTAGCCTTTGTTCTCAGTGGCCCCTAGGCATCCAAACTATATTGGTTCCTGTCAGAACTGAGTTAAATGAGACAAAAACTAGTCCTTGGGACAGCCTTTTGAAAGGCCAGAGTGTTTGATAGATGTTCCACTTTTCTTTGTCTCTCCCTAGGGAGAAGCCACAGGTTGGGCATTTTCTACCAATGTTCTGTGCTGCAGAAGGGGAGGGTATATGCCGGGTCAATGCAACAAACTTTCTTACCAGCTTCCATGTGGCTCTTCTTGACTTTGCCCTCCCCAGGGGTGCTGCAAATTCTTAACTGGTTTCTCAAGTTCTCACAAAGGCAGTTTAGTCTGTATATCATTGAGTTGGTGTCTCTGTGGGGAAATAAGAGACTGGGACTTCCTGTTCCACCTTCATGCTGGTGTCACTCCTGGGCATGGGTGTTTTTTTACATGTTCTTCATTCACTGACAGTTTTACTTTCTCTATTTCAAATTCTGTACATAGCTTAGTAAGTAATTTGGAATATACCTGTTTTTTATCTCCAAATTTAACATCCTGTTTACACATATAAAATTGCATTCTCATCTCTTGGTAGCTATACTACTCAGTCTCTGTTATTTCAGCGTGCGCTCCATTCCGATGTTCTTCTGGGGTCCCATCTCAATGTCAACCTCATGAGTAGGAGTTGTAAAGGTTCCAGGCTAGCTCTCTCCTTTGTGTTCTGATCCACAGGAAATACTCTTGTATCCTTTGCCACACGTCAGTGGAAGTTTAGCATGTTCCCAACAGAGCCCGGTTTCTCTTTCTCTCTTCTGCCACCCCAGGATAACAGCGACAGCCCCTCTCCATTAGAATCCTGAGGTCTTGGGGCGCCTGGGTGGCTCAGTCGGTTAAGCGTCTGACTTCGGCTCAGGTCACGATCTCGCGGTCCGCGGGTTCGAGCCCCACATCGGGCTCTGGGCTGATGGCTCAGAGCCTGGAGCCTGCTTCCGATTCTGTGTTTCCCTCTCTCTCTGCCCCTCCCCCGTTCATGCTGTGTCTCTCTCTGTCTGAAAAATAAATAAACGTTAAAAAAAAAAAAAAAAGAATCCTGAGGCCTTTGTCACATATTAGTTTTCTGTGACATCCAGCCCCACACCTCCAAGAAACTTATGTCATACCCTCTAAGTGCTCTTACAGGACTCCTTCCTGAGAGAAGTTAGTACCCTCTAACATACCCCCCCCACCCTTCCACTCGGTGTGTATGTGACAAACACTCATAGTTTGTTCTAAAGAAATCTTTCTCACAAAATCTTTTAGCTTCAACCAGTTTTACTTACCCTATTTCAAATTCTGAATATAGTGTAGTAAGCCTTTTAGAATATAATTTATTACATCTTTAAATTTAACATCCTGTTACACATATAGAATTGCATTTATAGGCACATATAAATTTCCAGTTATGTGTGTGTGTTTGTATGTTTTACAAGAATTGGATCATTCCATGTGTGGTAGGCAGAATAATGGCTCTACAAATAGGGCCACATCCTAATGCTCACAGCTTGTGGATATGTGACCTTATCTGGCAAAAGGGACTTTGCAGATGAGATTAAGGTAAGGATCCCAAGACAGGGAGATTATCCTGTATTATCTGGGTGTGTCCAATGTAATCATGAGTGTCCTCATAAGTGAAAGAGAAATGCAGGAAAGTCTGAGAAGGAGAGTTGATGATAGAAGCAGAGATTGAAATGATCTGATTGTTGGTCAGGGCCATGTTCAAGGAATTTTGGCAGCCTCTAGAAGATCAAAAAGACAAGAAAAAATGAATTATCCCATAGAGCCTCTAGATGGAACATGGCCCTGCCAATATATTGGTTTCAGCCCAGTGAAATCCATGTGGGACTTCTGACCTCCAAATGCGCAATGCAATAAATTGAAGGTGTTTTGAGGCATTAAGTTTTTGGTAATTTGTTACAGCAGCAATAGAAAATTAATAAGGGCTTAATTAAATGAAATATAGAAATCATAGATCAAGAACCTGTGGAAGAGCCAAGTATTAGTCACCCCTACCACCCAGGTTCCACGTGCACCCCCATGTTTCCCAGGCTCCCTTGCAATTAAGTTGGGACTGATCATGGCTAATTGAGTGTTAAGTGGAAGTTACATATTGCTTCCAAGCCAGCTGAAAGCTCTCCACTCCCCTTTCTTGGCAACTTTAAAGCCCACATGTTCAAAAGTAAATCTGCAAGTGGTGAGATGTCAATAGAATGTCATTTTACCTTATATTCTTGGTTTATGCCAAGTCTTTATTTGTAATGTAAATAAAAACTATCAATATCAATAATGTCATAAAGATGTTACCTTACTTTTTTTTCCTAAAACACTAATTTGTCTTTTGCAGCTAGATATTCATCCAACTGGGATTTTTTCAGTATATTATGTTAGGTAGTAACCTAATTTTATTCTGTATTCATAATCAGTTGGACCAGACTTTTTATTGAATGGTGTATCCATTTGAACATACTTGTTATATATGGTTTCCATATGTGAGCAGGGCTATTTTGAGTCTACTGCTCACTTCTGTTTTATTTGCTTGATTTATCTGTCCCTGGGCTAATACTAGACAGTCTTAAATACTGTTGCTTTATAACATGTCTCCCTTCCTGTTCTTCAAATTTGTCTTTGAGATTTTTGGTTCTTTGTCAATTTCCATGGAAAACTCTGGTGGGGCTTTGTGCTTATATTTAATTTGTAGATTTATTTGAAGAGAATTTCCGTCTTTGCTGGAGAGTCTTCCAATTTTTGGAGTTGGCATTTTTTCCTCTTAATTTATGTTTTCTTTTCCATCCTTCAATAATGTTTTGTAGTTTGTTTTGTAAAAAATCATTTAGATTTCTTTGTGGACACCCATAAATTTTGGTCACTGTTATAAATGGAATATTTTTTTCTACTACCCTAATAGTAGTAGAAAAAAGTCTACTTTATAACTGGAGATATATGAGGATTGTAGATTCTTTTCTTTGTATCTAGTAGCATCACTAACCACATTTACTGATTCTAAGGGTTTATCTATAGATATTCTTGAATTTTCTATGTAGACAATAGTCAAATCTGAAATACAAACAGTTTGGGCTCTTATTTCTCAATTCTAATATCCTATGTTTATTTTTCCTTACTGTTTTAACTAGCGAACTAATGTTAAAAAGCAATATGACATGAAAGGATGCTCAGCATCACTATTATCAGAGAAATACAAATCAACACTGCCATGAAATATCACCTCACACCCATCAGAATGGCTAAAATCAACAACACAGGAAACAACAGATGTTGGTGAGGATGTGGAGAAAGAGGAACCCTTTTGCATTGCTGGTGGGAATGCAAACTGGTGCAGCCACTCTGGAAAACAGTATGGAGGTTCCTCAAAAAATTAAAAATAGAACTACCCTACGACCCAGCAATTGCACTACAAAGTATTTACCCAAAGGATACAAAAATACCGATTCAAAGGGATAGATACATGCACCCTGATGTTTATAACAGCATTATCAACAGTAATCAAATTATGGAAAGAGCCCAAATGTCCGTAGACCGATGAATGGATCAAGAAATCGTGGTATATATATATAATGTGAATCCAGACATGAGGAAATACATTTTAGCAGTTTCCAAACCCTTTTATGATGCTTGCTGATAAAAGTTGCATGGGAGGCAGTAGGAGGGAACTAATATTTGTTGAACCCCTACCATGATTTGGGCAGTAATGCTGACCTCTGAACACCTGATTTCTCATTTAATTCTCCCAGCTCTCTGTGAGGTGAGCAGTGTGATCCTTACTCTGCAGAGGAGGAAACTCCGAATCAGAGAAATGATATTTGCTAAAGGTCACGCCAATGGGACATGGTAGAGTCCAGATTTGACTCCTGGTCTGTTTGATGCTAAGGTTTTTGTATTTTTCCCTTTAGGTCTGAATTACACTTTTCCTTGTTGTTAGTCAGTGGCACAGTTTTTCTCTCAATCACTAAGCTCTATTCGTGATTAAACAATTATATTAAAAACGTAGTGCTTAAGAAAAAAAGAAAAACCTGGATCTTGGAAGTTGAGGCGAAAGTGACGCTGATGTGGTAGCCACCACCACTTTCGTCATGAGATAAAAGCCGGGACATACCACCTCACTGGTTAACTATGGAAGACTATACCAAAATAGAAAAAATTGGAGAAGGTACCTGTGGAGTTGTGTGTAAGGGTAGACACAAAACTACAGGTCAAGTGGTAGCCATGAAGAAAATCAGACTAGAAAGTGAAGAGGAAGGGTTTCTAGTACTGCAATTCAGGACATTTCTCTATTAAAAGAACTTTGTCATCCAAATATAGTCAGTCTTCAAGACGTGCTTATGCAAGTTTCCAGCTTATATCTCATCTTTGAATTCTCTTCCATGGATGTCAAGAAATACTTAGATTCCATCCCTCCTGGTCAGTTCATGGAATCTTCACTTGTTAAGAGTTACTTGTACCAAATCCTACAAGGGACTGTGTTTTGCTACTCCAGAAGAGTTCTGCACAGAGACTTAAAATCTCAAAATCTATTGATTGATGACAAAGGAACAATTAAACTGGCTGATTTTGGCCTTGCCAGAGCTTTTGGAATACCTGTTAGAATATACCACATGAGGTAGTGATGCTCTGGTATAGATCTCCAGAAGTAATGCTGGGGTCAGCTCACTACTCAACTCCAGTTGACATTTGGAGTTTAGGCACCATGTTTACAGAATTAACAACTAAGAAACCACTTTTCCATGGGGATTCAGAAATTGATTAACTCTTCAGAATTTTCAGAGCTTTGGCCACCCCCAATAATGAAGTGTGGCCAGAGGTGGAATCTTTATAGGACTATAAGAATACATTTCCCAAGGGGAAACCAGGAAGTCTGGCATCCCGTGTCAAAAACTTGGATGGAAATGGCTTGGATCTGTTCTCAAAAATGTTGGTCTATGATCCTGCCAAATGAATTTCTGGCACAATGGCACTGAATCATCCATACTTTAATGATTTGGACAATAAGATTAAGAAGATGTAGCTTTCTGAGCATTTCTACGTATCAGAAACAGATAGTTATGTTTTTACTGCTTTGTCTATTTTTATTTTGTGTTTTTCTCTTTCTTTCTTGCAAACTTAAGCTGTACTTCATCTTCTGATTTCAAAGCTGTAACTTAAAAATGTAAATATTGTTCTATATGAATTTAAATATAATAATTCTGTATATGTTTATAGATCTCACTTCAACAACTATTTGTTACCATAATAAAAGTATAAATCTACTTTCAGCCATAAAAAGGAATGAAATTTTGCCATTTGCAATGATATGGATGGAGCTAGAGAATATTATGCTATGTGAGATAAGTCAGTCAGAGAAAGACAAATTCTATATGACTTCACTCATATGTGGAATTTAAGAGACAAAACAGATGAACATATGGGAGGAGGAAGGAAAAAGAGAGAGATGGAAACCATAAAACAAACTCTTAACTGTAGAGAAAAAGCTGAGGGTTGCTAGAGGGGAGGTGGGAGGGGTGTTGGGTATTAAATGGGTATTGGGTATTAAGGAAGACACTTGTGATGAACACTGGGTGTTGTATATAAGTGATGAATCACTAAATCGTACACCTGAAACTAAAAAAAAAAAAAAAAGATTGTGAATTCCCTCTTGTTTTTTTTTTTATTTTCCATTTCATTGATTTTTGATCTCATATTTATTATTTTCTATATTCTATTTTCTTCAGATTATTCTTGTTCCTTTTCTAATGTCTTGATCTTGATGTTGAACTAATTAATTTTAAATCATTTCATTTTTTAAATTAATTTTTTAGTTTATTTATTTTTGAGAGAGAAAGAGAGAGAGAGAGTTGGGGAGGGGCAGAGAGACAGGGAGGCACAGAATCTGAAGAAGGCTCCAGACTCTGAGCTGTCAGCACAGAGTCTGATGCAGGGCTCAAACTCATGAACTGTAAGATCACGACCTGAGCTGAAGTTGGATGCTTAACCAACTGAACCACCTAGGCACCCTAAAATCACTTGATTATATGTAGGTATATATGTATATACTATGCACCTATACATAGTATATATGTATATATATTTAATTGTGTAAATTTACCTCTAAATCCCAGTTAACTGCATCTGATAAATTTTGATATGTAGCACTTTCACATGTGTTCATTTATGATTTTTCTATTATGATATCCTCTTTACATTTTAAAGGTTTCAAATATGAAAGGTTATAGGCAAATTTCCTTTTAAACAATCTTAAATTTATTTCTAATTTTATTGCAGAGATTATAATTTATACACTATTGATTCTTTTGACCAGATACCAAGAAAGAATACCCAAAGCATTGCAACTTTTCTAAATATGCTATGTACACATTAGAATAATATATTTTATGTATTTCTTGGGAGCAATCTTTATATACACATGTGTGTAAGCAGTTTACACAAATCAAGCAGTTTAGGTCTGTTATTTAAGTGTACTATAACCTTTCTAATTTTTATTCACTAGTTCTATCATTTTATGATAGGTAATGTGCACGTAAGCACCCCCCACTATAATTGTGGATGTGTATATCTTCCTTGAGCTCTATTTTGCCTTATATATTTTATTTTTATTGTGATAAGATGTATAACATAAAATTTACAATTTTCACAGTATCGAAGAGTACAATTCAGTGGCATTAATTACATTCACAGTGTTATGTAACCATCACGGCTATTTGCAAAACTTTGATTAATCCACACAGAAACTCTGTAACCATTAAGCAACAACTCCCTATGCCTCCTCCCCCTGGCTCTGATAATCACTAATCTGCTATTTGTCTCTATTAATTTGTCTATTCTAGATACCTACGTGGAATCCTACAGTGTTTGTCCTTTTGTGTCTGGTTTATTATACCTGGCAAAATGTCTTGGGGTGTTTATTTTGTAGCATGTATGAGAACTTCATTCCTTTTTATTTTCAGGTACATTCAAAACTCACTGATTTTAAAGCTTTTGTCAAAACACTCTAATTAGTGATTTTGTTGACTGTGTGTAGTTATTTCATATGTTTTGGGATGTAGTTTGCAGCTTCATTTGGAGTGGGAAGTTCTGTCTCTCAGTCTCTTAGTCTCACATGTTTGGTTGCCTTCACTAGAATCATATGGCTTCCCAGTCCAGAACCAGGTCTTATGTAATATAATGAGAGCTTAATGCGCAAGTTCTCCTGTGGCATAGACAGAATGCAGATCATGATCTGAGCCAGCAGGTGGTTGGTTTCCATTCGTGTTTACGAGGCTGTTTATGTGTCTTCCCATTTCCTTATGCCCGTAGCTTCTTAAAAGCTGTAGCCACATGTTGTGTTGGTCAGCCACAGTTTGTTGATTTTTTCCTTCCCAGTGCCCTTTCATGACCAGGGCAACTCCACCCCAGTCCCTGGCACTGAGTTGTGATTCTAGCTCTCTAATTCCTTGTGCTGGATGGATCTTTTTCTGGTGTGTCGCCTTACATAGCTGAAACTCCCAGTTGCTGCTTCCATACCCAGAGCTCAGCAGGCCCGTAGGCTCAGCCCTGCTGACCGCTTGCATTTTTTTCAGTTTCTGTTTCAAAGAGATGTTTATCTTGTTTTCAGTCTCAGCTGTGTCTTTTTTTTTTTTTTTTTTTTTTTTTTATCCTTCCCTGCCTTGGATCAATAGAATTTCTATGATACTTTTTCCCCTTTATTAGTTTGGAAGCTATTGATTGTATCTCTATTCTTTAATGGCTATAATTAAGTTTTTTAAATACAGAGATATATGACATTCTTACAGTGAAGTTTATGAGACCATATTCATTCTTTTAAAGAACAGTTATGAAATGTCCACATCTTTACCAATACCAAGACCAAAAAAAAAAAAAAAAAAGAAATATCATCACACCCCAGAATCTTTTTATGGGGCCCTCCTGGATTATTCTCCTTCCCTCCTTTTTTAGCAATTATCAGTGTATAAGAATTTATACTAATTCTTTATTTCCTTATTTTTACTTTTTATCCCCCCTATGTTTATAGCCTTTAACAAAACTAAGTTTTTTTTCTGTTTCTGAAGGTAATATAAGTGAATTACTTGTTTTCTGTTTGCTCTTTTTTACTCAATATGATGTTTAAGATTTATTCTTTTTTTTTTTTTTTCAACGTTTTTTATTTATTTTTGGGACAGAGAGAGACAGAGCATGAACGGGGGAGGGGCAGAGAGAGAGGGAGACACAGAATCGGAAACAGGCTCCAGGCTCCGAGCCATCAGCCCAGAGCCTGACGCGGGGCTTGAACTCACGGACCGCGAGATTGTGACCTGGCTGAAGTCGGACGCTTAACCGACTGCGCCACCCAGGCGCCCCTAAGATTTATTCTTATGCATCAGTGTATTTGGTCAGAGTAATATATTACAAAATTATTTGAAATGATTATATTTTTCCCATGTGGTTGTGTTTTTTAAATTGATGAAGAGTTTGGTTCACTTGTTTTGTGTTGGAGAGAGTTAACTTTATTGAGATATAATATACATAAACTTGTGAGTGCAGGCTTGATTACATCAACAAATATATTCATCATCATAACACGGAACATTTCTGTCACCCCAAAAAGTTTCTTTATGCCCTTTGTGATTAATCCTTCTTCCCATTCCCTAGTCCCTGGCGCCCGCTGATTGGCTTTCTGTTACCATAATTTTCGCTTCTAGAATATCATAAAAATGGAATGATGCTGTATGTACTTTTTATTTGGCTTCTTTCATCTAGCATAATGCTTTAAACATGAATCCACAGTGTTTTATGTATCCTTAATTTGTCTCTTTTTATTTGTTACGTGGTATTCTATTGTATATAAAGGCCCATTTGGTTATTTGTGTTGTTTCCCCTTTGGATGTTTATTAAAGTTGTTATAAGCATCTGCGTGCAGGTTTCTATGTGAACACAAATTTTCATCTTCTGTGAGTAAATGCCTAGAGTACGTGGCTGGGTTATATAGTGCCTGTCTGTATAACTTTATAAAAAATCACCAAACTTTCAAAATGTACGGTTTATATTCTCATCAGCAATCTGTGAACATTGCAGTTGCTCAGTGGACAAGAATTTATACTAATCTTTTATTTCCTTCACTTGATAGTTGGTTATTTTTGTTGGGGCCAAGATAATACGCATGTAGTGATAGCTCATTGTGGTTTTATTTGCATTTCTCCGGTGACTAATGACTTTGAACTTCTTTTTAGGCGAGCATTAGCCACCCCTGAGTCTTCTTTTCTAAAGTGTCTGCTTAAATCTTTTACTCAAGTCTTAATTGTGTTGTTTGGCTGATTGCTGAGATGTCAGAGTTCTATACATATTCTGGAAATAAATTCCTCATTGAATATAGGTTTTGCAAATAATTTATCCTTGTCTGTGGTTTGCCTTTCATTTTTCTTGACTGTCTTTGGAAGAGCCAAACTTTATGACTTGATAATGTCTAATTTACTTATTTTTTTTTTGTTTGTGCACTTTGTACTCCTATATAAGAAATCTTTGCCTACCCCTAGGTCAATAAGATTTTCTCCTGTGTTTTTCTCTAGAACTTTTATAGATCAAGATTCCTCTCCTTGTGGATGCCCAAATATTCCACCACCATTTATTGAAAGAACTATCCTGGGGCATCTGGGTGGCTCAGTCTGTCAAATGTCCGACTTCAGTTCAGGTCATGATCTTGCGGTTCATGGGTTTGAGCCCTGGATCAAGCTCTGTGCAGACAGCTCAGAGTCTGGAGCCTGCTTGGGCTTTTATGCATTTCCCTCGCATTCTGCATTTCCCTCTCTCACTGCCCCTTCCCCGCTCTCGCTCCCCCCCCCCCCAAAAAAAAACAAATGAACATTAAAAAAAAAAAGAAAGAACTATCCTTTCCACATTGAATTGTTTTGACACCTTCGTTGAAAATCAATTGGCTCTACTTATGCGGGTCTATTTTTGGAATCCTTATCCTGCTCCATTGATCTGTATGTCTGTCTTTATACAAATAACACAGTGTCTTGGTTGGTGTAGCTTTATAATTCTCCAGTGAAACCATCTGGATCTGGATATTTCTTTTAAGTTACACACTCGATTTCTTTAATAGTTATGGGACTATTCAAACTCTTTCATAATGGTGAGTTATGGTAATTTGTATTTCCAAGGAATAGGTCCATATCATTTAAATTGTCAAGATTATGAGTGTAGTGTCGTTTGTAGTATTTCCTTATTATCCTTTTGTAGAGATATCCTGATACAGATAATTTGTATCTTTTATCTCTTTTGTTTATCAACTTTGCTGAAGTTTGCCAGTTTTAGTGATATTTTAAAAGAACCATCTCTTATTTTGTTGGTGTTTTCTATTGCTTTTTCTGTTTTCAGTTTTATTGAATTCTGCTGTTACCTTTATTATTTCCTTCCTTCTGCTTGATTCAGTTTTATTTTGCTCTTCTTTTCCTGGTTTCTTGAAGAAGGACCTTAGACTATTGATTTAAAACTTTTCCTCTTTTTTAATATTATTTAATGCTATAAATTTTCTTTTCTGCACTACTTTATTTATGTCCCTCAATTTTTGATGTGCTGCATCTCCATTTCATGCAGTTTAATGCACTTTTTAATTTCCCTTGAGACTCCCTCTTTCACCTACGAATTGTCTAGACGTATTGTTTAGTTTTCAAGACTTTCAAGATTTCCTGTTATTGACTTCTACTTTGATTCTAATGTGGTCAGAGAGCACACTCCATATGATGGCAATTCTTTTGAATTTGTTGGGATTTGTTTTACAGTCTGTGGTCTATCTTGATACATGATTCCTGTGCACTTGAAGAGAACTTGCATTCTGGTGTTTTTGAAAGCAAGTCATTTCTAAATGCTGGTTACATACCATTGGTTGATGGTATTGTTGAGTTATTCCTGATCCTTGCTGATTTTTTTTTTTTTTTATTCTGTCAAGTTTTGAGAGATTGATGTTGAAGTCTCAAATGATTCTTGTGACTTATCTATCTCTCATTTTGGCTCTACCAGTTCTTGGTGCACACACATTTAGGAATGCTATGTCTTCATGGCATTTGGCCCTTTATCATTTGTAAATGTGTCTCTCCATCTCTGCTAATTGTCTTCTCTTTGAAGTCCACTTAATGCTGTCACTTTTATTTTTCTTCTACTTTTATTCCATTTATATTTGGAGAATATATCTTTTTCATCATTTTACTTTTAACCTTCATATCTTCTAATACTTGAAGTGAGTTTCTTACAGACAGCATACAGTTGGGACAAGTTTTTCAGTCTACTCTGACAATCTCTCTTTCAATTGGCCTATTTAGACTATTTACAGTTAATCTAATTGTTGATATGGTAAGGCTTAAGTCTGTAACTCTGTTTTCCTGTTTTATGCTTGTTTTTGTTTTTTGTTTTGCTGTTTCCTTCTTCCTGACTTCTTGTGGGTGACTTGGACATTTTTAAGAGTTCTGTTTTGATTTATTTATAGTACTTTGGGGCATAGCTCTTTGTATAGCCTTTACAGTGGTTACTCCAGGTATTACTTTATATTTGTGCATAATTTATCACAATCTATTGGTGTCATCATTTTATCACTTTGAGTGAAATATAAAAGTCACTTCTCTTTGTATCCCTTTACTGTCTCCATTTATAATATAGTTGCTTTAAACATTTCCTCTATACACATTTAAAAGCACATTGATGTTATGTTTGATTACACCAACAAAAATCATTTAGAAAACTCAGAGGAAAGAAAGTCTATTGTATTTACCCATTTAAAAAATGTTTGTTTATGTATTTATTCAGTGCATGCACAGGAGGGGCAGAAACAGAGGGAGAGAGACAGAGAATCCCAAGCAGGCTCTGTGCTGAATCCCAAGCCAGCAGGGGCCTTGATTTTACAGAACCATGAGATCGTGACCTGAGCCAAAATCAAGAGTCAGACACTTAACCAACAGAGCCACCCAGATGCCCCATACCCACATTTTTGTTTATTGTATTCTTTCTTCCCTTCTGATGTTCCAAAGTTCTCTCTCTTATCATTTCATTTCTATTTTTTATTTAGCCATTCTTTGAGGATAATTCTGTGGGCAGTTCTCTTAGTTTTCCTTCATATGAGAATGTTTTAATTTCCCCTTCACTCTTGAAGGGGATATTGTCTCTGGATATGCCATTTAAGTTGAGTTGTTTTCTTTTAGCACTTGAAAAGTGTTGTGTCTCTTCCTCCTGGCCTTCTTTGTTTCTGATGAGAAATTTGCCGCCATTTGAATTGTTTTTCCTTTAAAAGTCAGGTGTCACTTCTCTCTCGCTGCTTTCAAGATTTTTTCTTTGTTTTTAGTTTTTATAAGTTTGACTGTGACATATCTTGGTATGGATTTCTTTTGGTTCATTCTCTTTGGCATTCCCTCAGCTCTCAGATGTGTAAGAAGTATGTATTTTGCTTAATTTAGGATGTTTTCAGCCATTATTTCTTGACTTTTTCAGCTCTGCACATTTTTCCTCGTCTTCCAGGACTCTGATTACAGCAATGTAAGATCTTGTCCCACAGTGTTGTAATAATTTATCATTTTTTCTTCAGTCTCTGTTCTCTGTATGTTATTCAGAAGGGATAGTTGTTGATCCCACACACTGAGTTATTGTGGTTTTCAGTTATAAAGTTTCCACCCTTTTATATCTTCTATTTCTTTGCTAAAACTATCTGTTTCATTCCAAATTTCATTCCATTTGAGTTGCGTTCACAATTGATGAGTGTCTAACTCCCCGGTGGGTCTTCTCTGACACTACGTGGTTATGGAATAAGGAGGGGTGCTTTGTTATTATTGGGTGGGGGACAGAATTCCAGAAGTGACTGAGTGTGGCACAAGGTGAGATCAGGAAAGTATACGGTGCTAAGCCACAAAGGGCTCTGTAATTCCTGTGAAAGACTTTTAATACTGAGAAGGTATTCTTAAAATTTTGTTTTCTTTAGTCATTTCTATCTCCTTTCCTAAGTGCTCTTTAAGCCACAAAACCTTTTCCATAGGCTGCTTTTTCCCCCTAATTATTCTTCAGGGAGTTTTCTACCCTGGTCTGATCTTCTCAGGTGAGTGGATTCTTCCTGGATTCTCATTTTCCATTTTGATGCTATCTTAGGCATTCTCTTAGTTCTCCAGCATTGCCTGGACAAGTAGGAGAGAGACCCATACCATTAATGCATCTGTTAGTTCTTGTCCTTTTCCAGCCACCCATTTCCTGTTTGGCAATGTTACCTTGCCAGATCCTAGGCCCAGTGTGCACAGACCTCTTGGCTCGTGTAGAACAACCCTGTCTTTTGAGGAAGGTGGTCCTCACTCTGCCACCACTGATGGCCTGCTTTATGATGTCACTACACATAATACTCAGCCCCCTGCTTAATTTACCAAGAAGTTCTTCAATATATTAGCAAAATAGCCTGATCACCTGGGAAAACCATACCTCAAAGTCATTGCTACATTGTCTGTGGCCTGCTGTTCTTAGTAAATGCCTGTTCCCTGGGGTCTGATTTCAACAAGGCGCTTGCCAGTGAATCAATGAGGGACACTTGAGACACTACCCCGGAGCTGCTGCCCCCGTTGCCTGCTACCCAGGAAAGCCTCTGCTGCATCTGACTTCATTACCCAGTCGTCCCTGAATTTCCCCTTCTCCCTGGCCAAGGCAGTTGTTCTGAGTCTCTCTCAGTCTTTCAAACCCTGCCTCCAGCCTTTGTCTTCATAACTGGAGTACATTTTTGGAACCCAAGAGCATTTCTGTTTATTTGTTTCAGTTCCAATCTGGTCTTATTGGCACCATGTACAGTAAATATTCTTGAGGTTTCTAGATCTAGGGTGACTGTTAGCAAATGTCTGTTCCCTGGAGCTGGCATCTCTTATCAACTTATTGTACTAATAATTCAGGTTATTCTTTTGCTCTTTCTCTCTCTCTCTCTCTCTCTCTCTCTCTCTCTCTCACACACACACACACACACACACACACACATGCACACACACACTTCTTGGGTACTTTTAGAAGAATGACATTAGAGAGAAGAGAAGTCATATATATGCTTTGACTGACCATCTTTCCCACTAAATCTTAATCATCATAGGCTAGGTCCTTTCTAGTTTTCTATTCCATTTTGCTTTAACCTCTAGGTTTTTGACATTGCTCAGGCTTTCAAATATCCATCTATCACAATATCATTACCTCCCTTTTCAATTACTTCTCCCTACCCATGTATCTCTTCTCAAACATGACTAGCAGTACATCCACAATTTACTTATAATTTGCCCAAGAAGATTTGTTGGTGGGGGGATGGTATTCAACTAGTCTCTCTGCCTGAAGTTTAATATACATGATTCTGTGTTTCTCGAGCTTCCACTTTTTAGGAGTTTCCAAGCATTTTTTCAGCCCTAGAATGGACAGAGAAGCGTGTGGTTAGCTTTTAGAGTGAGAATGGTATCCTTCAGTCAGTCTTCAGATAAGGAACTTGTCTATTATTTTAAAACGGTGCGGAAGTTCTCGCAGGTGGGACAAATTGGTTCTACAGGAATTGCTTTGGTTTCTTTATCACTTCATGGTCTTCTTCATATGAAAAAGTAATTTACTATAATATTAAATTCAAGTAATAATTTTACTCTTGCTGCATGCAGCATATGTATGTGTAGGTGGGATGTGTTAGTGTGCATCTGGGTGCGTGTTTATATTTCATGTAATACAATGTTTATATGTTGATATATTTTAACACTTTTTAAAAAAAAAAGATTATTCTGGGGTGCTTCAAAGGCTCAGTCCATTGAGCATGTGACTCTTGATTTCAGCTCAGGTCAAGATCCCAGGGTCGTGGGATCGAGTTCCCCATCAGGCTCTGTGCTGAGCATGAGTCCTGCTTAAGATTTTCCCTCTCTCTCTCTCTCTCTCTCTCTGCCCCTCTCCCCTGCTTCTGTGTGCTCTCTCTCTCTCTCTCCCTCTCTCTCTCTCTAAAATAAAAAATGGTGCAGTGCCTGGGTGACTCAGTTGGTTAAGCATCGGACTCTTGGTTTTTGGCTCAGGTTATGATCTCACGTGAGATTGAGCCCCACATCAGCTGTTTGGAATTCTCTCTCCCTCTCTGCCCTTCCCCTCTGCATGCATGCATTTTTCTCTCTCCTGAAATAAACTTTAAAAAAAAGAGAGAAATTATCCCGCTACCACTACAGTACACATATACAAGTGTGCACTTACGTATGTATACACACATGTACATGACTGATTGAATGTATTGCACACTAGCCTAGTCCTAAGGGTTTCATAGTTAGATACAAGAATGAGGGGATTTCTGTGACCCAGGAGTTACAAATCTATTTTATGTCCTTATATCCTGCAAACCATGAGCGAGCAAAATTTAGCCTTTGTGGCAAGGACAATTGCAGACTAGAGTAAACAAGTCCCTAGATGTGCTGAGCCATCAATTTATCAACTTCACTAGGAGCATTCGATTTACTATCAAAAAAAAAAAAAAAGATGCATTGTGATTTTTCACATCTATGCAATAGTTATTTATCATTTTCCCTGCATATAAAATACAATACTTTCCATTCTCTCAAAGATAGTGATGCAGTGTTCCTTTTTTTTTTCTCTTTTGAAATCACTTTTATTCATGAAGATGTTACATATCACATTTTGACAGGTTAGAGGACAGACAGCTATTTATTGAATTACAAATCAATCCATCTTTGGCTAAGTAGGCTTCCATTCATGTAGATGAGCCTTTATATTTGTTGCTTTTTCTTGTGTGCTTTCTTCCTGTTCTTCCAACTTTAAAGCTACTAATAAACATCAGCAAGGAAAAAGAAAATGTGTTGATACATGGCTAGGCACTATTTTAATGTTTTGGAGGACTTAGAGTTGGACCTTGCCCCCCTCCCGCCCTGCCGTGGAATTTGTGACATACTTGGAGAACACAATCATCGCGGAAGTTGAAGAAAAGGTATTTTGTCCAGCAGATATCTAAGGAGTACTCCTATGAATAAAGGTTTCTCGCCCAGATTTCCATTAGTTATGGGTGTTCTGATGTATGTGCATGCAGCAGGCATAAGCAATTGCTAACACTCAGCACTTGTCGGTAGCGTCTACAAAGAAACTAGCAACAAGACTCCATTAGTTTCTTAGGGCTCCCCTAACCGAGTACCCCCAAAACTGAGTGGCTTCAAACAATAGAAATTTCTCATCTCACAGTTCTGGAGGTTAGGAACCTGAAATCAAAGTGTCAGCAGGACCATGCTCTCTCCAAAAGTTTTAGGGAATATCCTTCTTTTCCTTTTCATAGCTTCTGGCAGTGGCCACAGTCCTTGGTGTTCCTTAGCTTGTGACTGTGTCACTCCAGTACCCGCCTCTGTCGTCACATTGTGCTCTCCTTCTGTATTGTCTTCAGTCATCTTTCTTTTCTCATCAGAGCACTGATCATACTGGATTAAGGGCCCATCTTATTCTGGCAATACCCTATTTCCAAATAAGGTCACACTTGAAGGTGACACATTTGAGGTTTTGGGGGTTATGACTTCACCATAACTTTAGAGGGTGCACAATTCAACCCATAACAAAGACTAAACCCAGTCTAAGAGTTACCAGAGAAGTAGTGGTCAGCTTACACAGAAATGTTCTAGGGAACAAAGAATAAGACAGGAGTCTAGTTATAAGAATCAGGACAAAAGGTCAGAACCAAAGCAAGATCAAGGATCACTTAACTGCCACAGCAGACTGTTAGCAAAAGAGATAAGGAATTGTGGCCAGGGTTAAAATTTATTCTAGTGCCATAAATATTGGGGTCCTGGGAAGAGAGGGGATTGTGGAGGGTGAGAGCCAGATAGGCACGGTTAATCATTAACATTTTTGTTTCACATTTAATGATGTGAATCACTTTGTGTAGCACTTTAAAATTTGCAAAAACATAAGACCATCTTTTATGTGCCAGGTCCTCTGCCGAGTAGCTACAATAGGCAGATACAATAACGGAAGACGCCATGTCCTTTAGGGCTTTCTAGCACTTTGGCAAGACACAAATACGGCATTTATACACAGGTGTTACTAATAAAGGGCAATCAGACTGGTAATTGGTGCATAAATATGTGATCGAATGGAGGAGAGGGACAACATGACTTGACAGAACATATATTTTTTATTATTTATTAAAAAGTTTTTAATGTTTTTCATTTTTGAGAGAGCAAGAGACAGAGAGAGAGTGTGAGCAGGGGAGGGACAGAGAGAGGGAGACACAGAAGCCAAAGCAGGCTCCAAGCTATAAGCACATAGCAGGGCTCAAACTCACGAACCATGAGATCATGACGTGAGCCGAAGTCGGATGCTTAACCGACTGAGCCACCCAGGTGCCCTGAGAGAATATATATTCTGTTTCAGTGAGCCTGCCACTCTTTACCCATTCCCTTTTGTTATCTGGCTTCCTGTCTCTTTCTTGTATGTTGATCTCATCTTGGTAAGCATGTCTCCTGACCGTACTGTGACACGGAAGCCAAAACCTTCTGGTGCAACCCGAATATTTGTGTCTCCCCAAAATTCATACTGAAATCTAATGCCCAGTGTGATGGTGTTAGGGTCGAGGCTTTAGGGGGTGCTTCCACCATAAGGGTGGAGTCCTAATGGAGGGGAGTAGTACCCTTATAAAAGAGACCCCTCAGATCTCCCTAGCCCCTTCTGTCATGTGAGGTTACAGTGAGAAGATGGTGGCCTATGAAGAAGTGGGCCCTCACCGAACATTAGATCTGCTGGAGACTTCATCTCGGGCTTCCTGGCATCCAGATCTGTGAAAAATAAATTTCTGTTTATAAGCCACCCAGTCTATGGTATTTTGTTACAGCAGTCCAGACAGACTAAGACAGCTTCTTTTAGTCTTTATTTCTACATTAGTGTTTGCTAGGTAGGTGAATAGGTGGGTGGAAGGAAGGAAGGAAGGAAGGAAGGACAGAGGGAAGAAAGGAGGCTAGGATGGAGGAAGAGAGGTCCTCAGTGTACTAGTGAGAAAGCCCTGGGTGGGAGAATTGCTTGGAAAGCACGTACATTAACTCTGAAATCTAACCCTGGCTCGGAAAGACCGTGAGGCAAAATCACCTTCTCAGTCTTCACTGTAATTAAGTTTTCATCTCTGCAGGCTGCTAACCCGCTAACTCTGAGGAATCAGTGTTTGAATTTAAGTATGCTATGACTTAGGAAAAATGTAATTTTAGTGGTTGACTTGCACGTATACACTTTCCCTCAATCAGCAAAATGGGAAGATCAGCTGATGCACTCTTTCCTATCCTTGCCTGAGCCTAAGAACCACCTGGAACCACAGTTAAATGTACAGATTCCTGCCCCAGCGCCAATGTATCAGCCTCTCCGGGGGAGGGGATCTGAACCTCTATTTTTAACTTAGGAGAGCCTCATGATCAGGCAAGTTTGGAAACATGGAGCTAATATAGGGAAATATTTCTGAGAAAAAAAAGTAATAGAGCACTCAACTTACAAATATTATACATGTATTTAGAAATAACTATCCCATTTTTTAAAGTAAGGAATGTCTAGTTGATACCTTAAATCTTTTTTAAGTTTGAGGATGATGATTTATCAGATTCATACCCATTAAGTTTCCCCTCTGCCTCATCTTCCGTAATAATAATATAATCATATTGAATTGCCTACCCAGCATCTTTTAACTAAATGAGAATTCTAATTCCTTATTAAACACTGCTATTATTTCTTTAAAAGAAAGGTTTCTACAGAAATAAAAGGAAAATTAACATGCCCCTTATATGAAGGCAGGAAATGATCTTTTTTGAGCATTTACTATGATTCTTATGCCATATGCCATATAACTGTCTTCACATCAAGGCCCGGGTTTTCATTTCACTGATTGAAAAGCAGACTTGGAAAAGCCAAGAGGCTTTCCCATGGCCATAGAGTATAAGGTGGGCCAGGATCCAAACCCAGATAATTTATTAGGACGGCAAACTCTGTAACTAAGTGGAGACGAAAGTTTGAGAACTTACATTGTATTTTAAAAACAAATCTGTCATGGGGCGCCTGGGTGGCTCAGTCGGTTGGGTGTCCGACTTCGGCCCAGGTCATGATCTCACAGTTTGTGGGTTCGAGCCCCGCATCGGACTCTGTGCTGACAGCTCAGAGCCTGGAGCCTGCTTTGAATTCTGTGTCTCCCTCTCTCTCTCTGCCCCTTCCCTACTCACGCTCTGTCTCCCTCTGTCTCTCAAAAATAAACATTGAAAAAAAAATTTAAAAAAACAACAAATCTGTCACAATATATGCGAGAAAGGAAAAGCTTACAAGTGCTTATTCTAACTCCTAGAGAATCTACACTGCTTTTGTATTGGCGGTTGTGTTGATTATAGCAACACCAGTGACGTCACGGACAGTGGGTTGAATTCTGCAAGGGTGATGAGTAAGTTTAACTATAGAAAACAAACAATGAATCAATACAATTTCCCACAAAAACAAAATAAACATCATTGTTTTCTGGTGTTTTGTTATGCAAAAGCAGACCATAGGAAAACTTCTTGGAAAAACAAACTCAAAATTTTTATGCCAGTATACAGAATAATAGGATTTAAGTATTCTGTGGCTTCTCCAAATAGCTTGCTCACTGCTTTGAATTCTACAGATCCTCATGTCAACTACCTTCTTATTGTTGCAGATTTTTCTTTTCAACCATTTTGAAATCTAGTGGTCTCTTGTGTTGACTAGACTTTTAACCAATGTTAAATCAAACTATTCAGGTGTATAATTTTCTAATACCACCCTAGGCAGGATCTCAGTGAAAATAGTTACTGAATCATTTATGTTCTTTGCCCTTCAAAGATAAAATATAAACATCTACCAGAATCTGTGCCAGGAAGTATTTTGAGGCACAGTGGCCAAGTATTTAAAGAAAAGGTATCAAACTTGGTAGGACATCAAAGAACTTTCCAGAGAAGCATTATACGATAGGAGAAAATAAGGCCACAGTGGAGGGTACAATGCTTTACAATGTACACTGTCTTTCACAGAGATTCTGACTTATACTCAGCTTCTGAGATAAGTTTCTCACGTAGAAGTTATACTAGTAACTTATTCAGGTAAATTACACAGGTAAGTTCCTAGTCACCTCTCACCCCTGGGATAAATCTATCCCTTTGTGGATTCAAGTGAAATAATTCATGTAAAGCATATAGCATAGTGTCTATTCCATTGTTAGTCACCAATAAAATTTAGTCATTATTAAAAGCTGTTACTAAAACTGCCTCTACAGCATGTCCCCTGCAAAATGAGCAGTCTTGTTGGAAATAGAGAATGTTAAATGTGTTTGTTTTGCTGGTTGGTGTAGCAAGAAACTTGAAAGCAGCTTGTGGTCTTATAGAAAAACAAAACCACATAATACTACAATAGGAGGATCCTTGGGAAAAATGAAATATTTATATAAAAGTTTGTCACACACATGGAAAATTACGAATATTATACAAAACTAGAGAGTCTAGTATAATGTGTCTACCACCAGCTTCAACAACCTAGCCCCCAAGCCATTCCTTTTCTTCCTCTGCCACATGCATTATTTTGTAGCAAATTACAGAATCATATCACTAAATAAAATTTTAATCAACTTTGGGATCTTATTAAATAAGGTAAAATATCATTTTAAAGGATATGAAACTGACATAAACATGATCTAAAAAGCAAAACCATGTGAAGTCTCACACTGTGGACTGTAATCTTTTAAAACAGAAGAAAAGAATAAAATAATATTATCTCTTTGTCACATGAGTCTTATTAAGCTCTCAAATATGTGATTGAGGAAATAAAAATTACTGAACACTTTTCAGTATTAAAATGTTTTGAATGAATATTACTTGATAACACTATCTCCTTATTTATTTGAAGAGTAATAAAATACTCTAAAATAAATGTTCTACATATCACAGGATCTGTTATTGGTAAGGGGTATCTGGCAAGGTACTAATTCATCTCCCAAAGAGACATGAATTTCCACCGAGACTAGAGATAACTCTTACTTTTTTTAATTTTAGATATGTGGGTTATAGTAATAAGAAAATGGGTAAGTCAAAGAGGAAGTAATGTGTGGGTGCAGAATTTAACTGAACTAAAGACTTGGTGTGGCACAGCTCCTCACACGTACTGTAGAATATTCACCATCTTGAGACACTGGCAGAATCACAAACTGGTCCTAGAACAACACGCAAAACATGTTCTTCCTATGATAATGTGTATTAGTCATCTAGTGCTGTGTAACAAATCACACCAAAACTTACAAAATTAAAACACCACGTACTGATTATCTTACAGTCTCTATTTAGGAATCTGGGCCCAGATTAGCTAGGTCCCCTGGTTCCATTTTTTTTCACAAGGCTGTAATCATGATGTTGCCTGCAGCCATCCCCACGTTCATCTGGGACAGGCCTGAATCTAGGCTATTTCAGTGGACATCAGTGGGATTCACTTCCTCACTGGCTGTTGTACTGAAAGCCTTGGTTCTCCCCTGATGGTTGGCTAGAGGTTGCCCACAGTTCCTTGTCATGTGGGCTTCTCAGACATATTGTTAAAGCCAGCAAGAGAGTCTGCCAGCAAGACAGAAGTCATCATTTTTGTAACCTAATCCATGCCTAGTGGGCACAAGTCAGAGGTCCAGCCCTCATTCCAGCAGAGGACATTACTCAGAGTGTGACTAGCACGGGGCAGAGATTATTGGGGGTCATCGGGAAGTTGGTCTATCGCATTAGATCTTATGAGCTTCAGCCCAAAGCCACATCTCCTTTTGCCTTAAGATATTTTTTCTATCACATCTCATGAAAATCTTCATCCTGAAATATTTTAATCCAAGAAATTTACAAATATATGAGAAGAGGGGATTGTCTCAGTATAAGCAAAATTTTCATTCTTAGGTATCGATGAAAATGAGCAAATTAAGTTACAGAGGCAGCAGAAATTCTAGAACCTGACATCCATCCATATGGCAATGACTTTAGTACAAATCACACCAATTTATACAAATAGGATGTGTTGATTAGTCAGCAACAGCACATTTTTTGTGTGTTTTTAATGTGAATGTCTTTAGTTCAGGTATGTTCTCTCTAGTTCCTTACTGGCCAGTCCACTGCTCCTGGGCATTTGACAACCGTAGGTGTTTTCTCATGTAACTAACAAACCCAGCACCAAATCATTTGTATTCAGACCCCCTGTGGTGTAAGGTACCACTTGGCAGAGGCTGTTTAGACATCCGTGAATCTCAGATACCCCTATTTCTCAGTGTCTTAGGGATGGAGTCTTTTAGAACCTCTTTCATGTTCTGGAAGAGGACTAACATAATGGAAAGACAGCAGATAGATTTCATTGTTATGCTTAGTATAGGTGGTCAGTAAAGCAAGGTAGCAAATATTTTAGGTTTTATGGGCCACGTATGGTTTCTGTCATATATTCTTCTTTGTTTTTTTCTATTTAAAAATGTAAAAACCCTTCTTAGCTTTAGGCTGTATGACAAGGACTGCAGATTGGATTTGGACTAGAAGTTTTAGCTCATTAACTCTGGAAGAGTTTTCTGAAATTTTTGATATTCAAAGCTAAAATACCATAATTCTTTTTTTTTAATACCATAATTCTTAATTTGAGACATAGGCAGTTTGTTACAAACAGTGATTCAAATTTAGTTATTTAATGTACTTAATATTTTTCCTTTATATCTGCTGACATATTAATTGAATATAAAATATTAAGTAAATAAAAGGCCACCTGTTGTGCTAGATACTTTGTGGGCCATTTTGATGTGGGAAAATTTCTTCAGGAAATTTGATTTCATTACTCTGTTAAAATTTTATCCCTTTCCTTTTTCTCTACTCTTTTTATGAACGTGTCATTAGTAAGATATTGGACCTCTTCAACTCATTGTCTTTTTTATCATGTTTCCCCACTCATCATAGGGTTTTGGCCATGCTTTTTTGTGAGATTTCCCTAATTTTCATCTTTCAGTTAAACCTGTGATTGTCCTTAAATAGTTCTATTTCTAGGAGCCCTTTTTTTGTTCTTCAATTCATTTTCCATAGCATTGTGTTCTTGTTTTATAGAATATCTTCTCGGATTGCTCTGAGGATATTAAATAAAGATAACAGTTTTGAAGAAAACCTTAAAAAGCTCTAAGATTTTTTTTTCCTATTGGAAAATATGAAATTTTTTTCCCTATTTTCATCTTTCTCAAATGCTTCCTAAAATTTTATTCCCATGAATATTTCATAGAGAGACTCTGAAAAGCCAATTGGATGCCACGTGTGGTTTAGCTTGAAGACTACTCACTCATTGACGGTTTTTCTTGTTCCACAAAATACCATTAGTAGAGGTATATCCCAAGGACCCCTAAGCTCTGCAGAGAAGAAACTGCCAGTCTCTTGCCCAAGGCGGGAGATGGGAGGAGCTTAGCTCACTGGGTCGCACAGGAAGGAGGATGGAGGAGTTAACTGTGTACAACCTTTGTGGTGTCCACAGAAATTCAGTGTTGCCCTGCGTGTCCTCATCACTTGCCTCTGTACTTTCATTCTCCTTACCCTAAGCCCCTCCCAGCACTAGCAAGTGAACTGTTGCTCTTCATGCACCGTCTGGCTTTGTGACCATAGTTTCCTCAGTCTCATTAAATCCATAGATGTTGTTTTCTAGAAACTGATTGGAAATTCCTCCTCCATTACTGTCCCCCTTCCCCTTCCCATGTTCTCTTTGTATTTGTCAGTTTAGACCTTTTTTCCTCTAATATTATTTATAGGATATTTTTAGGAGGGATATTAGATGAATAGTTTACTGACTCCACATATTAGTGCTTAATTTGACTTTATCTTACCTGCATTAATTTTAATTGTATTGAAATATAGTTCACCTTTATATTTGAATAACAGTTTTTCTAGCTGGGAAAGCCAAAAGATATTTGCCTCAGAACTTCAGAGATACCACACCATTATCCTCTTGTATCTAGTGTTACTAGAAAGATGCCTAGTTTCAATCCGACACCTGGTTGTTGGTAGATAATTTTTGGTTAGTTGACAGTCAACAAGATCTTGAGAACTTTTCCCTAACTTCATAGTGGTAAACTGTTCAAATCAATAGGAAAGTTGAAAGAATAGTATAGGAAATATGCAGGTACCTGCCACCTACATGAGCATTTAGCCGTATTTGCCTGGTGTCCCCCTCTCTCTACGTGTGTGCATTCTTTTGCTTAACCATTTATTTGAAAGTGAGTTGCAGCCATCATGGGATTTCACCTTTAATTATTCAGGATACTTCTCTGAAGAATAAGGACAGTATTCTAGGAGGCACAATCCTCTCATCATCTAGGAAAATTAATCCTTATTATTTTATGACTAATATTTTATATTTCCTTATTTTCTACGTTTTAGAATTTTTCCTTGATGCTTTGATATTTTACTTTTGTGTGTACAAAAGCTGGAGCTTTCTGTATGATTTATTTTTAATCTATTTTTAATCAAGATTTTTAATCTTGACACTTAAGCAGACACGTTCAATCTTGCACCAAGCCTCTTCAGTTCTCACACATTGTCTTCTTTTATTTCCTTTAATTTATTTTATGTGCCACTCCCACCCCCCACCCCCTCCCCCCCCCACACTTTGTCCTCTGTGCTGTCTTCTTCTGGAAGTGCCTCTGGAATCTCTAAAGATGTACATGCTATGTCTCTTATCCTTTCTTCCATGCTATCAGTTGGTTCCTTTGGATTTCATTTAGGGAGAATTCCTTAGCTTGATCTTTAGCTCACTAATTGTCTTTTAGCTTTGTTCATTTTTCTGGGTATCCAATCTCTAGAGTATTCTTTTAAAGTAATGATCAGCTTTTAAATACTGTAAATCTCTATTTGAATATTTGAGGGGTACAAAGTCTTCCTGAGCCTCTCTGGGAGGAAGCTGTCTCCATTTATACATTTTCCAAAGTTCCATGTAGTTTGCTGTATTAACTCCGTTGCTTTGTAGTCTTTCCACAGATGTATCGTGATTACTGGTTGTGTACTCATCTTCATTTGCATTTCCCTGTGAGCCTTCATAGACATAGCATGTTTTACTGCAGTCTTTCTCTTTTGATTATAAGGGAAGGATGCAGTGTACTGACAGATGGGGTGGCTAATAGCTGGTTTTCTTTTATGTGGTTCCCCCCATTCTTCCTGTTTTGCCAGCATGGCACCAACTGATCCTTAGCAGAAGTCCCACCACTCTTTTTTTCATTCACTCCTGCTGTGCGCTCAAAAGTTTGTAAGTCATCTCCATGAGTTACTGGGGCTGGATCCCTGAGGAGTGCTAGATGCCTCTTAGAATTATCCTCCTGAGGAGTAACAGAGAGCAGTGATTCACCATCCCTCCCTGACCCCCATTGGTTGACAGTTCCTCAACAGGAACTTTGGCTTTTTTCCCTGAGCTTTTGGCTGCAAATGTATTCACGCAGAGTGGTCTTCTGTGTCATCTGTTGTGACACCGAGAAGTCCTGGGTGCTTGAGGTGTTAGTCCTGTTAGTATGCCATGAGACAAAATGTTCACAGAGCTCTTTGCCGTGACATGGCTGAAATCAGACATGAGGCTGAGAAGGTGTAAGGCAGGCACAAGTGGCATCTGATACAGAGAATGAGGTAGGAAACTTCAGGCAAAACATTAGAGAAACTCCTTCCACAGTTATGGTTCCTACGAGACACAAGAGAAGCTTAATAAAAGCAAAGACAGGTCCTGCTTGCTGTTACCTGCCTTTACAAGGACTAGAACACATCCAAATGAGCCTCAGGTGATGACAGTTCCTCACGACACTTAAATCTGGTTCAAAGGAATACATTTTAGACCAAGATATAAAAACAACATACAAAACTCCCTTCTCATTGCCATTTTTTTGGCATTGCCTCCAAATTTCAGTATCCATCCAATGCTGTTATAATTCACAACATGGCGGTGAGAAAGTGGACCAGCAGTAGGAGATAGGGAAGGGACAAGTAACACGTGTTGTCTTCACCTATAGCAGGGACGTTTGTCCTTGGAAGTCTGTCATAGTTTCTTTTAGCTCCTTGTGATTTTTAGCATCCTCCCACAAGTACTGAAGAATCTGTACTTTAGCAGACATCTCAGAAGAGGATTATAATTTCTGAATCAGTATTAGATCCTGTGTGTGCCAAAATTACTGTACTCTATGTATCCACTAGGGGAAATTATTCTCACATAAATGATGGACAAACTTTTGCTGAATAGCTTCATTTTACAGAAAAAGAATAATAGAGGTCTGGTATATAATTGAATCCTGGAGGACAAAAGGGAAAAAGATTATCAGAGAACATTTACCTCTAACTCCCACTGTTTATGGAAATCGTTCACAATACAATTTCAACTGGATATTCTCCTTAGAAATCCTCCACTTAAAGGAAAAAAGGAAAAAGCATCATGTGAGTGAAAGCAACAAGGAGAGAAACAGTTTTAAGAATATGGGAAATGCCATCCATTTCCATGTTGCAGCAGCAGCAGCAGCAGCAGCAGCAGGTTCAAGGCAGGGGGTTCTGACATTCATTGCTGAAGAGGTAGGCAAGGGTTAGATCCTAAAGAAATACCACAGTAAGTTGCCCAGGCATTATTCTGTAGACAGTCACTGAAGGGTACAAAACATGAAAATGATGTAATAAGCCTTCATCTAAGAAGAGTGATTGGAACCCTTGTGGAGAGTGAAAACAAAGGGACAAAACGAGTAGCAGAGAGAGTGTGAAGGAATCTCTTGCATCTCTGAGAAGGTTGTGATCGCAGCCTGGTGCCTGGCAGGTACAGTGGAGTTGGAGAAGAGGGTTCCAGTACTAAAATATTTGAGGTATAATCCATGACTAAGTTAAGAATGTGCTGTAAACAGCGAGGGAGTAGGGGACCGAAAGGTATGTCAGATTTTAAGCTTGAGTTAGGGTGGCTGCCGTATAGCCAGTGTGTATTGGGGATGCAGAAGGGCTTGAGGAAAGGATGCAGGGCAGTGGGAAGAGATTAGTTTTAGAAATACTGGATTTAGGTTCTCTCAAAAATTAATAATCAGGTTCAGCTAGCTAGTGAAAATCACAAGAAGGGGAGGGAGTTGGAAATCTGGAAATACAGATTTGGAAGTCAAAAGCATTCTGATGATAGTTAAAAATGACATAAGATGAGTTAATTTTACATATTTTTTTTTGAGTCTGGGATTAAGTCAGAGAACTGAGGAAAGCATCCAAAGTTAAAGAATATGTAAAAGAAAGAGATTCACTTACAGAAATGGGGATAGAGGTAAGAAAGTAGTATGTCTTGGAGAACAAGGGCATAACACATTTTAAAAAGAATAGGATTAGCAGTGTTATTAAAGTAGAGAGATCCAGTAAGATAGAAACTACAAATGACTATTCAATTTGGTGAAAATGTTATTATGGGCCCCGACAAGAGCAACTTTAGTGGAGTGCTGAAAGGGGGCGCCAGAATTCAGCAGATCTAGATGGCAAATATATTGCACATCTCACCCTTCAATGTGGGATCTGTGGATCATTAACTAATTATGGTAATGGGTGGGGGGGTAGACTCGAGTGCCTTCTTCAGATCAAAATCGAACAGACTGATTTGGGGGCTTAAGGACAGAAGATGAAGACCCAAAGAATTATTTCTGTCCCATATAACTGTCTCTTCATCAATGCCCTGGATCCATACTGGGGGCTAAAGCAGTACAGTGGTTATCAATTCACAACTTTTCTGGTCCCTGCCCCTTTTTATCTTATCATTCAAGAGAAATCTGGTTAAAAGCATACCATTAATGGGAGCCTGGGAACAGCTGACTGTGCAGGAGAATGGGAAAGTTAATCTATTAGACATTCCCTCAATCACCACTCGGACATAATGTGATTACGAGTGGTCGCTAGTGGGAACATTTGCAAGGTGGGAATATTGTACCGCAGGAAATATCATATTACATACTTGTTTCAATATATCTTAACAAAATGCTATGTGATGGAATAATCTGATACTAGGTGTAGTGTTTAAAGATACGTCAAAGAGAGGATGACTTAGCCTAGAGGTTTTGAAACACTATGGAAAAAATGGAAATCTTGGGTTGTTCTCATTAACTATTGTGGATAACCACTATATTTCCCAATCTGCAAAGTATGCAAATTGTAGAATATTCACAAAAAAAGTTTTTGGAAAATGGCAACAAGAAAGTAGATAATCTAAATGAGTTTTCTTCCAGAGCAGATTATTAGCATTTACTTTGGTTTTCCATCATGTACAGTGTACCCTTAAATATTATCACCTACAACTCACACAGACACTAGACTACACCATACTCCATTTCTCTTTTGGTTACAAAGCTGTCATCTTGGAAAGCTTCATGAACTTTTTTCAAACTAAAGAGCGTATGACCTTAGGATCCCGAAAGAATAGAAATTACCTTAAGCATTCTTTTATTCTTGGATCACTTCATAACATTATTCAGGTTTCCTAGCCTCTTCCTTCAGGGCTAGTGCTCTGACCTTAGGGGGGAAATAAGGCTAAAGCCTAACAATGGAACAAGGTACGTTGCCAGTCTAAGCAACTTTTTAATATATCTTGAACTGAGCTGGTGAAGTTCAGTAATTAGCATCATAAACACATCATTTTCTTTGCTTTGCTGGTTTAGAGTGTTTATGTACTCTATGGGTGTAAGTTTTTTTTAAAAGTCCACCCTTGTACTTAAATTTTCTATCCCATCAGCAGAGTTTAGCTGACTTGGGCCTAAACTATGTCTTCTGATGGAATGAGGTACCCTCCAAATTACCGACACCAAACTTTGCCGCTCAATCAAGGGTGTATACATTTAGAAAAAAGACGCTGTTTGACCAGTCAAATGTAAATGTTTAATAATTTAGAAACACCAGAGCACAGCTTGTTCTGATTTATTTTGCAACTTTGCAGCTCCAACCCAGCCTCAGGCAACTATGGAATAGAAGTTCCAGCCAAGTACAACGTTTCTTTTTTTAAGAAGGGAAAATAGAGATTAAAAATAAAAAAAGCAAATTGAAATCCTTTTCTATCTTTAACCTTCTCAGGATCACAGAAAAAGAATAGAGATGCAAAGTAGGCTGTCCTGAACCTAAACCAACGGGAGGGGGACAGGAGCTGTTTGGGAAGCCAGTGACAGACGTTCAGAAGCCTTCTGTGCATAGGTGAGTTAACTCCACATACAATAAATTCCCTTATTTCAGTTTTTCTAATTTCAAAATATTAGACTTGCTCAGTTTTTTTTTTCCCAGTCGCCGAAGGATATCTTCGTTTACATATTCTGTCCCACATCTCAACTTCATTAGGACTAAGAGTGCCTCTGTGCCAACCCAACTCTCACTCCTAAAGATAACTTGATGAGATAGTTGGCATTCCAAAGAAGGGTGGACGTTCAATGAAAGAGGCCATAAAATGTGTATTAGCCCGGTTCCCAACTCACCAAGGTTTTTTCTTTGCAGAAGCCCATGGGAGATGAATGCAGGGAAAAGAGTTCAGGGCATAGTGAGCACCGAGGCAGACATGTGATTTCTGAAGGAAAATCTCTTCAGACTAATTCCCAAGGGGGAGAGAGTTCTAATGTTTCTCTTGCGGTTGTGTTGTGCTTTGCTGCACTTTGTAATAAACGCTCTGGTCAAAAAACCGAGTTCTGATGAAGTGGCACAAAACTGCATGTCGACCCACAGCCTCAGAAAGGAGGTCTCTCTGTTTTTATTTTAAGCATACCATAACATGGGATCCCACCAGTCTTTGAGAATTGAAATATAACAGCACACAACTGTTGTTTGGATTGCCTGTAGACCACAAAAGAATAGCCACGATGCCAGCAACTTTCCTTCTCCGCTCCAGCCAAATGTTCTAAACGCTGCATCCTGGAATTCTGATGTAGAAGACCATTGACTTCGGGGGGAGGGGCATGCGGTCTTAGAAGACAAGGACTGATTAGTTCTAATGCAGCGTGTGGTGATAGAAAGTGCCTTAGATAGGAATTTTAGCTTTTTTTTCTTCACCCCAGTAAGTAACTCTGCAATTGAGGTCAAATCGTTTTGGAGCCCTTCATTTAGCAGATGAGAAAATTAATGTTGATGGCAAGGAGTTTCCTTATCTGTAAGTGAAAAAGTCACTGTTTGAATTTCATGGTCAATAAGACCTTCCTAAAGTTCTAAACTTTTCCTTTTTGTTTAGAGAGGGGTTATATCACTGGTGTAAAAAGTACTAGTTACTTAATACCCTCCATTTAAAAAATATATGACCTGTCAGGAAATTATTTTTCTTAGTTCTTAGGGAAATTAATACTATACTAATTTTTTAAAAAATGATTTCCCTGAGGGGCATCCGGGTGGCTCAGTCAGTTAAACCTCTGTCTTTGGCTCAGGTCATGATCTTGCAGTTTGTGGGTTTGAGCCCCACTTCCGCTTCAGGCTCAAGCCTGGAGTCTGCTTTGGATTCTGTGTCTCCTTCTCTGACCCTCCCCGGCTCGCACTCTGTCTCTCTCTCAAAAAATATATAAACATTAAAAAAATGATTTCCTTGGCTAATTACCTCTAGAACTGATTGACGGGAGGGGATATGCAATTCTACTCCCTGCAAGATCTTAGAGATTAGGATACAGGTACTTCTCACTTGCAGTGGGATACAGTAATTGAGTTCCTACTTATGGGAATAATGAGGCAGGACTCAGGAATTAGGCAGTGATTATTTATTGCTTGTTACCATTGGTGTTCGCTGGAACTCCCTCTCCCTTCCCCAGGGGATCAGAGCTGGGGTGGAGGCTTTAGGAAAATTTGAGCCAGACCTTGGGGATCGGCTGCTTATAGGTCGGTTGAAGGGAGTTGGGAAGCAGCAGAAGATGACGCACAGTTTATTTGAACTTTGACTTTGGGTTATTTGTGAATTTCTCTCTGTTCAGATTAGTGGAGAGTTGAATGACCAGATGTCTATATTACTATATGTCCACAGCAAAATGGATAATTTACCAACGTTGTTTCTGATCTAATTATGTGGCAATCCTCAACTCTATGTTCAGCATTGTCTTCGTATTTATTCTTTTATCTCATGTCTGTACTTAATGACACAGAAATACTTTCATGAGAAAGAACACTGGCATACAATCGAATTATAAGAGGGAAAGATTTTGCTGAATTGGAAACTTTATTTAAATATCATTTGTTGTTCCATTGCATGCTCCCCTAGCTCTTAAGTGGCAAATAATAATGACACCAGTTATTTTTTTTTACCAAGAAAGGATTTGGGGATCATCCACTTGGTATTGAACTGCTGAGGATGCTTCACACGGTCAGTGAACGTCAAATCTCTGAAAGCAAAATATGTTGCTTTAATGCATGCAAGGTGATTTAATCCATGCAGAGTAATTCTATGAGCAGTAGAAAGATTTACAGGCATTAAGGTCACTCAGTCTAAGTGGACCATGCTTTTGCAACAAGGTGAACTATTGCCATAAAGGAATGTTGTTCTCCCTTGTATAAAAAAGGGGATGGTCACTGGGACAAAGATGGAGAAGTTCTTTCACATTTGGGGTTGGTAAAGAAGGGGGGAGGGAGGAGTGGTAATTCTGGCCAATTACATGGCCGAGACTTAGAACACCTCCAGATTCAGCCACCCTGGAGATTAAGTGTGGATCTTGTAAAAATGTCTTTATGTGTATACTGAAATAGTCTCTTATAAATAAGACAGAAGTCATGGGGCACACAGGCCTACAACGGCATAGAATCATCATAGTTGTATGAGACACTAAGGAGAGCCTTCTCCCTGCAGAGAAGGAAAATGATAGATAAATGATGGATGGCAGTGGTGCTTGTCGGTCACCAAGGCTTTTCTCTGCGGAGGTCTCCAGCCCCAGCACCTGCCTGGGACTCAGCAACAACATTGTGCAGCAGGGACCCTACCTGGGTGGCTGTGTTCCCTGCGTTTCAATAGCGACACCATGCGGCAGCAACTATAAAAAGGAATGGCCTCTGCCCCTGAAGGACCAGGTTTTCTGGTTCTTTCAAGCATGGGTAAACATCCCTGGGAGCTCTCAAGATCTCACAGGAGGGGGAATCCTTGGAAGAAAAGCGAGAGAATGATTGCAGTCTACATGGACCATGGCACTTCTTCAAAAGGAGAAGACAGGGGAGCACACTCATTGACTGTTTTCCTTCAGGAACGATCTCCTTACTCAACAGGAAACATCAGGATAATCAGTTTTAAGACTCAGGAAGATTCAGTATGAATGGCAGAACAAATCAAACTATATGCCAAGCTGATTACCAAATAATCTGTCTGCATCAAGGACCTTAGAATAGAAGAGGTTGAGCTTTGCATTAGACCTACCTGGGGGTAAACACACTCCTGCCACTTATTATGTTTGACTTTGGAGAAGTTATGTAACTCTGGGCCTCAGCTTTCTTATCTGTATAATGGGAAGGAAGAACACACCTCATAGAATGATCTTGAGAATTTAATGCATGAATCTAAATCAGTTGCTTAGCCCAGTACTGGACCCAGTCAACTGACATTTGCTGGATGCTATTGGTTTTTTTACCTTTTTATACTGTCTTACTGCTTACGTCACTCCAAGTGTCCTTTACTTTCTCCAATTCAGTATTCATTCTGTAAGGTAGAAACCAGATCTTAATGTCAGTCTTATATCTTTTCTCTTTACATCTATATTTCTAGGATACATTTCAGTATTAAATTATATTTTCCTTAGGTTTTTTTTTTTTTTTTAATAAACAGCCATTGCTTGAGATTTTCTGGTGCAACTGTAGGGTAAAGATCACACAGTTAAACACCTATAGGGGCCAGATGGGACTAGAAATGATTAAAGCAGACAAGATGAGAAAACTAAGCAGGGTCTCATGTGAGAGTGCATACTGTCTCTATAGAAAGGGCCTGGTAGAGTCAGCTGGCTGCTAGCAGGTGGAGAAGCAAGAAATACAGTTTTATAATATGGAATTAAACATATACCAGTAATACAAAATTCTGAAAACATCATGGGCCAATCAAAACACATTATGTGGGCTAGAGTCGGGCCATGTCAGTTTGCAACGTCTAATTCACCTTCCTGGGTAAATACAGCTTTGGATGAGTGCCACCTAGTGGTAATAATTATAATTAAGAGGCAGTAAGTAACTGTAAATAAATAAACTGTAAAACAGCATGTTTATACTGTCTTGCTGCTTACTTATTCCAAGGCTTTATTATTGTAATTCAAAGTATAAAGGGTGATCAGTGTCCTCTAATAGTTTCCTAAATAATTATTCATAGATGCTGGTGGGCTCAGTTTTGGGAACCTCTTTAACACAAGTTGTGATATCATAAAGGTGGCTTCAGAAGCACTGCCTCAGAATTGTCAGCCAGAAGATCACCTAAATTCCATCCTATACTTTTTGGAGATTCTATTCCGATAAACTCTTCTATCTGATATCACTTTCCTAAGCCTCTGTCTTAATATTTACTTTGTCTAGAACTGGTATGAGGTGGGAGTGAGGTAAAAGAAAAGGAATGATGGGTTAAGATGAATAAGAGAGTAAAAACTTGGGCTATCTACCATTTTTGCTCAATTCCTTTTTCTGTATTTTTATTGAATACCTAGTCCAGCTTCTGAGATTGATTTTTCTTATAAAATCATGATATCTTAAAATATTTTTTTGTATATCTATCAGTCCCATGATTATGACCTTTCAGTAGACCAAAGGTCAGCAGACTACGGCCTGTGGGCCAAATATGGCCTGTCACATGTTTTTGTAAATAAAGTCTTATTAGAAGACATGTATGCTCATTTGTCTACGTAATGTCTATGGCTGCTTTCTTACTACAATCGCAGGGTTCAGTAGTTGTGACATATACCCAAAAATATTTGTTATCTGTCCCTTTACAGAAAAATTTTGCTGATTCTTGCAAAAATGTAGAACATTTCTTTTGATTACTGACTGCATGGTATATATTTTATCATCCATTTACTTGTAATCTTTCTGCACACTGAAATGTGTCTCTTTTAAACAGAAGATTGTTCCATTTTATTTCATCCAACCCTAGTTTTTATTTAACTGTCAAATTCAATTAAAGTGATGTATTCATTCTTTATTTTTTCCATCTTATTTTGTGATTTTTGTTTATCTGCTTTTACACTGTGCTCCATTTCCCCCCTCCTTTCAACCTTTTAGTAGATTGTTTTTATTTAAAAACCCTATTGCTCCAATAATATTTATAAAGCTTTGTGTTCTACTTATCTTTTTAAAATAAACAGTCTTACATTTTAAACACACATATGTGACTGAAAAGTTGAATGTTAATCAGCATTTTTATCCCTCACTTGAAAAGCACATATTCTTTTTTTTTTTTAACGTTTATTTATTTTTGAGACAGAGCATGAATGGGGAGGGTCAGAGAGAGGGAGACACAGAATCCGAAACAGGCTCCAGGCTCTGAGCAGTCAGCACAGAGCCTGACGCAGGGCTTGAACCCACGAACTGCGAGATCATGACCTGAGCTGAAGTCGGCCGCTTAACCGACTGAGCCACCCAGGCGCCCCGAAAAGCACATATTCTTAGAACACTTAAATGCCACATTCCCCAGATCTAACATTTCCTTATTTTAGTTTTGACCCATTTTTATATTCTTCAAATAAGTTGTAAATAATAATGATAATATTTTATGTAATAAATTCTTGTTTCTGTTTACCCCAATGTTTGTCAGTTCCTTTATTTTACTGCTGGTTCTTACTTTGAAGTTCTTCTTTTAGGTTGCATTTCCTTCTTCTGGAAGCACATCTTTTAAAAAGAAGTTTCAGTGAAGGTAAAACCTATAAGAAATTGGAGTTCCAGAAGGGAAAAAGACAATAGGGAAGAAATAATATTTTTTCAAGAATTTTATAAATCTGACCAAAGATACTGAATAATAGATTCAAGAAGTGTATGAAGTCCAAGTAGGATAAATACAATGAGAGCCACACTTTGGCATATAAAACTGCTGAAAATGAAAGAAAGAAAATATTAGAAGTATGCAAAGAAAAAAGATACATTACCTTTAAAACAGTACCAATATGATGGACAACTGATTCCTTAACAGAAATGATGGAAGCCAGAAGACAATGTAATGACATATTTAACGATGAAAGAGAATAACTGCCAGTTTAGAATTCTCCACCAGATGAAAATAGATTTTATAAATTGAAAGTGAAATAAAGAGTTTTCATGTGGACAAAAACAGGATTTACCATCAGCAAATATTACACTAAACACTACAGGGGAAGAACGCCTGGGTAGCTCAGTCAATTAAGGGTCGGACTTTGGCTCAGGTCATGATCTCATGGTTCCTGGGTTTGAGCCCTGTGTCAGGCTCTGTGCTGACAGCTCAGAGCCTGGAGCTTGCTTCGGATTCTGTGTCTCCCTCTCTCTCTGGCCCTCCCAGCTCATGCTGTGTCTCTCTCCATCTCTCAAAAATGAATAAATGTTTAAGAAAAAAATTTTTAACACTACAGGAGATTTTTCAGACAGAAGTAAAATGATCCCTGACACAGAAAAACAGAAATGCAAGAAGGAAAAATATCACTGGTATTGAGCAAGACACGTATAAATATAAAATGATATTTATAATAAAAATTAAATAGTAATATTTTGTGATGTTATACATAGAATTAAATGCATAATAATAACAAAATATCTGAGGGTGTTAAAAGAACCTTAAAAAAATCATAACTTTTTCTCATTGTTAAGTAGTAAAAATTATTATATGAGGTGATAATGAGTGAAGGTTTCAAAGGATGCATTTTGTAATTTCTGAGATAACTATATGTATGGTATATGTATAGGTAAGTATATATATGTGTGTGTGTGTGTGTATATATATGTGTGTGTGTAACTATATGGTGTAACTATACCTCTCTCCCCATAAATGCATAACTATATATCTATATGTAAATATATTTAGATATATAGAGGTATATAAAATATATACATCTATTCATGTACTTACATATCTCACAGGTTAATAGAGGGAAAATTAGAATAATAAAATAATCGGTGGAACATAAAATAAATTGTATAAACAGAAAACATACAGCAAGTTGGTAGATATAAAAACAATATTGTTAATCATTACACTATGAATTGCACTATAAATGTGACTAAACAATGAATGACTAAACAGTCAAACTAAAAAACAAAGATTTTCAGACTGAATAAGAAAATAGCATAAAACTGTATATTCCTTACAAGATACAAGTTTTAAATGTAAAGGCATAAAAAGATTTTCCATGTGTAGCTCTACTTATACCAGACAAGGTGGACTTGAGGGCAAAAAATATCAATAGAGCCAAAGAGAGACATTTGATTTTGCTAAGTAGGTACATCTACCAGGAAGAAAACAATTCAAAATTTGTAGGTATCTGATAACTAATAAAGCTTTAGAACAAAAATGGATATAATTTAAGGGAGAAAAGACAAATTTATAGTCACAGTGGTGAACTTAAACGTGCCTCTCTCAATAGCTGATAGACCAGCCTTAAAAAAATTGGTAAGCATATAAATATCTGAAAACATGATGAACCATATTGACTAATATGCAGAAAACTGCACCCAGCAAGGACAGTATGCATATTCTTTTTCAGGAGCATAGGAAGCAATTACCAAAATTGGCAAAATTGGTCATGTGCTAAGCCATAAAACAATTTGCAACAAATTATAAAGGATTTAAATCTCAGAGGATGTTCCCCTACCACACTGCAGGTACTCTAGGAATCAATAACAAAAGGTAACTATAGAATCCCCAAATATTTAGAAGTGCAGTTAACATACTTATAAATAACCTTGACTAAAAGAAGAAATCAGAAGGGAAATTGGACAGTATTTGGAACTAAATGTTAATAAAAATCTTCAAATTTATGGCATACACATAAAACTGAGTTTAGAGGAAGATGTAGCTTTAAATATATAACTTAGAAAAGAAAGCTGAAAACAAGCTAAGTATCTTTTTCAAGAATGTAGAAAATGAACAACAAATTAAACTCACTTTTAATTAATTAGAAAATAAATATAAACTAGAAAATAGAAAGTAAATAAACCAAAAGTTTGTTCTTTAAAAAGACAAATAAAGTTGATAAGCTTTGGCAAGACTGATCAAGAAAAAAGGAAGAGAGAGGCAGAACTAGCCAAAATTAAGAACGGGAAAGAATGAAAATGCTTTTATCATCAGATAATAATTGTATACCTCTCTGTCCTTTGACTAACATTCCATTGTCTTGTTCTAGTTTTATGAGTTTGAATAAAAGTAGAAAAGCTCATCTCGATATGCTCTTTAAGCTGCTTTGACTGTTTTTGAGTCTTTATATTTTCATAAATTTTAGGAACAGCTTGTAAAATTTTTAGAGAACAACTTTGCAGTATTGATTGGGTGTATATGAATGTATGGATTGATTTTGGGAGAAATGACAAGTTTATAAAATATTGAACTTTCCTACCCATTAATGTGGCATAGCTTCCATTTCTTTAGGTCTTATCTGTTTTCTCTACATAAGGTTTTTCTCTATAGAGATATTGCACATCATTCAGACTATTTATTTTTAGGTATTTGATATTTTTAATTATATTGCAAATTGTATGTTTTGCAAAATTTTATCTTGTATTTGTTGTTGGTACAGTATATGGAAACAGTTTTTAAAAAGGGATGTGACATGATCACAGTTGATATTTAGAAAAAATTCTTGACAGTGGAAAAGTAGAAGAGGAGGAAGCTTGGGGAGCAAGAAAATTCAGTAGGCATCTGCATAACACGCATGATGTCGTCTAAAATAAAATTGTGGCATTGCAAAAAACTTAGCTAAAAGAGAGATTTCATAGTTTGTATGACTATTGGATGTGAGCTTAGGGAGAGGAAATAATTAATGATTGCATTAACATCTGAAGGGATTATAGTATTATTCACAAAGGTGTAGGAAGAAAAATTGGGGCTTGAATGAAGAAAGCCAGGCCTAAAACCGGAACTCATTGAGCTTAAAATGGAGCATCTAGGTTAAGCTATCCAGGATTTAGTTGAATTTAATGTGGGTATGAAGTTGAGAAAAGAGATTTTTGTCTTACATTATTATGTAAACGGTAGGTACAGAAATAGAGGTTTAAGAGATTGCTTAGGAAGTGTGTAGGAAGAGAAGGAAACTGTCAGGTGTTGAACGATGCATATATCCATATTTAAGAGATGGGCAGATAAGTCTGAGCTTCGGCATAGAATAAAGGCATAAGATAAAGGAGGAGGAAGAAATTAAGAAAAATAAAATAAAAGCCAAGATAAAGGAAAGATCAGTGTTAAACACTGCAGAAATCTTTTCTTCAGCAGAAGAGTTGAAAAGTTTAAAAAAATCTTTTGAATTTATCACGAAAAAGTCATGATGACCTGGGAGAATATTTCTAGCATCTCAGAAGTGAAAGCCAGACAGTGATTCTTAGTCTGCTCTGAAACCCACTATGAACAAGCCTTTCAAAAGAGTCTGTGTTGTGAACGGGAAAAGAAAGATGAAATAAAAATCAGAGGAGGGAAGAGCCAGGAAGTATTTTTAATGAGTTAGAAGCAGTAAGCATGCAAAAAAAAAAAAAAAAAAAAAAAAAAAAAAAGATAGTATATCACTAGTTCCCAAGATGTAGCATGCACAAATATTGTCAAGGACACTCAGATAAAAGAGTTTTCTGGGTTCTGCCTCACAGAGCTGTTGACTCAGTTGATTTGAGATGGAACATTGGAATCTGTGTTTAAGTAAGTATGCCAGGTCAGTGTGAGGTGTGTATTGGAAAGACCAGAGTTTTAGAAATACTTCAGCACAGGGAAAGTAAACAAGAATAAAACTGGTAAGACCTAGTGCAGAGAGGCATGGGAGGGGGTGGGGTCCAGAGACTGGGTGGTAGAAAAAGCATCATAATGGAAGAATACACCTGCTCCTCTATGACAAGGAAAGGAGCTGGGTCGGCAATAGAACCTGTTGCAGTTCGTTCTGAAGGGTTCTTTAATTCTCTTTAGAATAAGCAACAAGATCATTTATTAAAAAAAAAACTCCTCAGTCTTGCTGAACAGTAGAGACATGAGGAAATCATTTTAAAATGGATATTTTCAGGGGATGGGGAAGAGATGGTCATGAACGTGACAGCATTGCTGGGCAGCTAAGGCCCAGGGGGAAATAGATGCTGTATATAGAGTCGCAGTAACAACGATCTATAAAGCTGTGACATCTCCCCTTCTCCCTCACCAGTCTTTATGCACCAGGTGCTGGACGGCTCTAAAGGTAGAGTTTTTGTGCCGTGTGTAGAACAACAAAAAGGTAAGCTAATTATGCCAGTTGTCAATTTATCGTCTTTCCGTTCCAAATCCATCCTTCTTGACCTTTGCGATACTGGCGTTGCACCCTTGAATATTTCTCCTACCAGCTAGCACGGTGTTGGGCCTTGTCAGGAGAGTGCTGGTGGGACACTGTAAGAGGAGGGGCCTTCTTCTCCTTATACTGGTGCTTTCCTTCTTGATCCTGGGATATTGCTGCTGGGGATGGCTTCTTTGCCAGTGACACTTCCTGGACGTGGGCAGCTCCTCTGTCAGGGGTGTGCTGGAGACCAGTGATGCCAGCCCCAGTGGGTGGCTTCTTGGAAAGTCTGGTCAGTGCTTGGGGGTGGGGTGGGTGCTCTTCTCAGCTTCCTTCTTTCTTGAGTTGTTTCCCACAGCCCAAAACCAGTGGCTGTTCCTTACACTGCCTATTTTTAGAATCCTCTTCGTAGTTAATCCCATTACTATGTTTTTATATTAAAATTGCCCTGTTCACAGGTGTGGTTTTACCTTCTTACTTCATCCTGAATGATTGTACTAATTGAGAATGTTTTCTTTGAAAATAGCAATTTGGGGGCGCCTGGGTGGCTCAGTCGGTTAAGTGTCCGACTTCGGCTCAGGTCATGATCTCGCGGTCCATTAGTTCGAGCCCCGCGTCGGGCTCTGTGCTGACAGCTCGGAGCCTGGAGCCTGTTTCAGATTCTGTATCTCCCTCTCTCTGACCCTCCCCCATTCATGCTCTGTCTCTCTCTGTCTCAAAAATAAACAAACGTTAAAAAAAAAATTAAAAAAAAAGAAAATAGCAATTTGTAGTAAGTTAAAATCTATATTCACAGAAGGTTGGATAATGAGATAAATTATTTGAGGGTAAGGTGAGGCAGGGAGTTTTGGTTAACTTGATTAATTTCTCCCCACACTCAGTGACAAATATTGTTTTATTTGACTATAAAAATGCCTGGTTCCCTAAGAATAAAAGTAAAAGGAACCAGTGAATGTCCACATAGGAGATTTGGAGAGCCATCATTGTGGCTAATAGTTTTGCAAAAGTGCGTTGTTATACGTGGATTTTCTTGCCATATTAATAGTGAGAAAACATCTGCAGAAATCTGCCTCTGTCCAACTTGCTTGAAAGTTCACAGGATATATGAGATGTTTTGACAAATTGTATTTAGCCAGATTGTTTTGATATGTTAATAAAATATAATCTTCTGCTATGCCAGCTCCAAATCTACTCCCACTTGCCCCACTTTGTGATGCTGAGCTGGACCCTGTAAACATTTCTCCTTGCCAGCTGGATAGTGTTTGGCCCTGTCGGGAGAGTGCTGGGGGCGGGGGTGGGGGTGGGGTGGGGGGGGGAGGGCACTGTAAGAGGAAGGGGCTTCTTCTCACAGAAGTCTTTGCATCACTTAATTTTGAGGATAGTATTTATGGCATATATAAATCTCTACTCTTAATTCACAACTGCTATAGGAAAGGAATGTTCTTATTTAAAGAAACATCTGGCTTAAATACTCATTATTTTCTATCATTAGGGAAGCAAAAGGGAGGGTCATGCTTTGTTGGTACGCATTATAAACTTTTTTCCTGCCCATTTGTGAACCCTTAATTCATTCAACAAATAAAATTACTGATCTCTGAATAATACAGCAGTGATTATGCCAGGGATACAGAGATATATAAGTCATGATCACCACCCTTGAAGAAATATAAGATCAAACAATTACTTTTTTTCAGATATAAAATTCATACTTTCCCCCACATTTTGACATTTAATATCTAAAATGGGGAGCCCTCAGTCATGCCAACTATCTAGCTGACGATATCTTGTCACTTATAGTTACTGAGGACAAGGATGCAGGTGAGAAATTGTCATTGCCTGAATGTGGATGAACTTGAGCATAACAGTTCACCTTGTCACTTCAGTAATACACAACTAGTCAAAAGCCTGGTGGAGGGGGAGAAAAAATGGACAGAATAGAGTCCCTCCTTCAAAGGAACAAGAAAAAAGAAACATATTTCTTTGACCAGAAAGAGACCCCTCTAGGATTCATAGTGGGAGAGAAAGTGAAGTGGGATACCTACCTATCAAGTATGAAATTGATGAGATAGAGGCCCTCCATTACTGATCAAGCATGCTACATTTTTTTTTAAGTTTATTTATTTATTTTGAGAGACAGCAAGTGGGGAAGGGGCAGAGAGAGAGAGAGAGAGAGAGAGAGAGGGAGAGAGAGAGAGAATCCCAAGCAGGCTCCATGCTGTCAGCCTAGAGCCAGATGAGGGGCTTGAACCCATGGACCGTGAGGTCATGACCTGAGCTGAAATCAAGAGTCGGACACTTAATCAACTGAGCCCCCAGGCACCCCAAGCGTGCTTTTTGTTTAGTTTTGTTGATATGCAGTGGGAGAGCAAAAGGAAAAGCTCAACACAAAGTACAATAACTCTGTTGCTATGTCCAATGTTAAGACTAGACAATTGTGGCTCTGAACACATTAGTGAACAAATATTTAATGCTCATTTAAAAAGTAACGTGGGACCCAATTGTTTGAAAACCTTCCACTGATTTCTTCCAGTAGACCTTTTACTGTCATCATCAAATATTTGAAAAGCATCAGTAGTGTGGAAGAAAAGCCTAGAGACCAGAGTGGACCCTCTTATTAGTACATGATGTAGCAGCACATCTCCTGATGGCCCGAGGTGGTATGGGAGAAAGCTTGGGCATCAACACCTCTGAATCAGAAGAGTTGAACTTGAAGGGGAAGAACCATTAGGAATGAGAAACAACTTATTTTGCTAACATTTTCTTGTGATGTAAGCATGAGTTACATATGATAAAATTCTACCTCTAAATATGTCTAAGAGAGTTCTTTCAATTAATGTAAAATAAAAATATAACATATGATATAATTGACAACTTTTTTCTTTCTAATGACATATAAAACAATGATGCATTTTACAATTGATAGCATCACAGTTTCAGTGAAATGTGATTCATAAAATTGCCACATAAAGAGATGACATAAAAAGTACGAAGTGTTTCTTTGCTGAAGACTTGGAGCTTGTTGTTACATATTACTAAACATCAATTAACTTTTAACCTTTGGAAGGGACTATATATATATTACCAAGTGCTTAGAAATGAATTTTCCTATTTCAGTCTTCAGATATATGATTCCTATATATATGTTCTTAGAAGCAGAACAACTAGATTGAAAATCTAGTGTGGAAAGAGTGACAGAATCCTATAATTCACATAATTGGTAGTACATTCTGGAACTTTTTTGGTAAATTTGTCAGACTTCTGTGCAATACTTCTAAATCCAGTTTCCGTTAAATTTTGCCTTGTGCTTCATTCCTTAAATAGTGAGTATGGGTTGAGAAGAAGAGAGAGAGAGTCTATTTTTGTAGACTCACCTAGTGAATGGGATCGGGTCTGTTAATTAGGTAGGTCTCTCCATCCAGAAAGGCAAAAAGAAAGGTTTCAATGATGCTTATCAGATATTTATGGCACAATGAATACCTGTATTTGCAGTGGAAAATAGGTTGCATAGTGCACCAGTTCCTTTGGACCCAACAGTATGGCTGTCATAGAAGAAAGGCTCAGGGCACAAAACTACAGTTTGGTTTTCTGCAGTCCCAACCTAACGTTTCATTCTTCTGTCCTTGCTTATTTTATCCTCATTAGGTTCACACAGAGTTTAAACTTATTCCCCACCCAGAAACCCACAGGAATCAAGCAAATGTGTTTTGATGGATTTTTGTAGTTTTCTTTCAGAACCAGATGTTGGACAGCAGCCATAACTTAGTAAAAACACTTGGTACATGAGGCAGGTTAAAAAGAAGAAGAAATCGGTGGGGAAAAACATATGTTCAACATATCCAGAGGTAAGAAATTTAATTAGTTGCTAGATAGTAATAACTCAAAATTTGAAGTCTATAATCCCTGGAAGTGACATTGACTTCCACTCACCAAGACTGACCTGACTTTAGCCACTGCTGAGTGCCCAATCGGCCAATGGTAGGAACTAACATTCAGACCCCACTATGATACCACGCCCTGCATTGACTGCGCATTGGAAACAAGGAAATAATTAGGTTTTTGTAAGATTCCTGGACACTGCCTCTGAACTGATATTAATTCATGGAGGCTCAAAATATCACTGTGGTCCATCAGTCAGAGCAGGGGCTTATGAGATCAAGTGATCAATGGAGTTTCAGCTCCAGTCTCTTTCACAGTGGGTCCAGTAGGTCCCTGGTCTCATCCTCTGGTTATTTCCTCAGTTCCAGAAAGTTTAATTGGAATAATAGACATACTTAGCAAGTAGCAGAACCCCCGGCAGTTTCAGATGTTAGTGGTATCAGAATTGCCTTGAGGGCTCATTCAAACACAAATTGCTGAGTTTCTGATCCAGTAGGGCAGGGGTAGGATTCAAGAATTTGCATTTCTAACAAGTTCCCAACTGATGCTGCTGCTGCTGGTGGTAAGACTGCCATTCTTTGACAGCCACCGATTTAAACCATGAAAACGATGAAATATTTTACCTTTAATTCCTTGCCATAAATATTAGAGACCACAGAGATACTATATGGGACAAAGAAAGGTTTTGTGAGGGTCCGGATGGATCAGTATAAGTATCCAGCCAATATAAATGATGAGATGATTTCAATACTGTATCTATAGACACAAAGCCAATGAGGGAAATCTGCACAATTCAGGAGTTAATATTTAAATTTTGTTGCTAAAAGAGCTCTTATTGAGTTTGAGATAAATGCAACTTCTTCGGCCTTTCACTCTCTTCTGCAACATGAATATCCTCTGAAATCGGATGAACTAGAAGTGGAAGTTTTCAAAAGAGTATGTTGTAAAATATTTTCAATAAGAGTTTGATAAAGAACTACCTATTAGTTTCTTAGGGTTGCCATAACAAATTGTCACACACTGGTTGGCTTAAAACAATATAAATTTGTTCTCTTACAGTTATGAAGGCCAGAAGTCTGAAATCAATGTGTCACCAGGGCCACACTCCCTCTCAGCGCTTTAAAGGAGAATCCTGGAATGCCTTGTTAGCTTCTGGAGGTTCCAGGCATTCCTTGGCTGCGTAACTCCAATCTCTGCTTCTGTTTTCACATGGCATTCTTCTCTCTGTATTCCTGAGTCTTCTTCTCTTCTTATGAGCACACTTGTCATTAGATTTAGGGCCCACCCAGTTAATCCGGGATGACCTCTCATCCTTCACTTAATTACATTTACAAAGACCCTTTTTCCAAAAAGAAAGGTCACATTCATGGGTCCTGGGGGTTAAGGTTTGGGCACAAAATTTTAGGGGCTGTTATTCAAACCATAACTCATGAAAGAATCCTTTCTACCTGATTTAATATTTACTAAAATTTCACATATTTGGAATTTTGAGAAACACAAAGCAAGATATACTTTGATAGTCAAACTGCTATGTAGCTATAGAAAAAAAGCAAGGATAATGGTTTTCACACCATTCTTTTGTTGATAAACACTTTTGTTATGTCTTTTTTGAGGCAAATCAAAAGCAAGGACTTGTATGGTAGATTGTCTGTAATGTTGGCTGTCAGTGATTACTCCTACCCCAGGGAAAGAGAGCCTTTTTCTCCCCTTGAATTTAGGTTGGCTCTTTGGCTTGCTTTGATCAGCTCAGTGTGGCAGAAATTGTTTGGTATGACTTATGGGCATAGGCCTTAGGAAGCTTTGCAGCATTCATTTTTACCTTCTTGGGTACCAGCTATGATATTAAAAAAAAAATAGTCAAGGGGGCCTGGGTGGCTCAGTCAGTTAAGCCTCCGACTTTAGTTCAGGTCATGATTTCGCGGTTTGAATTTGAGCCCTGTGTCGGGCTCTGTGCTGACAGCTCAGAACCTGGAACCTGCTTCGGGTCCTCTGTCCTCCTCTCTCTCTGCCCCTCCCCCACTCATGCTCTGTCTCTCTCTGTCTCTCAATAATAAATAAACATTAAAAAAAATTTTTTTTTAAAGTCAAATACACTGCAATAGAGAGAAACCACACGGACAGAGAGCCATTGGAAGAAAAGAGATTACAAACAGAGAAAAAGAGGGACGGCCAGCACAAGTCCTTCCAGGCAGCTAGGATCACGTGACTTACGTGCTAGCTGAGCTGCCTTTATCAAAATTACATGGTGCCAGGAAGAGCTATCACTGCCAAGTACAGCTCAAGTCACAGAATTATGAGCAAACAAATCATTTTATCCCACAAAGTTTTGGGGGGGCCATTTGTTATACAACAGTAGTTACCTGTAACAGTTCACCTTAAATTTAAACAATAAATATACACATAGTACTTAATGAAAATGGTATTTCTTAGTGGGGATATAGAGAAAGTAAAAAAAAAAAAAATTCCCTTATTGTGAGAAAATTCATTCTAACTTTTTATTGTGAAAAGCTTCCTCAAAAGCATCAATGACTGTCTTCTGATTTTCTAGTTATTTCTGTCACCATTATCTATTTTGCCATGAGCTGACGTGGTAAGACCTGAGAGGGTCAATAAATAACTTGGGAGGAAGGGGCAGTTGTCAGACAGGGGAGGTTGTAATTATTCCTTTCTACCTTTATGCTTTTGCTAGGAGAGGCTAGGTGACTGAATATATTAGAGGAAGAGAAGTGAATGAAAATAAAGTTGTAAAGATTTGAGCCTAGTTTAGAACATTGAATTTCAACCCAAGGAATTTTGACTGAGCAGTAAGGATCCATTTCATGCGATGGATTTACAAAATATGTTAAGAAAGATGGGGTGTCTGCCTGGGTGGCTCAGTTGGTTAAGTCTCCAACTCTTGATTTTGACTCAGGTCATGATCTCACGGTTCATGGGATTGAGCCCCACCTTGGGCTCTGTGCTGCCATTTTGAAGCCTGCTTGGGATTCTCTCTCTTCCTCTCTCTCTCTCCTCCCCTCTTTCTGTCCTTTTCTCTCCCTCTCTCCCTCCTTCCACCCTCCCCCCACCCCTGTTTCTCTCAAAATAAATCAACTTTAAAAAGAGTTGAAGACCTTCACTTTCAGACTGGCATTCAATGGCTTCCCACTGCTCAGCAACTAACCTGTATATATTAGACTGTTCTAAACATAAGTTTCCAGGAACGGAGGTGAGGGTACCCAGTGGGAAGCCATCACAGTAATCAAATACTAGGATAGACGTTAGAGATACAACTGTCAATGAGAGAGCCAGTGAAGAACTAATGGGCCACAACTTCCTGAGCATTTTTCATTAAAATGAGTTTTCTGTTGCTTACAATTCTTGGGCAGCAATCCATGATGCATAAAGGAAAATAGCAATGGAAGCTGCAGATGTAGGAAGCCAGTGAAGGAACCAGCTATAAAAGCTCTTTTAATCATATTGGATTTAAGGTGGCATCTAAACATTAACAGATGATTGTGAAAGGAAAAGGAAAAAAGATGTTTAGATTTTGGATTTGTTTCCTATTCAGTGCAAAGCAGTATAGGAGAGTAGTTTCAAAAATGAGATCTAGAGGATAGCCGGGTTCTAATTCTGGCTCAAATATTTAATAAGTCTGAGACATTAAGAAAGTTACATCCTTTTGTTGAATCAGTTTTGTCGTTGTACAATGGAGATAATAAGAGCACCTATCCCTTAGGATTGCTGTGATTACTAAATGGGCTAATATATATATAAGGTATTTAGAACTATGTCTGACACATAATGCCTATTATATAAATGTTAACAACCAATTACGTGCCAGTTGCCTTGCTGATATCTATTCTCCCCTTCTTTTTTAGTAATAGAAACCCTGAGTTGTCAGGAGTAGCAATGTTCTCAGCTAAAAGAAAAATTACATTTCCAAATCTCTCTTATAGATATGGATGGCAGATGATCTGTAAAGGACGTTGTTGGATGTAACTTATGAAATTTCTTTAAGAGGGCTAAATTGGCTATTTAGGATGCTTTTTAATTTGCTTTTTCCTCCTTTCCCTTTCATGGAATAAATACATTATGACTAGAGCTATAGGAACCCTTTTGGACCATGAGGGAAAGATGAAAAGAGCAGAACTTTTGATCCTGATATCTCTGAGTCACTGAATCATGCCAGCAAGCATTTGCAAACCTTGCTAGACTTCTCATTACACAAGAAAAAATATAAATATAAACCTTTGTGCATTTAAGCCACTGTAGACAGATCTCTATTAATGTCTATCTTAATTCTTCTTCTATTGTTATTATTAATGAAATGTCCAGTTAAGAAGTAATTGCTTAAAAGAAATGAAAATAAATAGACCAAAGGCAATGTATCATGAAAGCCAAAATGGAACAATATTTCCAAAAGGAGGGATTTATCTTAATTATATTTTGTAGTGACTTGCTTCCAGATATTAGTTGTAATCTCCAAGCTGACTATGAAGAAAATAACTAAAAAATGTACAGAAAAGGAAATGAAGGGAGGATCAAAAGGATACAGTAAACAAATTAGCATGAAATAAGGCAGTATTGGAGGATTTGAGTCACAAAAAAAGATATGACATATAGAACACAAATAGCAAAATGGCAGAAATAAGTCTTTCTTTATCTGTAATGACTTTAAGTGTAACTAGATTAAACTAATCAGTTAAAAGACAGAGATTGGTAGAATGGATTTAAAACTCATCTCTTGTGGTTGGAGATCAACTGTGTGCTGATTACAAATCCAAAGACACAAGTAAGTTGAAAATGAAAGGATGTAAAAAGTATTCCATGCAGATAGTACCCAAAAGAAAGCTGATGGCTATGCTAATGTCAGACAAAATAGACTTTAAGTCAAAAATTATTGCAAGAGACAAATAAGGATATTATCTATTAATAAAAAGTTTAAATCATCAAGAATACATAATAATTATAAACATGTATGCATCAAACAATAGAGCCTCAAAGTATGCAAAGCAAAATAGCAGAGTTTAAGGCAGAAATAGTTCCACAATATTAGTTGGAGACTCCATACCCCCTTTCAATAATGGACAGGAATAATGGATGGAAATGTACAATTACAAGAACTGACTTGAGAGGAAAGAAATAGAAAATCTGAACATACCAATAACAAGTAAAGAGAATGAATGAGTAATCAGACTTTCCAACAAAGAAAAGCCCAGGATTAGATGGGTTCACTGGTAAATTCTACAAAACATTTAAAGAATTAACACCAGTCCTTCTCAAACTCTTCCAAAACCTAGAAAAGAAAGGAATACTTTCTAACTTGTGCTATGAGGCCAACATTATTCTAATACCAAAGCCAAAGATATTAACAAAATAGAAACTACAGACCAATGATCCATATGAATATTGATGCCAAAATCAGATACAGTTCCTCAAATATACTGACTAATGAACTGAATCCAATAGCATATTGAAAAGATTATATACCATGACTAAGTGGGATTTATCCCAAGAATGCAAAGGTGTTTCAATACAGGAAAATCAACCAGTGTAATACGTATTACATATATATACAACAAAGGAAAAAAAAATGACATGATCAACTCAGTTGACGCAGGAAAACTATTTGATACAATTCAATATTAAAAAATAGAAGAAAGAAAACACTCAGAAAACTAGAAATAGAAGGGACATTTCTTGCTATGACAAGGGCATTTATAGAAAACCCACAGCTGGCATTGTACTCAGTGGTGAAAGACTGAAAAATATCCCCCAGGATCAAGAACACGATTAAGATGCCTGCTTTTACCACTGCTATTCAATATTGTACTGGAAGTTCTAGCCAGAAAAATTGGGCAATAAAAATAAATAAAAATCATTCAAATTGGAAAAGAAGAAGTAAAACTGTATTTGCAAATAACGTGATCCTATAAAGAAAAACCCAAAGAATCCACACACTAAAAAACACTACAGCTAATTAAAGAATTTGATAAAATTATTACTGAATAAAGGTCAATACAAAAGTCAGTTGTAATTCTATAAAACAGCAATGAGCAATCTGAAAAGGAAATTAAGAAAGCAATTCTATTTACAACACTATCCAGGAGAATAAATTCCTAGGATTAAATTTAACCAGGAAGGTGCGAGATGTACACTGAAAAACTACAGCAATATTTTTGAAGGGAACTAAAGACACAAATAAACGGAAATACATCCTTGTCTATGTATTGAAGATTCAGTATTGTTAAGATGACAATAATACTGCAAGCCATCTATGAATTCAGTACAATGCCTATCAAATTTTCAGTGGTCTTTTTTTTTCAGAAATGGAAAAGCTGATCTTCAAATCCTATTTCAAGAGGCCCTCAGTTACCAAGACATAATGAAAAAGAAGAACAAAAATAAGAATCATACTTCACAATGTCAAAATTTACTACCAAACTACAATAATCAGAACTGTAGTACTGGCATAAATATGGACATATAGACCAATAGGGTAGAATGAGGAGTCCGGAAAGTAATACAAATATAAGGGCTAAAACAACTTAATGTACATTATTATGTATATAATGTATATATAAGTAGTAAATACAAGTGCTGAGACTATAAAACTCTTAAGGGAAAACTTAGGAGTAAATCTTCATTCAAAACCTTGGATTTGGCTAGCCAAAACAGTCTTGAAAAAAGCAAACAAAGCTGGAGGTATCACAATTCCAGATCTCAAGTTATACTACAAAAATGTAGTAATCAAAACAATGTGGTATCGGCACAAAAATAGACATATAGATCAATGGAATAGAACAGAAAGCCCAGAAACAAACCCACATTTATATGGTCAATTAATCTTTGACAAAGGAGGAAAGAATATGCAAAGGGGAAAAAGACAGTCTCTTCAACAAATGGCGTTGAGGTAACTGGGTGGCTACATGCAAGAGAATGCAATGGGACCTCTGGCTTACACCATCCACAAAGATAAATTCAAAATGGATTAAGGACCTAAATGTGAGACATGAAACTATAAAAATCCTAGAAGAGAGCACAGACAATGATTTCTCCAACATGAGAAATAGCAACTTTTTTCTAGATGTGTTTCTTGAAGCAAGGAAAATAAAAGCAAAAATAAACTATTGGGACTACATCAAAATAAACAGCTTCTGCACAGCCAAGGAAACAATCAGTAAAATTAAAAGATAGCCTACTGAATGAGAGAAGATATTTGCAAATGACATCTCTGACAAAGGGTTAGTATTCAAAGTATATAAAGAATTTATATACTTCAACACCCCCGTAAAGATAATCCCATTAAAAAATGGGCAGAGGGATGCCTGGGTGGCTCAATAGGTTAAGCATCTGACTCTTGATTTCAGCTCAGGTCATGATCTCACGGTCGTGAGATGGAGCCCTGTGTCAGGCTTCACACTGGGTGTGGGGTCTGCTTAAGATTTTCTCTCCCTCTCCCTCTGTCCCTCTCTGTCTTTCTTTATCTCTCTGTCTCTCTCACTAAAAAATCAAATTAAAAAGAATAAAAATTAAAATGAGCAGAAGACATAAACAGACATTTCTCCAAAGAAGACATCCAGATGGTCAACAGACACATGAAAAGATGCTCAACATCACTCCTCATCAGGAAAATACAAATCAAAACTATGATGAGATATCACCTTGTCAGAATGGTTAAAACAAAAAACACAAGAAACAACAAATTCTGGAGAGGATGTGGAGAAATAGGAACTCTCATGCACTGTTGGTGGGAATGCAAACTGGTGCAGCCACTGTGGAAGACAGAATGGAGGTTCCTCAAAAAGTTAAAAATAGAATTACCCCATCATCCAGTAATTGCACTACTGGGTGTTTACCCCAAAAATACAAAAACACTAATTCAAAGGGACACATGTACCCCTATGTTTATTGCAATTTTAAATACTGACATCATGGAAGCAGCCCAAGTATCCATTGATAGATGAATGGATAAATAAGATGTAGTATATTTAGTATACTACATATATATACATACACACACACACACACACACACACACACACACATACACACACAATGGAATATTATTCAACCATTGAAAAAAATGAAATCTTGCCATTTGCAGCAACATGGATGGATATAGAGAGTATAATGCTAAGTAAAATAAGTCAGAGAAAGACAAATTCCATACAAATTTAAGAAAAAAAAAATGAGCAAAGAAAAAAAGAGACAAACCAAAAAGCAGACTCTTAACTAGAAAGAACAAATTGGTGGTTACCAGAATGGAGGTGGATGGGAGGATGGGTGAAAAGGTGAAGCGGATTAAGAGTACTCGTACCATTATGAGCACTAAGTAATGTATAGAATTTTTGGATCACTATATTGTGCACCTGAAAATAATATGACACTGTATGTTAACTAGACTGGAATTAAAATTTTTAAACTTAATTTAAAAAAAAGTACAGAAGAACTTGAAAAAAAAAACAACCCACCTTGGATTTGGCAGTGGATCCTTACACATGACACCAAGAGCATAAACAACAGAAGAAAAAAATAGATCAATTAGACCTTATGAAAATTAAAAACTTCTGTCCATCACAGGACATAATTAAAAAAGTGGGAAGACAGCTTAGAGAATGGGAGAAAATATTTACAAATCATATCTGATAAGGGTCTAGTGTCCAGAGTATATAAAGAATTCTTATACCCCAACAACAGAAAGATTAGCAACCCAATTTTAAATATGCAAATGACTTGAAATGACATTTCTTTAAAAAAATATACAGGGTGCTTGGGTGGCTCAGTTGATTAGGTGTCCAACTTCAGCTCAGGTCATGATCTTGTGGTTTGTGAGTTTGAGCCCTATGTCAGGCTCTGTGCTGACAGCTCAGAGCCTGGAGCCTGCTTCAGATTCTGTGTCTCCCTCTCTCTCTGGCTGTCTCCCGTTTGTGCTCTATCTCTCTCAAAAATAAATAAACATTAAAAAAATTTTTTAAAAGATATACAAATGGCCAATAAGCACATGAAAAGGTATTCCATATCATTAGTTAGTTATTAGGGAAATGCAAATCAAAACTACAATGATGAGGGAAATGCAAGTCAAAACCACAATGAAATACCTCCTCATACCCACTAGGATGACAATAATTAAAAAAAGAGAGAAGAAGCGTTGGCAAAGTGCTAGAGAAAATGGAACACCAGTACACTGTTGGTAGGAATAGAGAATTGTGCAATCACTGGAAGAGTTTGGTAGTTCTTGAAAAAGGTAAACACAGAACTAATATATGATTTCACAATTCCTCTCCTAGCTATTTATCCTCCCAAATGGAAAACAAGTACTCAAACACATATTTGTACATAGATATTCATCCGAAGCAGCACTATTCACAGTAGCCAAGAAGTGGAAAAAAACCAATATCCAGCAATAGATGAATGGGTAAACAGATTGTGGTATATAGGTACATTAGAATATTATTCAGCCATAAAAAGGAATGAAGTACAGGTAGGTGCTACAATGTAGATGACCCAGAAACATCCTAGGTGAATGACACTAGATGCAAAGTTACATATTGTATGATTCCATTTGTATGAAATATCCAAAGTCAGTAAGCCCTTGGAGGCAGAAAGCATTTTGGCAATTGCTAAGGGCTGAGGGAGGAAAAACAAGGGGAGTGACTGCTTAATGAGTATGGGATTTATTATTATTTATGATTAGGAGTATGGGGTGATGGAAATGTATTGGGAGTAGAAGGAGGTGTGGTGGGTATGCAATGTTGTGGCTATACTAAATGCCATTGAACTATACATTTTTAAATGGTTAGTATTTTTAAATTTTTAATGCATTTGTTTGTTTAGAGAGCAGGCAGGGGAGGGGCAGAGAGAGAGGGAGAAAGAGTATCTCAAGCAGTCTCAACACTGTCAGGACAGAGCCCGATGCAGGGCTCAATCTCATGAACCATGAGATCATGACCTGAGCCAATATCAAGAGTCAGAACAACCGAGCCACCCAGGTGCCCCTAAAATGGTTAGTTATTAAAACCGAATGTTACCTCAATTTAAAGATCAAAAAATGAATTACTTTGTTGATTAAGGTAAGAATACCAAAGAGGAGCTTGCAAATGTAATAAATAAATATAATAATATTTAATATATATAAATATATATAATATAATAAATAAATATAATAAATTCAATGATGGAATGACCTCATTTAACAAATTTGTAGTACTGATGTTCATCTTTGCTGCCTGTTCTAATAAGTTATTTGAATTGCCATAATATGCTATTAGACACATCTAAATAATGCTTGCCTTGGACGGAAGGGGAATGAGTGAATATGAGATTAAATCAGAGGATTTGAGTTACTAACCTTTTCTAAAACCAGAAAGAACCCCAGTTAACTCCCTGTTCTACTAGCACAGACCCACAATGCATACTGAAGCAAGGACATCTACACATTGTTTTTTTTCAACCCCAATGGTCTCACCTCAGACTGATTTGTGACTCTTGTTACTTGTAGTTTATTCTCTAATCTACTAGTTAAGTCTCTCCTCCTAAGAGAGACTTACTAACACATATTAGGAACCTTGTCATGAGGAAAACTGCCTTGATGAACAGTAGTCTCCAAATACACTTTTTCATCAGGTTACTCCAAAAAGGCTCCCAGAATAAATTCAGACACTTGCATCATTCAGTTTATTAAATTATTTAAAACATAAAAAGAGGAAAAAGGAGTGGTAGGTTAACACATTAAGTATAAAGTTGTAAGCAGGGCAGAACGACCGCACGACTTAGATCCTAATTTAAGTGACATTGGTATGGCTTGCTCCTCCCTTAGCTGCATCAGCAGTCTTTGTTGATCTTGGAGTTATGAGAACCGGAATTAAGGTTGAACGAGGGGGGCTAAGCATATGGAAGGTACCCAGAGCTAACCATACCCACAGTTGCTCCAGCAAAAAGACACAAGGACAAGTGTTTGTCACAGCTGTAGTTCACCAGTTAGCCCAATGAGCAGCTGTGGCCAGCGGGGCCAGAATGGGTGTCAACAATGGATGATCAATATAAGGTCTCGTGAATAACTAAGTGCTTAATACATCTCCTGTATTAGTGTTTCACAAGTATTAGGTGCCACTTGGTCCTTCCGTCCCTATTTACTGTATTTATGGTCTAACATGTCTCACAAGTTAATAACTTGATAATTTATGTTGAGACACTTAAGGACTTCTGTGCATGTTTTTTTTAATGTTTATTTCTGAGAGAGAGAGAGAGAGAGAGAGAGAGAGAGAGAGAGAAGAGAGAGAGAATGAATGCAGAGGAGGGGCAGAGAGAGGGGGTGGACAGAGCATCCGAAGCAGGCTCTGTGCTGTCAGCCTGGAGCCTGATGCAGGGCTCGAACTCATGAATCATGAGATCATGACCTGAGCCAAAGTCAGACATTTAACTGACTGAGCCACCCAAGCGCCCCTGTCCATGTTATAAAGGCAATTTGATTATTTATTTAGCACATTTTATGAGTCTCACCTATGTCTTAAAACTACTAACTTATTTATTATCCATACTTAGCATGACTTTCAAGTTTTATACATCCCATTTATCTTGTGTTCTATAGGAGAGTAAATACTCTTAGTTAATGTATGAAACACATATTCATTAATGGGAAATGACATTTTAATACCATGGTCTATCTATGTTCAAGGTATTCCATGATATGTATTTTACACATAATAAAATTTACTCCAGGCTTTTGGCCAATGGGTAAAAATTAGATAAGTTTAAACAGTGATAGCCCACATTTCACTAACTAATGTTCTTGTCTCTCTAACACAGGACCTAGTACTATCCAAATTCTCTGGTGGGTAATTTGGAGAATCCTGAGTCCCTCTGGTGCACTCACAAATAGTCTGCATCATATATCTGCACCGTACTTGACTAGTGGATAGACTGCACACAGTGGATACAGTTTATTTTGAGTTTCCCTCCTGAGCTCAGTGAGATTCTTAGATAAGAGTCCACTGTGTGAGCTAGGTAAAACTGTATCTCAATGATTCTAAGTGATTTTGAAAATGCAGTGTTGAGGCTGCCTTACTGGATCAAGCTGAGTGTTCTTGAATCTTCCTTCAAGAATCTCTTTTTAAGGTACTATGGTCCTGTTCCAGTGGGTTTCTTCTGGCCCTACCCCACAGATTCATCAGGAACAACCACACATATGTGTCAGCCTCTGACTCAAGCTGAGATGCCCCACACCCTCATACATATTCCATAAATAATAAATATTACTCCAAATCTTTTTAACAAGCTTAAATGATAGGTACCATCACAGTTGAAGAACATGAGGTTCCATGGAGATAAAGAAATTTGCGCAAGTATGATAGTCCGTGCTTAGGCCTGTCATGCTCAATCTCTTATAAGCTTTGTTATATTAGAGGTGACTGCCTATATGCCTATTTCATCTCAAAATGACTAAGGATAGGAGGTGCCTTGTCGTTGCTAAATATATAAACTGCTAATAATTAAGCTAGATGACACTTGTGGGGAAAGAAATTATTTCTGGACCCTGATTGTTAAGTCCAGGTGATGGGGCTTATACTGAAGTGTAATTTCACCTTCTCTTTGATTCATACTGATGGTAGCAGATATCTTGTCGTTAAGTTGATGAATGAAAACTGGACAGGTGATCAATCCCATATTGCCCTCCCAGACTCCCCTGCCTATCTTTTATGAGCCTTGGTGACAAGGAAGTGGGAAATAGTGTCTACACCCAACATAGGGCATGAACTCACAACTCTGAAATCAAGGGGTCACTTGCTCTACCCACTGAGCCAGCCAGGTGCTCCTAGAAAATGGAAACTGTTACAGAGCCTTATAAATACTACAATTTCTATCCTATAGTGCCAGATTACATTCTGGTGACTGTAGGAGATGTTATACCCAAAGACCATGTCTCTGACTAACAGAAATCTTAGAGTTACAAAAGTAACTCTATAAACAGCAGCCTCTACACGAAGACCTATCCACTTGGGTCTGTCATTTTGGAGGCTGAAAAAATTGTCTACTTCCTTTAAGGAAAAGTTTCAACCAAGAGGCAATATTTAAGCAGATCCCCAGAACTCAAAGTCAATGGCATATTTCAGAACAATCAAATTTAATATGGTTTGAGGTTTTGCAATAAAATCTCATATGATCCTAAGCAAAGAGTGAAACTCCCTTCCCAGAGTCCAGGAAAGAACTTGAACTGACGATACTAAAAAATAGGTTAAACCAAACCAAAGGAAGCAGACAGGAGGATGGGAGGCACTGCCAACACAGGGTGGACTGGAACAGATAGTCACATACATTATCATTTTCCAAAACATCCTCTCTCCTGGAAGCCAGTGTTACCACTTGGCCTGCCAAAGGCCATGTGACCAGCCATTAATAACAAACTCAGGTCAACCATATCCTATGAAGCTCTTAACCCTTTAATCTCACCACAGTGCTGTTTTGAAGATGAACTGGCATATTTATTTCTGTGTTGAAGGAATTTGAGGATTTGAGGTAGCCCAGAAGGAGCGCCTAAAGGGACGTTTTTCGTTCAAAAGTTATACAGTCTGTTCCTCTGCTAAGGACAGCAGAAGACGACAGTTAAAATTATGCCTAACATTTTATGCCAGTCACATTTTATGGGAAACTATTTTCTGTGTTTGGATATTCCACAAGCAAAAAAAAAAAAAACGTTTTTAAATAAGCATTCTATTTAAACACATGAAATAAAAATTTTACTAGTTACTAAAATGCTACTTCACCCTCTCTAGGCAGACACTGCATTTAGAATTTTATTCACTTCCTAGTTTAATCCGCTAAATAACTCTGTTATGCAGAGTTTAAAGTTAGAAAAACCAAGTCCTGGAGTGGAGGAGAGGGGGTTGGTAATGATTCTATTCAGTATGGGGGATTCGCTTCCTGGGATTAAGATCTCCTCCCCCATCCCTCTGCTACCCATAATGCTGGCCTTATTGAAGGGTTTTCTCCTCTACAATTTCTTGGGAAAGTTTGAGAAGTGTTGTTAGTTCTGCCTTAAATAGTAGAATCCACCAGTGAAGTCATCAAGGCCAGAACTTTTCTTCATGGAAGATTTGTTAATTACTGATTCAATCTCCTAACTAGTTATAGGCCAATTTGATTATCCTATTTTTGTGTGATTCAGTCTTGGTGGGATTTGTGTTTCTTGGAAACTGTCCATTTCATCTAGGTTATACAATTTGTTAGAGTGTGATTGCATATAGTACTTTTTTGTAATGTTGTTTATTTCTATAGAGTCAGTAGTAAAGTTCCCACTTTCATTTATGACTTTAGTACCTGGAGCTTTCTCTGTCTCTCTCTTTTTTTTTTCTCCTTATTCAATCTAGCTAAAGTTTGCCAATTTTGTTGATCTTTTGGAAGAACCACCTTTTTGTTTCATTGATTTTTTTCTATTATTTTTCTATTTTCTATTTTATTTACCTCTGTTCTAATCTTTATTATTTCCTTCCTTTTATACTTGGGCTTAGTTGTTTTTTTTTGTTTGTTTGTTTGTTTGTTTTCTAATTTCTTTAGTTGTAAACTTAGGTTGTTGATATGAGATCTTTCTCTTTTTTTTTTACTGTAAGCATTTATAGCTATACATTTCCCCTTCAGCAGTGCTTTCACTGCATTGTGTAAGTTTTGGTGTGCTGTACTCTTATTTGTGCCTTAATATTTTTGAATTTTCCTTGTGATTTCTTTTATTCATTGGTGGTTTGTGTATTATATTAATTTCCAAAAATTTGTGAAATTTCCAGTCTTCCTTCTGCTATTGATCCCTAACTTCATCTCACTGTGGTTAGAGAAGATGCTTTATATGACATATATCTTTCCAAATCTATTGAGATTTAATTTGTGGCCTAATATATTGTCAATATGTAAAATAGCCCATGTCCACTCAAGAAGAATGTGCAAACTGGTGTTACTGGGTAGAGAGTTCGATCTGTATATGGCGGTTTATTGTCTTGTCAAGTCCTCTGTTTCCTTACTTATCTCTGTCTGGTTCTATCCATTATTGAAGGTGGGGTATTGGAGTATTCAGTTATTATGATACAAGTACCTATTTCTCTCTTCAATTTTGTCAATTTTTGCTTTATACATTTTGATAATCTGTTATTAGGTGCATAAATGTTTATAATTGTTATATATTCTTGCTGTAGTGAAGCTTTTATTAATATATAAATATTTTATACATTTCCTTGATTTAAGGTATATTTTGTCTAATATTAGTATAGACACCCCTGTTATCTTTTGGTTACTATTTGCATGGGATATCTTTTTTCATACTTTCATTCCATTTGGATCTAAAATGAGGATGTTTAAATAGCGCATAGGTGCAATTAAAAAAATACATTCTGCCAACCTCTCTTTTGATAGAAGTGTTTAATCCATTTACAGTTAAAGTAATTACTGTTAATGAGGGACTTCTGTAGTTCTGAGGCTCCTGTAGTTTTGCTATTTGTTTTCTATATGGAATATAGCTTTTTGTTGTTGTTGTTCCTCTCTTTTTGCATCAATGTCTCTTTTGTATTTAGTTGATTTTTATGGTGAAATGTTTTAATTCTCTTCTCTATTTTTTTTGTGTGTGTGGATTCTATAACACTTGTCTATTTTCTTTGTGGTTACTGTGGCCATTGCACTTAAAATCCTATAAGGTATAACATTCGACTTTAAATTTATAGCCACTTAACTTCAATAACTTAAAAAGAAAACCTCAAGTCATTTATAGCATGGTCTTCATCCTTTTCAGTTACTGATGTTACAGAATTACATATGCATTGTGTGTCTAAAAACATAACCTAATAATTGTTTCCCTAATGCATTAGTCTCTTAAATTATGTAGAAACAAAATGTGGGGTTACAAGCCAAAGTTACGATAATACTAGCTTTTAGAGTAATAATTTTTTAAAAATTGTATTAGTCTCTTAAGTCATGTACAAAACAAAAATAGAGTTACAAATTGTCAAGATACTAGCTTTTATAGTTGCCTATGTATTTGCTTTTACTGATGTCTTTATTTTCTACATATGGCTCTAAGATACTATTCTTTCATTTTCAACCTGCAGGACACCCTTTAGGATTTCTGGAGGGCGGTTCTAATAGCAACAAACTCTCTTAGTTGTTTTTTTTTTTAGGGTTTTTTTTTAAATATCTGGAAATGTCTTAATTTATCTCTTACCTTTGAGAGACAGTTTTCCTCCTGGATATAGGAGTCTTGGTTGATCTTTTTTCTGTTCTTTTTTTCTTTTCTTTTAGCACTTTGTATATATTCGTCCACTGCCTTTCAGCCTCCAAAGTTTGTGATGAGAAATTTTCTGATAATCTGATTGAGGGTCTCTTGTATGTGAGAAGTCACTTCTCTCTGGCTACTCTCAGGATTCTCTTTCACTTTAGCTTTCAACTGTTTGAATAGAAGGTGTCTTGTGGTGAATAGCTTTGAGTCCATCCTCCTTGAAGTTCTTTGGGCTTCTTGCATGTTTGTATTCATGGATTTCATCAAATTTGGGAAATTTGGGGCCATTATTTGTTCAAATAATCCCTTTTCCCCTTTCTCTTCTCTTTCTCCTGGGACTCCCAAAATGAATGTATGCCAAACAGTGTCCCCACAGGTCCCTTAGGTTCTGCTCACTTTTCTTCAGTCATTTTTCTTTCTATTATTCAGACTCAACAATTTCAACTGCCAGATCTCCAGATTGCTTATTCTTTCTTCTGCCTACTCAAATCCCTCTGGTGAAAATTTCATTTTAGTTATTGTACTGCTTAGCTCTGTAGTTTCTTTTGGCTTTCTATCTCTTTATTGTGACTTCTGTTTTACTCATATATTGTTTTCTTGAACTGTCTCCATATCTTCCTTTAGTTCCTTGCATTGTTTTAAAGTTCGTGTCCATGAGGCACCTGGGTGGCTCAGTCAGTTAAGCGTCTGACTTCAGCTTGAGTCATGATCTTACGGTTCGTGGGTTCAAGCCCTGCATTGGGCCCTGTGCTGACAGCTCAGAGCCTGGAGACTGTTTTGGATTCTGTGTCTCCCTCTCTCTCTGCTCCTCCCCTGCTCTCTCTCTCTCTCTCAAAAATAAGTACACATTAAAAAATTTTTTTAAAAGTTTGTATCTAGTAAGTCTGCCACTTGGATTTTCTCAGAGATAGTTTCTGTTGGTTCATTTTGTTTCCCTTTTAATTGGCTATATGCCCCTGTTTCTCTGCATGCCTTGTGATTTTGTTGTTTTTCTAGTTGTTGAAAACTGGACATGTGAATCTAATAGTGTGGTAATTCACTCTGGAAATCAGATTCTCCCCTTTCCTTGGGGTTTTCTGCTTTCTGGGTTTGTTTGGTTTGGTTTTAGGTTGTTGTAGGCTGTTCCCATGTCAAGTATCAGCCTGATGTGTAAGCTTAAGGTCTTCTCAGGTCTCTCAAGCCTGCGACTTTCCCTGAGCATGTGTAATGCCTTTAACTTCCCTTGGATATGAGTTGCTTTTTGAACAACTTCTTCTTTAATGTCTGTCTCTAAAAAGGAGGGAAAGAGAAATATAAAGGCAGGGAAAAAAATGGATACTGGCCTTATAAATCCCTTACAATTGCTTCAGCCAAAGAAAGGAGGTCTTGCAACAATGGGGAACAGGGAGCAACAATAATCTCTAATATTTGAACATAGATCCCTGATGTTTGAAGGACAAATAAAGTGTGCCTCCCTCAAGCTTAATGCAAGCTACTCCAGGAACATGTGTATAACTTCTGGCCATGGTGCTGGGGGTGTGAAGGTGAGGTAGGGTATGGGTGGTTGCTGCTAAGAGCTAACATTGACTGAAATTAAACACAATTTACCATCCATGCCTCACCCTGGAAGTTACAAGCCTTCAACATACCCCAGAGTTCTAAAATTGTTACATCAGACACATTCTGCCAGTACAACTTTTGTCTGTGTGGGGAGACACTCCTATTGCTTCCTACTCCACCAGCCTCCCAGCCTCAGTGACATATTTTAAATATTCTGATTGTCTTTCATTTGCACATCTTGTTAGATTAGTCACACATACTTTTCAACATATATATTATTTTAAATAACATTTGATTATAACTTACATGTTTAATTTTTCATTAAATTTTTTTTCATGTTTTTTTCCTAGCTCTCTTTTCTTCCTTCCGCTTTTTCCCCTTCCACCTATAAAGGCCTTTTCCTTTTCCCAGGAACTATGGCAGTGACCTAGTATGTATGCACTTCCTTCATGCCTCTATAACTATGCATAGATGTATAAATACATAAATACAGGTTTTGTCATTGTTTTATAAAATTGGATCATACTGTGTACACCTATTTTACATCTTACTTATCTCCCTTAACAGTAAATTATGAAAATTCTTCATAACCTATTGATAGAACTCTAATAGTAACAGTCTATTCAGTCTAATCAGTAACAGTCTATTTCTGAAAGAGGGACAGAAGCATGAAGGGAGACCTTCTCAGAGACATAAAGGGATGAACTAACACTGAGGGTATAGCAGACATTGAGAAAATAAGGTAGCAAACCAGCCTCCATCCTAACCACAAATTAACACTGCTGGTATGTTTTAGTCTGTTCAGGCTGCTGTCACAAAATATCATAGTCTGTGTGGCTTATAAACAACAAATTTATTTCTCACAGTTCCAGAAGCTGGGAATTCCCAGATCAAGGTGCCATCAGATCCAGTTTCTGGTGAGAGCTTACTTCCTGCTTCATAGAAGGCTATCTCCTCACTGTAACCTCCCATGGCAGAAAGGGCAAGAGAACTTTCTGGGATCTCTTTTATCAGGGCACTAATTCCATTCATAGGGCTCCACCCTCATGACCTAATCACCTCCAAGAGGCTCCACCTCCAAATACCATCACATTGGACATTAGGATTTTACATATGGATGTGGAGGCACAAATATTCAGTCTATAACAAAGTATTTGAAACCTGAAATCTGTAGTGCACAGAGAGTAACCATAGCAACAGCAAAGATTAAACCTAGCTCAACTCATTACAGAATTGACAGGGCTCATATTAAGTCCCTAGTAGAAGAAAAAATGTGCTCATTTCCCAGCACAAAAATTGTTTACTTCAGTCTATACTGTACTACACAAGGTGTAGGACATATTTCTACCAAAAATTACAAAGGATCAAGAAAGTAACAACACTTTTCAAGAGATAAAACATTCAATAAAACCAGACTTGGAAATGGCACTGGTATTATAAACTGCCAGATAGAAAGTTTTAAATAATGAGATTAATGTCTTAAATTTCTGGTGGGAAGGGTGGAATATGCAGAATCAGATGAGAGACTTCAACAAAGAGATGAAAAGAATAAAAAGCAATCATTTGGAAGAGCTAGAAATGAGTACACAGTAGGAGAGATGAAGAATGTCTTCAATAGTCTCGATAGCCAAGGAAAGAAAACACAGAGACAAATGTAAAAAGCTCAGAAGAGAGTGTGCAAGAGGTGTGCAAAAATACCAAATGATCTAACATGTGTAATTGGATTTCTAAAAAGAGTCGAGAGGAAGAACAGAGCACGAGAAATATTTGAAGAGGCAATGGCCAAGAACTTTCCACAATTAATGACAGATACCAAAACACAGGTTCAAGAACCTCAGAGAATAGCAATCAGGGTGACAGTAATATCACCTGATATGTAATATATGTAATATAATAAGTTATATATATATGAAACTTAAAGATATAGAGAAAACTGATATCCCAAGAAGATTCTAACTTTTACACAAGTATATCTGGTCAACCAAACGTAACTCACATCCAGGATCCTAGATTTGGCAAGGGATTGTGAAAATGTAGTTTTTAATTCTCCAGACTCTGCAAACTAGAACACACTAGAAAGATAGTGGTATGGATTTTGAGTACCAAATTAGTATGCCCACCATGCAATTAATATGTAAATAGTTTTCCTTTACATGTGTTTTTTATTGGATTTTATAAATTTTCAAAAATGCGTAAAATACAAATATAAATATAATTTATATAGGAAATTACAATTTGAAAATTACACATACAGTATCTATACATATACAGTTGACCTTTGAACAATTCAGGGGTTAAGGGTGCCAACTCCCTACATAAGTCAAAAATCTGCACAAAATTTTGACTTTCCCAAAAACTCAGCTACTAATAGTCTACTGTTGACCAGAAGCATTACTGGTGACATAAAAAGTTGATTAACACATGTTTTGTGTGTTATATGTATCATATACTGTATTCTTAAAATAAAGTAAGGTAGAGAAGAGAAAATGTTACTAAGGAAATCATAAGGAAGAGGAAAATATACTTGCAGTGTCAATGCACTTACAGGATCAGTCATATTTTAGTCTTTTCCTTGCATTCTAATTTTACTCAGAATTTCTGGAAGAAATGTCTATTGAATTGTAACAATCATATTTTCACCACCAGTTGTTATATTCATATGAATTTTCCCTTTAAAAATTTTAATGTAATAAAATATACTGATAAAATCTAGCAATGTATCAAAATAATAGTAAACTCAAGTAAGTAGGATTTATTTTAGGACTGTAGTTGTGGTTCTACATTTAAAAAACTTATTTTCTAATATTTGGTGCAATTTATGCATCTATGTCTATATTAATAAACAAGATCAATCTCTCTCTCTCTCTCTCTCTCTCTGTCTCTCTTTAGTTTTAAAGTTATCCTGAATCCATAAAATTATTTGGAGAGCTTTCCAGTTTTACAACAGCCTGGAATAACACATTTTTTAAAAATACCTAACAAAGTTTGAGGGCAAGAAAGGAAAATTCTTAGGTGCCTAAAAATGGAAAATGGAAACACAAAGCTAGAGTTTAAGAAAAGGAGTTTAAGCCAGAACTGAGGTTCCTACATAAAGGTGGGATTCATGCCAGACCATTTATTTCAAGGGCTAAGCCCTTGTAGAATTTTACCTTACCAACTTGTGAAACTACAAGATTCTTATCATCTGCCTAAGGCCTTATAGAATAGGGAATTACCTTAAGACATTAAAACAGAAAATCTGTGCCATGCTAGGGTATAGTGTATAAAACATAGTACCCATGTACACTCAAGCCAAAAAATTAACATTAAAATACATTAAAACCATTTGACCCATAAGGGCTCCTGATAAAAGCAAAGGCTTTGGAGAATGTCTCCAAAACCTGTAGGACAACCTCTGTGGGAGGGGTACGTAGTCAAAAATCAGAAACCACATTTGTAAACAAGTCACCATGAGGATGCTTCAGTAGATGCACTAAGTGGGAGAACAAACAATTCAACACTAAAACTGAAAACTACAGTAAATTAAACACCCTCAATGGATAAATTACCAGCTAGATAGAGTTGACATATCGGAAGATTGATCAACAGAAGATATGAAAAAGACATTAATAAATATAAATAATAGGACAGGAGGCATCAACTGAGGTCTTGAAGGTGTTTCATGAAGAAAGAATGGAAAGAATGCTAATACACTGTATAAAAATGATTCATGAAGGAGAATTTTCCAGAATAAAGAAATCAATTTTCAGACTCAAAGATTATGCTGAGTCCTAAATGTGCCAAGTAAATCACAACTGGGTAAATCATATTAAAACAAAACTGAACTTTCTAGATTAAAAGTAATTTTAAAACAACCTGTGATACATGGTGTAACTTTTCTATACACCATGTCTTCAACCTGTACATACACTTTTTCCATTAACCATTTCATTGCTTCTTTGCATTAGCTATATCTTTCTCTCACCACAGTGCTCTGTTTCAACAAACACAGTTTCTTTCTACATCCCAAAATATATAGATGACCTAGTTTCACAACCACACTTAGAAACTATTGTTCTTCCAATTTTTTGTTAAAAAATCCATATTTTGAGATTTTGGCATCTTGTTATAGCGTTCTTTCTACCCCTCACTATTGTTGTCATTGATTTGGTTGTTATTTATCATTTATAAAGGTTCATGGGAATGAAGTTCAATGAAATGGAACATTTTAGTAACTTGGAAAAATGGCCTTTTAAAATATTCATATAATATGATGGGCAACTGACTTCAGTCTATTTTAGTCACAGTCTAGTTCTCTGTCATTCACCCAGTATTGCCTATATTTTGAAGAAGAAACTAATTCAGTAATATCAGACTTCGTAATCTGTTATATAAATTATCTTGTGCCTGGGTGGCTCAGTTGGTTGAGCATCCAACTCTTGATTTCAGCTCAAGTTATGATCCCAGGGTCATGGGATCCAGCCCTGCATCAGGCCGTGTGCTGACAGTGCAGAGCCTGTTTGGGATTCTCTCTCACCCTCTCTCTCTGCCCCTCCTCTGCTTGCTCTCTCAAAATAAATAAATAAACTTTAAAAAATAGACATAAATAAGAAAAGATAAACATATCCATTTTAAAATGGACAAAGAACTTGAATGTCCATACAACTGGTTGGATGGGATAGCATTTTTTATCCATCAATCTACCCAACACTGGGAATGGGACGGACTTGTTTGACAACTATGTAAGGAAATTGCTACAATCTGCAGGTGGTGGGAATCAACAAGTTATATCAATTTAGATACCTATTATAACATTTTAAAATTTTAATTCCACCTTTAGGAAGCCGTCCAAACAATGTGGAACTGATTTTTTTCTCAAAATGTTATAGGAAAAAGTAGAGATAGAATGTAAAACTAAAGACTGAAATTTGGATAGAACTATTTATAAGTTCTACAATAAATAAGTCAGTCAAGAGAGACTTTGCAGGAAGTAGGTGGGAAACAGGAAAGTGCAATATTAAGGAAATCAGAAAATGGAATCCCAACAGCATTTCAACAGTAGCAATTTCTGTAAAGAATCCATTAACCTGAGTTTCAAATGGATGAGATGGGCTGACCCACTTGAAAGCTGATACTGAGTGGAATACTGTCAAGAACTTGTTTAACACTTCATATCATTTTTGGAAATTGTAAAATGCACCTGTTGCTCACCAATTGGTTAAACCTCCATGAGACGTTAAGTACACATGTATATTCACCGTTACTGCCTTCTTAAAGTCTCTTATATTCAAATCAAAGCCATAAGAGAGAGAGAGAGACCCAAAATTTGATTCTCAGGCTTTCCACTAGGCAACGTTGCATTGTTATTTTGCTGTATGCCATCAAAATAAAAACTATTCAAGAAATCAGCTGCTGCTATAAAGGTCATCTGGAAAGTCCAGGGAAGGGCCCTGAGCTGCTGCTGGGAAAGGGAAATTGTCCTCTGGCCCGTGATCTGGCGTGTTTGTCTGCTGAGTGGCTTCAGTGGTTTCATCTACTGCTGAAGGAGCCAAGAGAAAGGAATAAAACAGGACTGTAGTCCACACCACAATGAGCGGGATTGGAAGAACAGCCAAGTGAATGTTTTGTTTGTGTGCTGCTCCTTCTGGCATCCCAATTTGCCGTGCAGATTTCTTGGGCTTCTAATCATCATTTAGAACCTGAACATATGTTGGGTTTTTATGCAACTTGCTGATAACCCAAAAGGTGTTAGAACATACGACTCCACATTACAATTTGTCAAAGCATAGTGATGTCACGGCATGAAGAGTAAACACCTCCCATGTTCTTGTATCCTGTGTACTTTCATTGGATGTTCACAGAAAGAAAAGACTAGATAGAATACCCAGAAACTGATTTTACTTTCAACCTCTGATTAAGTACAAATCAAATCATGGAAATAGGTTGAAGACATATCACGGTTTGGAGTCCATGATTCAGATTGTTAGTTCAAAACTGGGCATGGAAAATTCTCCTCTTGTCTTTTAAGTGTTTTCCCCTTGATCTAAAAATGCTGTGGGAGAGAACCAGAAAATAAATTGTAAGAATATTCCGTTAAAGATGTTGGATTGATTAGCAAAGATGAAAAAAGAAATGAATCTTATGGAAATGGACATCTTCTAAGAAAATATGAGAAAATAGAATCCATCTCTTTAGAAGAGAGGAAATTGTGCCAAATCTTCTAGATCAAAATAGGAACCCAAATCCTTAATTCCTTATAGACTTGGCAATCATGCTTATTTATCCTAAGTATCTAATAAGACAAGTGTCCAAATATCCAAGTATAAGGATAGTTGTTGTAATACAGCTTGCACTGTAAAAATATAAACAATCTAAATGTTTTACAGTGATTGAATTTTATTCCAGTCTATAGATATCGATTTAATCAGTCCTTTAAAACACTCTGGAAGCATATTGGACATGAGAACATGTCATATGTTCTTTCTCTTGCTAACATTTTAATATGAAAAATAACAAACCTACAGAAAATTGAAAAAATTGTGCAGAGAGCGCCCAAAGAACTACCACCTAAATGCTGTAATTAACATTTTACGATACCCACTTTATCATATTTGTCCCTCTATGTAGCATTGATCTTTTTTCAAAATGCATTTCCAAGTAAAATGCGGACATCGGTTCCCTTCCCCTAAGTACTTTTGTATGCATATTATTAACTAGAGTTCGATATTTGTTGTTTTTTTCCTTAAGTAAAAATTTATATGCAATGAAATGTACAAGTCTTAAGTGGACCATTAGATGAGTTTTTGCACATGCATACAGCTATGTAACCCAAACTTCTATCAAGACATAGATCATTACAACCACCCCAAAAGTTCACTCTTGCCCCTTCCTCTCTCCTTGCCCCATTCTGCCAAGGCAACCACTTTTCTGATTTTTTCCATCAAAGTTGAGCTTTACTTGTTCTAGAAATTCATATGAATAAATGAATTCATACAATATATACTCTTAGGTAAAGATCCTTTCACTCCTCATTATTTGAGATTCGTCCATATTGTTGTGTGCATGGGTAGCTTATTTCTCTTCCTTGCTGAATACTTTTCCATTGGATTACTCCATTGTATAAATGCACCATAGTTTGTTCATCCATTCTCCTGTTTACAGACACCCGGGCTAAGAAATATGTAATGTGTTCTTAAGTGAAAAGAAAAAAACTATAAAATAAGAGGGTCATACAGGTTTTGTATTTGTAAAACACACAAGACACTCAAATGTGTGTGTATGTATCTGTCTCACAGAGACATAGCACATTTTGGATCCCGTAGAGTCAGATTGGTATGTATATACAGTGTGTATGTATGTATATATATATTTTTTTTTTAATAAAATATACTCTTGAGTACTATTTATATAGAATGCTATCTGATAGTCACCAACGCTACAAAATTATAAGAATATCCCCCCAGTGGTTGAATTTGGGTGTTTTAACTTTTCTAGCTCTCCTACAACTAACATTCCATAACTAACAGTTAGCCCATCTTTGTTATTAGACTTCCTGTGATGGGGCTGTAGGGAGACTGAAATGAAAACACCGAGCTGTAACGTGAGTTTCCTTCCCTGAAATCAGTGGGAAGAACGGCCATGTAACTGCCTGGCTGGAAGCGCCACGACATGATCCGTCTCCCCACAGAGAGAGCTTTGGTTACATGTGAAATGACCAAAGTGCTGTCTGTGGAGAAAAAAGCTTGTGAAAAACTCCTCTCTAAACAAAGACCCAGACTGGAGTCCTGTGCCTGGATTAGAAAGCCACCTCATAAAATCCCCCAAAACTATTGGCTCTCTATTTTACAAAAATTCATGGAACATTTTTACTAAAGAATAGAGCATAGAGCACCCGGGAGAAGGGAAACCTGAGTTTGTGTGGAAGGGTAAAACAATACTGCTAACTAAATGCCTCACCTCCAATCGTCCTTAAAGCCACATGAGGTACATGATGAGGTTTAGGGGTGATTGTGGGGCTCATGGGGTCCAGAGCCGATGACCAAGAAAGAATTCTTGAAGAGGTCTTTGGTGCAAAAAGGTGATTTTATTAAACACCCATAGGCTGGAAGAGCTGCCCCGGGACCATGAGGAGAGACTGGTTATATACTGTGCAGTTGGGGGAGGTAAAGTCCAGGGGAAGTTTCCAGTGAGATTTTCATATGCTAAAGAAGACTCATGGGATACTGGAGGCCAAGCTATTGTCAAGCTAAGGTGGTTTTTCCCTCTAGCAGAGCATTAACATTAAGACAGTAAGGAGTTCCTGGAGAAACGTTTTACTCTGCCAGCCTCAAGTATCTGTCAGTGGGCTGCAGGTTATAAGGAAATTTAGTTCTATCTGCCATTTCCTTCTGCCTTTGTTTCCCACATCACTATGGAGGGGTGATGGAGACTTAGGTCCTGCAGGACTATGATCTCTATCAGTTAACCATTTGTTTTTCCCCTTTCCTTTGTTCTTGGGCAGCCAGGAATGCCCAAGGAATATCACCCATATCCCACCAGGGTCGGGGGTGTTTGTGGCCTGTCGGCTTGCCTTATGCTCCCTCATCAGTACATAGGGTGGTTGTAGTTTCACTGGCAAAATAGGAATAATTAAGTGATATCACTTGGCAAAAATCATGGAAAGTGGTAGCTTAGAAACCTTGTACCTTTATTCTTACGGTGAAACTCTCCCTGCTATATCTGTTGAGGATTTAAACAGATTTAAAGCATTTTTTAAAATACATCTTAACTCTAGGCCTGGTAAGATTTGTTTGTCATTAAGTGAAAAGCAGAAACAGTCATTGGAAATGACCATCTAGCTCAGTGGTCTTCAGGAGGATCCTGAGAGGGGAAGGGAGTGTCTCACCTTCTGTGTTCAAGCCTTCCTGAGGGGCCCAGGTAGTCCAGTTCCCTGTTCTCAAAAAACAGGATTGGAGGCTGAAGAGCCAGCCCTGATTTTTCTCTTTCTCTCTTCTCTTACTCAGAAGGGAGTGATTCAAGAGCACAGGATTATTGGTGAAGTAGGAACAGAACCCAGACTTCCCCACTTTGATTTGAGAGTCAAACCACTGGATGAGGCTCAGGTAGGGCCACTTGAGGGCCAGCGGCCACCTCAGTTACATGGGAACCACGGGTCTCCCTCTGCATTTATCCCTCATTATGCAAAGAGAGCCTGGTGGGCTCTTTGGCTGATCCACTGCGTGAGAGCCTCAGAGGACAGCCCTTGCAGCCACAGAAGAGCCAGGACATCCCAGAGCTCCTTGGGCCTCATAGAAAGATCACTTGGCAGAGTAGGCAGAGTGCTGGTTATGGAGTTAGACAATGACTTTGAATCCCATCCAATGGGGTCAGGGCTCTGGAGCTCCCAAAGTCTTAGTTTTGTCATATGGGTGGAAAATGTATGAAATAAAATATTTGTCATGTTAAAGCACTTGCTATGGATCCCAGGATTAATACCCCCAAACTAGAATAATGAGCTCAGATTTTTTTATTAAACACTTATTTGTTTAACATTTTGTGCTAGACATTGATGACTATATAAATACAATTTAATGACTTAATGATTGCAAATCTAGACTCCAGAGTTAGACCATCTCAATTTGAATCCCAGTTTCACCACTGGTCATTGGCAGGAAATTTGGGAGTTATTTAACCTCTCTCCTAAGATTTGTCATTCATAAAATGAGGATAAAATTACCTTCCTCTTAGGGTTATTATGAGTATTAAATGAGTTAGTCTATGTAAAACACTTCCAACACCTGCTGGCCCATAAAAAGTCCTATGCATTTGGCTGTTATTAGTGTTGTTAGACATAATACCTGCTTAAACAGGAACAACTCAGAGATGAGAATAACAGTGTAGCCAGGTATTATTTGATAGAGATGTATGGACACAAAATAAGTAGGGGCCAATTTTTATATGAGCTAGAAAGTTTATCCTAACTTAATTTGACATCGTAATTAATCAATAAGCCAAGAATAGCTGTGTATTACCACCCAAAGAAATGTGAAGAAGCTATTAATCTGTCCAGTCTTTCCAGGTCTGGGTTGATGCAGTGTCTGGTGATGGAATATCAATAACCAGGGCCACACAGTTCCTGAATGGATCACTTTGACTCTCTCCGTTGCCAGAAGTAGCAACTCAAGGAGGTGGGCTGGGGAAGGGTCACAGCAACAAGGCTGTAGGCCTTTCTTGGTTAACTCAGGGGCCAGCTTCTCTGGACCAGTACAGCTGTCTTCTCTGTTCTCAGAAAGCACAGCAGTCTGGGCTGACCTTTTCCATTGCACCTCCCCATTCTTTTTCCCAGGTTTATTTCTCCTGGGGGAGAGATTAGGAAGAATAAAACAGGTGCACAACTTTTCCCCTTTCTGCCTTTGCTAAAATTATACTCATGTACTGGCCACAGAACACCAGAAACTCAAAAGCAGGAGTCTGCCAAGAGTCAGTGCTGGGATAGAGAACACACACTAGGTCTAGTTGGAGAAGACAGGGCAAGATCAAGAAGACAAGCCGGAGTTGGAGACCAACTGTCAGTACTGAAATTTCTAAGAGCTGAGTGGGGATGGAAAGGAGAAGGAAAGGAAGGAAGGAGAGACAAGAAACCAGCAGAGGCAGGGGTGGCAGTGAAGGAATTACTTCTGTAGAATCAGGCTGAATTCACAATTATCCTGTGGAACCTCTTAAAGATACCAATAATATAGGTTTGACAGAAATAATTTGTTTACACTACTTACTTTGGGGAAGAAAGTTATAGACTCCCAAGAAAAAATTAAAAACGTACTAGTTTTCTCAAGGGAGAGAGAAATTCTCAGTTTGGGGGTATATATTTTTTAACCTAAATGCAATGAACCATTCATGGAACTCATAGAGAAGCCCATAGAGCCATGAGGTTGAGTGAAGCAGCATAGTAAAAGCAGTGGGATGTCTGGAGGCAGGATGAGAGACCCTCTATGGGATCAGGATTGAGTTTCATTGCTCTCTTGGCTCAGGCGAACGCCCAGAGTTTGTTCTTCATAGTGCCACCCATGTACAGGTGCAGAGTGCTAAAAAAAAGTAAAACGTATAAACATCTTTCCCCTTCCAAATTCCACTGCCCTTCTTGATGTCAGGGATCCAGCCTCTTATTAAAGAAGCCTTATGGCTGTCTTGGACCATTAAAAAGAGGGAAGTTCCTATTGAGGATAGTTCAGACAGGACTGTGCAAAGTCTTGAGTCACAGACAGTTCTTCCTACTGAATAGTCAATAGGTAGTAGGTGGGCATGTGTCCTATTTGTTTAAAATTCAGGTTCCCCAGAATTAGATGGTGATGCTTTAAAATATTGGATTTCTCTCTTATTAAGTCCGCATAAGTCTACTTTAGGTCCTGGGCCCAGACCCCCATTATAACATACCCAAGCATTTCAATCACTAGCTCAGTGTCCCTAAAGTATCTCTTGCCCGTCCTTATTTCCAACCCCAGTTCAAAGGAATTAAGACAGTTTCTCCTACCCTGAATCTGCAGACTACCATGGCACTCCAAACTTCTGATAGGATCAACGTTTTATGGTTTAGAGAACTTAAGAAGTGGAGGATGAGATGAAAGAGGTGGGCAAAGAGGAAACAAAGACCTCAAAAGAACTCGTTCCTGCTGGAATGATGAGCCAACAATCAGAGATCAGCACATGAACCATCTCAGATCCACACTACAGTGGGAACACGGGGAGCAGAGAAAAGGCATATGCAGTGAAGTGTGCTCTCACGCCATAGCCTCTCTCTTTTCCCTCCTTTTCCCTTTTTTCAGCTCAAGTGTCCTCAGTGATTTCCTTCACATAAGCAATTAAAAAAGTCTTACCAGTTCCTTCTTCGTATCTCTGTGGAAAGCGAGTTCTGACCCACATAGTCAGGAGGCCCTGACACTGCCTCGTCCACTGAGAAACTGAGCAGGGCCAAAAATTCTTCAGTCCCTCACTTCTGGGGCCTGTGAGAATGTTTCAAATCCCAGATTCCTTTTGTACGCTTTCATTTTCGGGAATATTTTAAGGAGCTCAATTGCTGCAGGTGATTTGAGTTTGGGTCGGTGTTGGGGAGGAAAGTTCTGGCCCAGCTCATTGCTCCTACTACCCTGGAGTATGGCTGGAGGCTTCAGACAGGAAGAGTCCAGAAGCCCATGTTTTCTCTTTTGTCCACTCCAAGTGGCCACTTAGAAATGTAGTGATCATGATTTGCTAAATAATTTTCGAAATGTTTTCTAGAAATCTTAGCTTGCGGTTAAGTGCACTACATATGGCAAATCCTGATTTATGAGCCCGATGGAAATATGTGTTTTCAAGAGAAGTGGGAAGAATTCCTTTGTATATACCTCGTTTTAGTGTTGACCCAATCTGGGTGTGGTGTAAACATCCTATATTTAGAGTTGATTCAAGCTACTGACCATGAGTTCATTTACTAAGTTAACAGAAGAGTCCAAATTCAAGTGAGGGCACTTGTTTTAAGACAATAATTACTGCAGTAACAATATGTTTGCCTTCCTCTTTATAAAAGAGCTAATTTGAATGTACAGCTTAAGCAAATCTTTTGAAGTTTCATATTTTGTGAATTAGGATATACCAAAGAAAGTAGGGAGACATGCCATCAAAAAAGCATTCTCAGAGTATTATAATGGAAAGAAATCTTATAAATAAGATTATAAAAGTTATAAGATTATAAGAGATTATTTTCCATCTGAAAAGAGATCAGATGGAAGTAATGGATTCACTAATGTCATCTGTATTAAAACACTAGAACCTGGTCTGATTTCAGTTTTTTTCCTCCTTAAATTTTGAACTATTTCAAACACATAGAAAAGAATGGAGAAAAACGTAATCTGACATACTTGATATAAAATGTTACCTAATTTTAGTCAATAATTTTTAATCTGAATTTTAAAACCCCATGCACTGACCCTATTTCTCTGTCTCCCTCCTCAGAGTTATACATATAATATTATTTTTCATGCACTTAAACTTTTTTCTGTTTGTAATTCTTGTCTTGTATTTTCTGCAATATTTGAATTCTATATACTGAAGAATATAAAAAAATAATACTGAATACCAGCCATAGACTGGGAGAAAATATTTGTCAAAGACACATATGATTAAGGACTATTATCCAAAATATACAAGGAACTCTTCAAACTCAGCAATAAAAAAACAACCCAAATTAAAAAATGGGCCACGGACACCTCTCCAAAGAAAATACATAGATGGCAAATAAGTAGGTGAAAAGATGTTGTACATTGTCTGCCACCAGGGAAATGCAAATGGAAACAACAGTGAGATACTACTGCATACCTACTAGCATGGCCAAAATCCAGAACACTGAAAACACCAAATGCTGATAAGGATATAGAGCTACAGGAACTCTCATTCATTGCTGATGGGAATGCAAAATGGAACAGCTACCCTGGAAGGTAGTTTGGTGGTCTTTTACAAAACGAAATATAGTCTTACAATGGGATCCAATAATCATGCTCCTTATCCAAAGGAGCTGAAATTTTATGTCCGCACAAAAACCTCCACATGAATGTTAATAGCACTTTTATTCGTAATTGCCAAAAAGTGTAAATAATCCAGATGTCTCTTAGTAGGTCAATGGACGAACTATGGTGCATCCAGACAATGGAATATGATTCAGGGCTAAAAAGAAATGAGCTAGCAAGCCATGAGAAGACATGGAGGAATCTTAAGTGCATATTACGAAGTAAAAGAAGCCCGTCTGAAAAGGCTACATACTAGATGATTCCAACTATATGGCATGTTGGAAAAGGCAAAACTAGAGACAGAAAGATCACAGGTTGCCGGTTGGAGGGGTGGGAGGATGAATAGGCAGAGTACAGCTTTTTAGGGAAGTGAAAATATTCTGTAAGATACCATAATGATGGGTTCATGGCATTTTACATTTGTCCAGATCCACAGAATGTAAAACACCAAGAGTGAACCATGATGTAAACTGTGGACTTTGGGTGATTATGACGTGTCAGTACAGGTTCATCAGTTGTAACAGATGTGTCACTCTGGTGGGGGATGTTGATAATGGGGGAAGCCAGGCATTTGTGGAGACGGGGCTATATAGGAAATCTCTGTATATTCCCCTCAATTTTGTTGTGAGCCTAAAGCTGCTCTAAAAAAATGAAGTCTTAATAAAAAGTTAATTCAAAAAAATTAAGCCTGATTAGCAAAAAAAAATTCTGAAAATAATACTGATTATATATAATAGTATTATATACTGATTATATATAGTATAAGGTATATATCAGTATGTAATATGTCGGTATATATTAGTATTATATATAATAATATTATATATTGATTCTATATTGCTACGTATATAATTAATATGTTATATAATTATATATAATACACATATAATTATATGTTTATATAATTATACAATTAACAGATTATATAATTATATTATATGTTGTAATACACATATAATCAGACCTCTGTTGTTCTTGTAGTAGATGGAAAAACTTGCGAGAAAAGCAAACACCATGTGGAGCCTGTAAATGTTTTTGCATAACCTGTAAAGCATTCATGGAAGTGGCTAATAAAAAGGGTTTTGATATTTTTTTAAAAAAAGCAACTATGTCAATGTTTACATCTGTAACTTTTTCCTTCCCGGTTCTCATTTAAACATTCTGGGGAAAATGTAGGCAAAGTAGCTTCCAGTTTTAGAATAAATAACCATTTGGATTGAAAACACACACACACACACACACACACACACACACACACACATATGTATTAATGATGTGTAAATTTCGTCACTTTTATTTTCTGCTTTCAGCTGCTAGATAGATAAGGTACGAGATCCCAAGATAATGAGATTTCCAGGAAGTGAGTGTGTTCATCAATCAGCATTTAAGAGATGGATGGAGCAGCCCACAAAGAAGTTAGAAGGAACAGAAGTGCTGAAAAAAGCAGAAGAATGCGTTGTTATCATAGAACATCATCACAGTGTTGACATAGTTAACAGTGTCCAAAGTGACACTGTTTTTTAGGGAATACTATGAGCACATTTAGAGTTTTCACGTAGGAAGGAATGAGGAAAACTGAAGAATTTCTTTCACCACTAGACATGCAAACATTCGACCCGTTGCTCAGCCCAAAGCCACACCATTAAGTTCTTTCATTTAGAGAAGCTTAATGTGAGAGTTTCCAGAATAAAAGAATTTCAGACTTTATAATTCTGCACACGAATAATCTCTATAAAATAGTTCAGAGTACAATTCCTTCTTGTCTATTATTTCCATCTATAAAACTGTCACTTAAAAAACATCATTTATCAAAACCAAACCCTGTGCAAATCCTTACCCACTATATCATGTTGCCTCCTCTGAAAGAAACTTAAGAGTTTGGGTTTGGAGCCATTTGGAACTGCATCAATCACACTTATTAGCTATGTAACATTGGGCGAGTTATTTAACCACCATGAGCTTCAGTTTCCTGTGTCTTAAGTGGAAATGATAGGGTTGTTTTGAGGATATGTCAGATAATTCATGTAGAAAGTGCTTAATGAGTTAGAATAATAGTAAGGCCCTCTCTCAGAACATGTTTTAAAATGCCATTCTTTTTGCTTTTGTAATTTTTCCTCTCAACACATATATCCAGGTCTTTGGTGTTTGAAAAGTACCTTGTAACTAACCGATGCTCTGATTTACATGCACTTATTTATAACTGCCAGTAGTGCAAACAATATGGCCTCCCCTTGACAAAGTTGAGCACTTCCCCTTTGCAGAACTTTTTTTTCTTTTCCATCAGCACTTGAGTGGTATCTGGCTTCTAGCAACATGCCCGTTCATGAATTGAAGGACAAAATCATGATAATCTTGACAGATGCAGAAAATGTACATGATGAAATTATAACACGCATGTATGATTTAGAAAAATACAAATACTCTTAGGAAACCAGGTTAGAACATTTAATAATCTAATGACGAATACCTAAAAAACAAAACAAAACCTTAACAAGTATACATATGGGTGAAATAATGAAATTATTCCCTTTGAAATTGGGAACAAGGCAATGATGTTATCACTTTTAGTCAACAAATTGCTCAAGTTCGTGGTAATATAGTAAGTCAACAAAAAAGACATGAACTTTGGAAGTGGAAAAAATAACAGCAAACTTCTATATGAAGTAATTGCTTATATATGAAGAAAATTTTAAATAATTCACAGATATATCATGAGACTTAAAGAGTGTTTTGCTAGGTTGCTATATAGGAAATCAATATTTAAAAATCTGTCCATTTCTGTATATTGGAAAGTGTTAGGAAATGAAATTTAGTAAATGCTTTTATAATGGCATCATAATGCCATATACTTAGAATAAATCTAACTAAAGTTGTATCAGACTTCTATGCAGAAAACTGGAAACACTAAAAGAAATTGAAGAAAAAATAAATTTAAATTGTGCTGTAGAATATGAAGGGATTGAAACACTCAATCAGCTGCAATCTAAACTCTTGTGGATTTTTTTTTTTAATTCGACAGGCTGAATCTAAACTTAATAAGCAAATGCAAAGGACTTCAGAGAGCCAAGATTTTTAAAGAAGAAATATAAGACAAGAGGACTTATTCTCAAAGTCCTCATAAGTTATCATAAAGCTTTAGTTTGAACTAGACGTGTAAAGTAAAGCTCTCAGACCTGGCTAGATGCCACTTTGCACGGGCAGGATCTTGACTACGGCTTCCAGGAGTCAGAGAAGCTGTGTTAAGTTTTGCTGAACTTCCTTCTGATCAGCGTGACCACTTAAATCTTTAGCTCATCTTACATATTTTTCAGAAATGTTTTTGGTGTGAACTCACCAGTCTCACTAGAATTGGAGGCAAATGCCAACATTCTCAAGGGGAGGAGGGAACCAGAGAATGACAGATTTAGACACAATAACCCAAAGGCAAGAAGCTGGTTCTTTGGGGGCAATTTTTATAGACAAGTCACGTCAGTGTAATTTGTCTATTCAATCCCTCATTTCAACTGGTAGGGCTTTGGGTTAAATAAAGACGCACAGTGTGATACAAGAAATAGATACGTCCCCACCAGCTCCCAAGTCTGATAGCCAGGTGCTGAGAATAAGCCAGCCAAATTGTAAAGATGAATCAAATTTTCAAAGGAAGCTGAAATAGCAAAGGGAGGAAAGGCTGGGATCTATGGGTGGTAAGTGGAAGTCCCACCTCCAGGAACCTTAGAGAACACTGGGGAAGAACAAGGTCTGAGGCTCTCTCAAGAGCCTGCTGGACTGGCAGTTAGTGTCTTTTAGTCAGAAATTAAATGAATGCTAGAATTGTGGATGCATGAAGATGAGAGAATGGAGCTCTCAGTTCCCCTGACCTAACACTGTGTAGGAGGGGCTAAAAATACCAGGCTGACTACAAGGCAAATGATGTTTTCAGTGCCTATGTTATTGCTTTTAATTCAGAAAAACTCTATTTTTACATGCAAGTTCATCTTCTTATTCCTGCAGATGGCTCTTCGTCTTCTAAAAAGAACTGGACCAAACTCTCATTTTTAACAAGTTTGTATAAAAGTATTCTGAGCTGCTTGAGATTTTGTTTTAAAAAGTAGAGCATTGGAGTGTCTGGGAGGCTCAATCGGTTAAGCCTCTGACTTCAGCTCAGGTCATGATCTCATGGTTTGTGAGTTCAAGCTCCACACTGGGCTCTTTGCTGTTAGCATGGAGCCTGCTTCGGATCCTCTGTCTCACTCCCTCTCTGTTCCCCTCCCCCCCCCCACTTGCTCTCTCTCAAAAATAAATAAACGTTCCAAAAAAATAAAAAATAAAATAATAAAACAAAAAGTAGAACATTAAAGGTACCTAATGGAGACATGGATCGTTTGTTAGTAATGTATAAAAATTATTTTTGACTTTTTTTTTAAAGGAAAACATTACCTTGTTGGATGAGAACTGAGGAAGAGCAACAGAGAGGGTAATGCCAGAAAAAAAAAAGGATTTAAAAAAGTTTTTCACTAAATGAAAACTACAGAAATCTGATGCTTCAGGTATAGCTGGATCTAGATGCTCTCACAATATGACCAGAAAACCATCTGTATTCATATCTTATCTTTGAAAATTTTTTAATGTTTATTTATTTTTGAAAGAGAGACAGACAGACAGAGCACAAGCAGGGGAGGGTCAGAGGGAGAGGGAGACACAGAATCCGAAGCAGGCTCCAGGCTCTGAGCTGTCAGCACAGAGCCTGACACGGGGCTTGAACTCACAGACTGTGAGATCATGACCTGAGCTGAAGTCGGATGCTCAACCGACTGAGCCACCCAGGCACCCCTGAATATTTTTTTCATTATCATTCTTCTCTGAAAGATTCTTCCCACCTGGTAATAAGATGTGACCATGAGTAACTCAAGTCTTCCTCCTACCTCCAACTCCCGTGAAACAGATGCATCCCCTTTCCTTTTCCTTTTTGTTTACTTTATCTTTCAGTTTTGCGTATTTGCTTATTTCTGAGATATAACTGATATTACAGCACTGTATTAGCTTCAGGTGTACAGTGTAATGACTGGATTTTGTATATGCTGCAAAATGCTCACCACAGTATGTCTAGTTAACATCCATTGCCACACACAGTCACAGATGCTTTTCTTGCGAAGAGAACTTTTAAGATCCCTCCTAGCAGTGCAAACAAATGCACCCCTTTTCTGATGTAATCGGTAAACGTCTTTGGATTGACTCTAGTTTTTCATACCTGTGCAGTTGGGGCTGGGGTCAGCCCCACTGTAAGCACATAGACTAAAGAATGTGGAAAGGGCTTTCCCCAAAGTGGTGCTATGCTGATGAACATTGCAAAATATTTCCTCAGTGGAGCTGTGATAAACATCTATTGCTAGGGAAGTGTTTGCTGTGCTTCTGACACCACTGTGTAGCTACCAGAACTGGAAGACACTCAGATTGTCTTCACTACTGAAATCTGCCTCCTTTTCAGGTATTCCCACACTTCCTGATGGGTAGAGGCCACTGGAATCTGTGGTGCATCATGTTGGGTTTTCTTCCCCGTCTATGGAAACTTTGGTGATTTAAAACCAGTGCTATTTTTCGAGGTGCCTGGGTGGCTCAATTGGTTAATCAATCTGACTCTTGATTTCAGCTCAGGTCATGAACTCACGGTTCTCGGGATCGAGCCCTGCATCAGGCTCTGCTCTGACAGTGTGGAGCCTGCCTGGGGTTCTCTCTCCCCATCTCTCTCTGCCCCTCCGCCACTAGCATGCACCCTCTCTCTCTTTCAAAATGAATAAATAAATTAAAAAAAATAAAACCAGTGCTCTTTTTCAAATCTCTGTTTTTCTATTTAATAAAGTATTAATACATGTGATTTTTTTTTAAATGTGGCCCATAATTATTTAGCTAATGTATTGGGCTCCTTTTATCCCCAAAAGGATTCTTTATGAGATACCTTCATTCCAAAAGTAAAGTTCCCCACCACTAAGTCATTCAACAACCGTTTACTAAGTTATGCTCTATTTAGGCATAGGATACATTAATTAACAAGTAAATTCAAGTCTCTGGACTTTCCCCAACTTCAGATCTCTTTCTTCTCTCCCCGATGTGATTTAGATTTTCCCCCATGTAAGAAATTTAAATTTCACTGACAAAAGTTCAGTATTTCATGGTAACCAAAGCTGTATTTGAAGGCACAAACCGGAAAGTGTGGTCTGATACAAGTGACACTGTTCATAACAAAGGGCAACGAGAAACCCTCAGTTGTGACTCATGTTTTAGTAAACAGAGCATGCACATGAACTCTGACACCCAGGCAAGGTTTCTGCCACCTAAAAACTAAAATAGTGAATGTTGTGGGGCTCCTGGGTGGCTCGGTTAAGCGACTGACTCTTGATTTCAGCTCAGGTCATGATCTCATGGCTCATGAGTTCGAGCTCTGCGTCAGCTCTACGCTGACAGCACGGAGCCTATTTGGGATTCTGTCTCGCCCTCTCTCTCTCTCTGCCTCTCTCTCTCCAAATAAATAAGTAAACTTAAAATAAAATCAAATAATAATAAGATAAGATAAAATAAAATAAAATAAAATAAAATAAAATAAAATAAAATAAAAACAGTGAATGTGATAAACTCCTTAAAACTAACTTGTGTCAGAAACCCTAGCCAAGGTAGTGCTGCCTGGCACTGTTCTTGAAACAACTTATAGTAAAAGAAAAAATATGTTTCTTCTGTTATCCCTTTTTTTCAGGAAGAAGCAAAAAGCAGCTTAATGAATTAGAGATGATTGGAGGTGGTTGATAAGGACCGAGTCCAAAGGTAAGTTGGAGTTGTCAACTTAAACAGCATTTAATGCTCTCCCTTTGCTCCTAGTATCACCTCCTTAGGCCCTTGGTAGCAGCTCCTGTTTTGAAGGGCAGAAAAGTCTGAAGACAACTACGAAGACGAATCCAAGCCACATCATCTAAAACAGAGTTGTGATCATAAATACAAACACAGTCAAGGACTCCCCAAACCCTGGCATTTCTGAAAATAGGCATTTCCAGGTGCCATGCTGGGCACTGGGCATGTGGGTGACAGCCAGACTGACCACTGCGCGGGCAGTCAGTTTTGTCAGTCTCCACTGACATGAGTCTTGCTTCAGGGATAAGATTTCCTTCAAGGATTCTGGGTGAGCTCCTGGAGCTGTCTCACTGGCTGACCTGGGAAACCCACACCAAGCAGCAAAGGCACCAGAGGGGTGTCAGGTTTAAACTCTCAGTTATCTTCTCCAATCTCCACCTCATCTGGAAGGGAGGCAGAGAGCTCATCTGCTTTGCAAAGCGGAGAGACGGTTATCCAAGGAAACACAAAAGCCAAGGTCAGTTTAGATTCAGAAAGTCACTGCACCAAAGATTCCATAAACCTCGCCCTGCAGAAATGAGGGAGGCAGTTCTGGGTCAAGCCAGTTCTTAACACATGTGCAAAATGGACCACCCAAGAGGGGTTCTTGCTGAGCAAACTGGCCTGCCTGCCTTCTGCTTTCCTGTGTCTGCAACTCTGGGCCCAGGAGCAAGCTGATGACACCAGTCTAAGGGCATAAAGGACCATTCCTATTCATCCTATTCATTCATTCATGTCCTAGGGCATCTAGGACAGCAGATATCAGGAAAGAACACTATTCAAATTCAAAGATTTCACCAGTGCCTCTTACATGCAAGTACTTCTAATGGGAGTATTTACCAAAACAGTCAACTCACTACTGCATTTTTTAATCTGTCTTCTTTCACATTTGTACAATGTGATAAATTCAAGCAGAGATGCCCTGGGGATTTCTTGGAATAATTCATAACCCAGTGGTTTTGCTGTTTATCGCTACTCCTGAAGTCCCACGATGTGAGCCTCTCTTTCCATTGACACCCTAGTATTGTTTATTCCTTCTGAGTATTGTATGGCTTGCCTTTTCAGCGCTCTCCTCCAAATTACACAAAGTTTAGCTTGAGACTTTGACATCTATTAAAACACAGGGTCTCCTTCAGGTAGTAATATACTTGATTACTGTTTTCACTTAAGACGTGAAGTTTATTATCCTATCAGCTGGGCCCAAAACAACCCCAACCAAGTTCACCAATTTGCAGACTGCAGACTAAATCTGGCCTGCAGATATTTTATTTGGCTGGCTCAGTGATTTTTGTTTTGTTTTGTCTTGGTTTTGTTTGGTTTTGCTTTGTAATTGAATTTGAATGACTTTTGGCAGAAGATTCTCAAATTCCATAGACCCCACCCCTCCCTATTGCCATGAACCTTACAGACACTGGGGTTTGTGATGATTGCCCAATATAGTAAATGGTGATAGGAGGAACCCGTGTCTCATTCCCAGTCTCTTAATAAAAGCTTTCAATATTTCACCTCTAAATATGATAAGATTCTTTTTTTGGTTTATATTTATATTATTTGTCGGTGGTTTTTTTTTTTTTTATATCATCAGATAAAGAAGACCTTTCTACTTCTTGTAGAAGTCATTATCACAAATGGGTGTTGAGTTTTACCAAGTGCTTTCCCTGCCTCTACTGAGATGACCTATTATTTTTCTCCCCTTTTTCTGTTAATTGCTAACCTACTTTGCTTGATTATCAAATGTTAACTGAACATTATATTTTTAGAATAACTCCATCTTGGTTATGATATAGTATCCTTGTTATACAGAGCTTGATTATGTTTGCTATTATTTTGTTTAGAATTGTTACCTAACTTGAAGAGAAAGCTTAGTTTTACATTTTCCTTTTTAGAAAAACAAAGATCTTTGGTTACAGAGACCAAGGAAATGCTCACTCATTACAGAAGTTGGGAAGGGTTCCTCTTCTCTATTGTCAGGAAGAGCTTGAGCCTGGGTGGTTAAGGTTGGTTAAGCATCTGACTCTTGGTTTTGGCTCAGGTCATGGTCTCATGGTTCCTGTAATCAAGCCCCACGTCAGGCTCTCTGCTGACAGCGCAGAGCCTGCTTGGGATTCTCTCTCTGCCCCTCCTATTCTCTCTCTCTCTCTCTCTCAAAATAAATAAACTTAAAAAAATTAACTGATTTACATGAAATCTCAAATTAATTGCCTAGGGTTCTAAATAATAGCCTCTTCTTACCTTCTTAATGCCTGCATGATTTCTAATGATGACTCCTTTTTCATTTCTGATATCGGTATTTTGAGCCTTTTCTCTATTTTTCATCAGTCCTGCTAGGAGTTGATTGATTTTATTAATCTTTTCTCAAAATTAACTTTTGGCTTTATTTTCTCTATTTGTTTGCTTTTTAATTTAGTTACTTTTAATTTAGTTACTTTTAATTTATAATGACTCAGATATGACTGCACCATAACATATAATTAGGCATCCAGATGTGCAACTATGTGCAGAATCATCATGAATGTGACACGTACAGACTCTGACCACCCAGGTATGTTGTGTAGGGTGGCCTCAAAATCACGCGCAGCCTTGCTGTTAGTGATGTGGTCTTCTGAGACGGGGAACGGTTTGTGGAATCATTCCCGTGAAACCAAATGCAGTCTTCTCTCCAGTTACAGTTATTACCAAAGATTCTATGTATATTAAAACGGTACAGAACTACTTTGTGTTAATATAAAGGAAGGTAGGCTCTAGGTAGATTTTTCATCTATGTAAATTTCTAGTGAGACAAGGTGAAGGTTGGGCAGGATGTGGTACAATTATTTGATTGCGGGACACCTTGTATCCCTAACCCATCTCACTGAATGTCCACAGCATTTCCCAATCAGTGTGGCAAAAGGGAAATACAAGCCTCCTAAAATTTCCAAAATGTCCTCAGGTGGCTCTACCATCCCACTGAGGTATAGCTGTTATGGGGGAAGATTATGGCAGATTATCCTCACTATTTTATCATCAAAAATGGATCTGTCTTTAACTTCCCCATATCCACTAAAATTGAGGGTTGACTACTGGGCTCCATTTTTCTCTTCTGCTTGGACAAGCTGTGGCTCCCCAGGGCCTGCCCTAACTGAGACTTCCTCTGGGCTGTCTCCAGTCCACTCCTACTACATAATAGTGCTCACTGACCACCGCTAGAGCAATGCTAGTGTAAGATCTGTTCCCAGCCTGTGTGGCAGCCTGGATCTTGGTCTCTATAAAGCCTCGTGTGTATCCTTCCACCCCCTTCTTCACTTGGGTCATCCTAGACTGACCTGCAGTGCACTGAGCCCTGCATTTCAACAGGTGGTTACCTTGGCGTAAAGCTCCCTCCCTGGAGGTCCCAGGGGATTTTCCAAATCTCTAACTGGCATCAGGGCTGAATGGAGGCACAGTAAGTAAGTCCTGATTGGGTTTGGCACACCAAGTTCATTACATATTTTAGGGGCTCCGCCTAGATTATTTGTCAGTTTCAAAACCCTTCACACATGCTTTTACCTAGTTCTACTTCTGCCTCTTTGGGTCATTGACTACCTTTCTTGAGCCACCATGATGTTGTGGGTCAATGACAAAACCGTCATTCTCTGTGCTGGTAGCAAGTTCTAGGATGATGTTAACCCATCAAGTTACAGGGGCTGCAGCTTCCAGTCCCATAGTTAACTGGGATTTCTCCCACTGTGGGTCCCTTGCCACCGATGGAGTCAACATGTGCTCGATCCCAAGGCCCGCAGTTCAGGTACCTGCAGCACTGCCTGCACTGTGACAACACCCCCCTTTCAAGCACACCTACCCAGGTGACACACTGAATGTCTTCTAACCTTTTCTTTGACACAAGTCGCTGCTTTTCTACCATGCTAGAAGTGAGGCCAGCAGCAGGAGCAGGTATGACCAGTGTCTCTCTGCTGCAAGGGCTACTCAACGACTGACGTGACTTGTTGAGACTCCTCCTTCTGTTGAAACTCCTACCAGCGGTGCTTCTGGAGACCCAGAGACTCCCGTAGCTAAGCAGCCCGTGTCCCCAGCTGCTCACCGGTGCACTACTCAGTCAGGACTGAAAAGGACCTTGGCCTTTGCAGGAGGAATGATGTTTTGTTTTGTTTTGGTTTGGTTTGGTTTGGTTTAGTTATGCATCTCTATTTCCTCCTATGACCCAGCAGTAATTGTCAGAGGGACGTATGTGATCAGTGTTAACACAACTAACAAATGGTTAGCAAATGGTTGGTCAGACTTTCCCTGAGCGTTCATGTGGTATATAACAAGGTAGGGCAGACCTGGGAAAAGCATTTTTCCAAAAAGGATCCTTTTTATCTCGGCAGCTGTTCCGACACCAGGTCTCGATTTCACTGACATTGGCATCAACCTTGTTCATGTGTGTTTCTGCGTTTCTGTACTGTCCTGATATTCCGGTTTCCTGACATCCTTGTCTACTCTGGGGTTCTTCCTTTACCTCCTCACCTGCTGGGGTTGGCGCTATTTTCTTCTGCCAAATGCAGATGAATCAAAACCATGAGCAGAGAGGCTCATGTGAGCAGCCTGTTGAGAATTTGGCCTCATTCTGATTTTGGCCACAAGCTGACTCCTTATACATGTGGATTGCTCCTGAATTAGGTGCCCGAGGTAGGTAGTGCAATGTATTATAACATGAGAACGTGTATAGAATAGATTCTGGGGGCCATCAGTGTATATGAGCTACTTAGACATCCACTAAGACTTTTCTTTGTAAATATTTTCTTTATAGTTAGTCACTAAAAATTAAAGAGCTTCAGTCACCCAAAATGTATTTCTTGTGCATACTCACTGAAACCAGAAATGTAACCTGATTCTGAAATTGAAACAAGACATCGTATTCTGGTTTTCTTCATGGGAAATGACTGACTTTGGTAGAGTAGAATTAGAAAGTTAGAAGCTTATGAATAAGAACCAAAGATGTATAATGCCAAAGCACCCATTGCAAGGTCTGATGAATTGCATTTAATAGATACAATTTAAAATGGCTAAGGGTTCGTCAGCTTCGTGAAAAACTAAGCTATATCTGAGTTGGACTTTTGGATGCTGAAAAACTTGCTAAAATATCTGGTCAGATGGACTCACTCTTAAACCCAGAGATGGTTTCAGATGCTCCTGTGAAGCCACAGTGAAGACAGCAGGCATCTCCTCTCAGTGTCCTTGTCTGTTCCCTAGCTTCGTCACCAATGGCCACACCATGTATTTGGAGAAATATTTTCTCACTTAATAGGAAACCTGCTCAAGAGGGATTATGGACAAAAAATAATACCTATTTCCATCAACCTTCTGTGGGCTTTTCCATTAATTTGCTATGTTGCCAACATAGAAAAGTCGGTTATGGAAATAAGAAAGTCTGCCATGGGAAGTGAATAAAGGACTACTTCTCACAAGGAGCACGAGCTGGGATATTAGGAAGTCAAATTTATACCATGCTAAGATATCACTTGTGGGAATTTTCACACATCATATTTCCTTTGTATAAAGATATATATTCAAGCACATTTGTAAAAGAAAAAAACCAACAAAAACAAATATGCAACAGAAAACAATACCATATTATCACACTTCTTAGTGTAGGTCTTTACCAAGTGTCACAGAAAATATTCATAAAAGAATATCAACTGCAAAAAATAAGTTATGGAATATATATTTATTTATATGTTCATACAAAAATCTAGATAGAGATACATCAATATGCAATAATGGGATTATCTCTGAATGGTAGGGCTTTAGGCAATTTTGTTTTTCTTTACAACTTCTAATTCTTCTACAATGGACTTGGATTGATTATATAATAAATATGCTGAAAACACAAGAAAGTATATTTCCCAATGTCCCAGCTTCTAGTCAGTGAAATGACTAGTAGGAACGAGAGTAGGTCCACAGTGTTGTGTAGTGACTTCACAGTCTTTTACTAGTTCCTGAGCTACCAGCTCTCTTGCTTCCTACCTCTTCTGTCCTACCTTAAACGCCTGACGGGTTGATGGAAAACTCTTGCTGGCCTTAGCTTTTACCATGTGTGAAACAGGCTCATTTTATCATGTATTTCAAGTGAAATTTACAATATAGATATATGGCTGGTTAGAAGCATGCCATCAGGTTATGTACCTTAAGATTACATCAAAATGGCTTATACATTTTTATTATTCACTGCTGTTTTAATTGTAAAAGACAAGGCACCCAGAAGACAGACCGTCTTCTAGCTCAAACTATAAATGGCCAAAGTGTGGCACATTCAGTATTCTGTGTTTATTAGGACTACGTTTTCTCAAACAGCATGTCTATTACACTTATTTTTGCATCTCTGTTAGTATTAGTTAAATTATCAGTGTATTAGAGTCTTCCTAATAACCAGTACTTGAGGCTTCCTGACACATTGTTATACAGCCTTCAGCTTTTAATAAAAATTGTTTCACCATAAAAGGAAAATGAATCTGTAATAATTATTGGCTTGTTTCAGGTTTGTCTTCAAGAGAGATTGAGCTGGTAGGCTAGGGGAATGTCCAGGAGTGGTATTTACATAAGGAGAAAGATGCCTAATACTCACTCAAACATGCTTTTATTCAAAGGCAAGTGGCAGAAATTGCTGCTCATAAGAAAGCAAATGTGAAAATGGCAGTTCTTCCACATACTGAATGTATACTCTGGGGTAGCTGCCTTAGGTATTACCTGTTGTTGTTGTTGTCTTAAGATTTCATTTTATTTTTGAGAGAGAGAGAGAGAGACCAAGTGAGCAAGCCCGAGTCAGGGAGGGGCAGAGGAAGAGGGAGAGAGAAAGAAGCTCAAGCAGGCTCCTTGCTGAGCGTGGAGCCCAATGCAGGGCTCGATCTCACAACAATGAGATCATGACCTGAGCCAAAATCAAGAGTCAGATGCTTAACCAACTGAGCCACCCAGGCGCCCCAACTTAGGTATTATCTTTACACCTCACTACAATCCTGTTCTGTAAGTGAGGGAACTAAACCATAGACATGGCCTAACCCAACAAGCTGAGAAATGGCAGTTAGATTTTACACAATTTCAGTTTGATTTCAAAGTCCTGTCTTTCCTGAAGCTATAGGACCCCGATAATTCTACCATGCCTTTATAGGAATTCTTATGCTTTTTACAGTGCCACCACATAATAAATACTGCAGGTTTCTTTTGATCCCTACAACAATCAAAAGAAGTGTTTCTCGTCATATACACAGATATGGCTAATAGAAGTTTTTGCAACGGAAAAAAATCCAAAAGTCATGGAGTTTTTGTTACTATAAATGTAAATCCTGTTCATTGTTTCCTGAAAGGTGTTGTGTGATACAAGACATTGAAACTTGCTTATTGAGAATAGAAAAGTCTTGGTCTCAGTTTTGATCCAGTTCCAAACCAAAGGAATCTTGTGCTGGGGCTTAAAACAGAGAGCTGAAATGATACACGTCCCTTGCTAGACTGGGAACCGCAATCCCTTAATTCAGATGACCTCAAGGCTTGACCAGAGAGTACTCAGCTGCTTCTTCCGGTTACCTTTTCATGCTGGCTTGTCCTTAATATAGCTAATGTTCCCCAGATGTATCAGCTGCTAGCTGTCTTTAACTCTCACTGGGCTCACATGCAGCACTGCCTGCTTTGCACCGAAATGGAGGGAGAAGAAATCTCTCCTAATGCAGAAAATTTCAAGTCTCTCAAGTGCCATAAGAGCAAAGCAATGCCATTCAGGCAAAGTGACCAAATGCACATTTTTATTTTAAACATCTCATTTTTTAAAAAATAAAATATAATACTGTAATAAACTTCTGTGCCATTACCCAGCTTCGACAAAATGATTTCATGTTGTAACATGAACCTCTTACCATGTACACCTTCCAGGATGATTTTGTAGCAAAATTCAGACATTTCATTTTGTCAACAAACATTTCAGTGTGTAACTCTAAAAGAAGAAGACTCTTCTTTCTACGTAACCACAATACCATGATGGTAGCTTTAAAAATAAAATAATTCTGAATGCCATCAAATATTTGGTCAGTGTCTACATTTCCAACTATATCTTTAATGTCAGAAAGTTTTCTGGTTTGAATCAGGATCCAAACAAGGCCTACATGCCATTATTGGTTAATATATTCCTTTCTCACCTATGGGGGGTTCCCCTTCCATCTATTTTTCCTCTCTTCAGTTTATTCGAAGAAACTCAATTGTGTGTCCTGTAGAATTCTTTGTCCTGATTACATCTCCATAGCAGGGTTTAGCATATTCCTTCTTCCTCTGATTTGTCTGTGACTTAATAAATGGATCAGGAAGACTAACCAGATTCAGGTTTGATTTTTTGGAAAGATTCCTTCCTCTCTCAGGAGACACCTAATATCTGGTTTTCTTTCTGTTTTTGGTATTAGTAATAATTGATACTTAATGCCTACATCCACGAACACATTTTGTGTTACAAATGGATGATATTCCAATTCTGTCATTTCTTTCTCATTTATTTGCTGACCTACCATAATTTACTCAGTGGTTCTTTGCTTATACATTTTCAAAGTAATGAGTTGGTTCATTAGAGTCTTCCGATGGCTGACCAATTATTGTTTTAAGTATCATTATGAACTCATGGATTTAAACTGATGAATTTAAATATGTTTTTGTTTTTGTTTTTTTTAGAGATAGTATGAGTGGGGATGGGGCAGAGGGAGGGGAAAAGAAAAAACCCAGGCTTCACACTCAGCGCAGAGCCCAATGCAGGGCTCAATCCTACCACCCTGGGATCATGACCTGAGCCAAAATCAAAAGTCAGGGCTCAACTGGCTGAGCCACCCAGGAGCCCCTGGTGAATTTCAATCTTTTGAAGGGTTTTTTTTTTTCTCATTGATCTTCATATTGCTTCATCTTTGACAGTCTCTGAGAGCTGATTTTCAAGTTTTTGACACACACTTAATAATCTTTGATAGCTTCCTCATTATCTGATGTGACAAGAGTTTCCAAGACAAGCTTGTATATTTCCTGTCCTGGATCTGAATCTAGAATTAGCCATCTCTCCAAAGATCTCTTGTTCCTTTCAGAAGGAAATTGGATTTCAACACCACATCCTGGGGAGCAAGAGTGCTTCTAGGACATTTTGCTACTGGGTGCATCAGTGTTTCTTAGACTTTTCAGTTGAAAAAACTACAAATAGTTTCTTTCAAGCAGAAAATGTCAGTTTATACTGAGACTTCAAATTCAGGACTAAAAGCTCTTATTAATCTCTTCTTTCTGACATCAGTTTTTCCTTTCTCCCTTGTCAAGAATCTTGCTTGTCAAGGACACTGGATAATAGGATTATAATATCGCAGAATTATACTTTATGCATACAACATTTTTGAGTTACAAAATCATTGCTATCACCTATACTATGATTACTGAAAACTACCATTTTTTTTCTAGCTTTTTTTTTTGTCCTTAAGGCATATATTAGGGATGTACAATCAAAAACTGTTTTTTAAAAAATATTTTGGAGCACCTGGGTAGCTTAGTTGGTTGAGCATCTGACTCTTGATTTCAGCTCAGGTCATGACCCTAGGGTCATAGGATCAAGCACTGCTTTGGGCTCCATGCTGAGCAAGCCTGCTTAAGATTCTCTCTCTCTCTCTCTCTCTCTCCCTCTGTCTTTCTCCCCTGCTCTGTCTCTAAAAAAATAAATACAAACGAAAAGATATTTGGATTCGTTTCTGAGGGGTTATGCCAGCACTAGTTACTGGTTTTGATTCACTTCTCTCATTTTAATTCAATTTTTAGGAACTTAATTTTTTATTATATAAAATGCTTACACAGATTCAAAGTCAATTCCATAGAACAAGGTATATTGAAAGAAGTCTACCTTCTATCCCTGTTCCTTCATCCTATTCACTCTGTACCCTTAGGGGAGATGTCAGCATTAGGATTGGTACCTATAATTATTACATATTGTATTTCTTCCCTTATTACCATTATTTACTCACTGTTCTATAATTAACTATATGCTAATGCTCACCAAATGCCCTTAAATTAATGTCTATCCAGTCATTTTAATTGTCTGAAGGTTATTCTTGAATGGATACATCAGGAATAACTCATGGGATGTTGAAAAGAGTTTGGCTTTATACTTGAAAAGCAACTTATCTGAGTAGAAAACAGTTGGTCCAGATTTTATTTTTGCTTTATCCTAGAAGGCATAAAATGTTGCTATTGAAAATTCCTCACAATTTTATTTTCTGTCAGTTATAAGTGACTTAGATTTCAAGATGTTTCCCAGATGTCAAGAGAATTTACTCAATTTTGTCAACAACCAGTAATTTCCTTACTTTCCTGTGTTCTCATTTTATTTTCCCAGGTACACAGTGTGTCCTTTCAACATGTACTGTCTTATGCATATATATTCTTAATTTTAGGAAAGTTTTTTTTATTATAGATTTTTAAAATATCTCATTTTATTGTTTTGGTTTTCTTCTTTGGGGACTTTATTATACACATGTTGTTTCTTCTTTTCCTATCTTTCATAAGGCTGAATGTATCAGAGATTTCCAGAGGGCTGATACCTGAACTGTACCTATTAAAAGCCCAGCTTTAAATGAGCAGTAAAATGTTAAGGAATATAAGCCTAAGGTCTATAAAGTCTAAGGATAGAATTGACTAACTACCAGGTGAACTGAATGCATATTCTCCTATGGTTCAGACGACCAACAGGCTATATGTTTCCTAGTAATCTTATGTCCTCTTATTTTCTTAAGTGCCTAAAATAAGAAATTACATGAAATTTACTATTGCAAGTGAGATTATGCACAGTTTCCAAAGTAAAGTTTACAAAAACAGTTCCAGGGGAAATTATTTATAATTCATTGCTAGGCAAAACTTTGTTTTCCCTGTTTCTTTTTTTCTAATGAGGTCATCATAACCAGGCTTTCTATTTCCCCCTGGCTGCTAGGAATCTGAGCCAAATTGTGGCTCAGTCTGGTAACAATAAACATAATTATGACAGGATCCTTATTGCATGCAGGTATTCTTTAACTTGACCCCAAGTTAAAGGTTTTTAAAATTTGGTGTGAAAGGACAAGTTTACAGAGAAACCATATACAAAATTTAGTTAGAATATACATTTTTTTTTCTGGGAAAATCCAGACATTTCATCAGATTTTTATTCTAAAAGAGATCTGTGATGCAAAAAGAATGTGAAAACTACTGTTCCTTTATTAATTATTTCATTAATAAAAGAGAAGCGTCTATTTTAGTTTAATTTTAAATTCTCAGTGATTTACCTCAAAATGAATTATTTACTTTTGGAATCACACTAAGCTTATTTATTTATTTATTTTTAACGTTTATTTATTTATTTTTTTTAACGTTTATTTATTTTTGAGACAGAGAGAGACAAAGCATGAACGGGGGAGGGTCAGAGAGAGGGAGACACAGAATCTGAAACAGGCTCCAGGCTCTGAGCTGTCAGCACAGAGCGCTATGCGGAGCTTGAACTCACGGACCACGAGATCATGACCTGAGCCGAAGTCGGCCACTTAACCGACTGAGCCACCCAGGCGCCCCAACGTTTATTTATTTTTGAGAGACAGTGTGAGTGGGGAAGGGGCAGAGAGAGAGGGAGACACAGAACCTAAAGCAGGCTCCAGGTTCTGAGTTGTTGACGCAGAGCCTGACATGGGGCTCAAACTCAGGAATGGTGAGATCATGACCTAAGTCAAAGTCAGATGCTTAACCAACTGAACCACGCAGGTGCCCCAGCACACTAAGCTTTTTTTTTTTTTTTTCTTTTGTCTTGACAAAATATAATGAATAACAAACTGATGAATTTAACTTCAGACCTCAATCACTGAAAATGAAGTCATTCCATTTATAAGTCTAGATTATGTAATATGGGGGGGTGTAGCTAAGCTCTTTTTCTACAAATATTAAGAGCCTGCTAAAAATAAAACTGGGTTCCCTAACTTTAGAAAGAATGCTAGCATCCTATATTATCATTGTAAATAGTGTCCTCCTTAAAATACGTTGAGACACAAACCAATGAGGCAATTATTTCTATATAAGCTAGTTTCATTATATTTACTTTTTCTCTTCTTCTATAATGCATTGTGTTTTCTTGCATATGTGTAAATGTCTCGAGGTCTTTTGGTGAACATTTACCAAATTGGTCATATTATTTCATTATTGCCATATATCAGACACTTCTGGAGAAATGCTTCCATCCACTTAATGAAGAATCAAGGTCTGCAAATAGTTCTCTTGCTCAATGCATAGACAGAAGATATTGTAAGAGTGTGTTATAGAATTAAAACAAATACTAAATTTACATTAATCTGATATCTGAGTAGAGCCAAGAGGTAGGACAAGGCACGCAGTGCTTGTTAAATCAAAGTTGACCAAACTTGGGAGGAAAAAAATTAAGCTTATGCTTAGGAATCCAAAATATCTCAATTAGATGTGCAATTGAATAGAATCACTTACCTAGAATGCATTCATTTTGTATTTTGTCAACGATTTCCTTTTAACTGTTTGTGTTCATTCTTTAAGCCTTTTTCTAGCATACAGTAAGTTTGTAATTCTGTGAACAGATTGGCATTTCAATAAAAAGAGTTTTGTTGACTTGAGAAATAAAATTAACTTCTGGTTTTGGACCTATTGGAAATACGGTTGTCATTTCCATTCTTGCAAGGATCTGCAAAATTAGCTTTGAATAATTTCTTCCTGTTTTGCTATTCCTCGTGTAATTAAACACTTTAAAATTCAGAGAATTTAGATTTGACTTGATATTTCAAACTGTTTAGAATGTGGCTGATGATTAAATGGTGAATAATGGTAATATACATAATTTTGCATGACATGAATAAAAACAGCTAGGTGAAATTTCACAAATCATTTGCCCTTTAAGCAAATGGTTACACATTTTTGGTCTGTTGATTTATGCAGTCAACTAGAATTAGTAATTAACTTGCAATCTGATGGACTTGAAGTCGGAGAAAAAGATTTGAGGTTGGAATTTGTTTCTATGAATGTTTTTGTAAATGTGGAGTCAGCTTAAATGCCCAAAGTGGATTCTGACACTGACACTTTTCTTCCTCTCTGCTGATTTGATTCATAGGGCCAGTAGTTAAGTGGCTGAATAGTGAGGTTACAAGCAGTCATTATTAAGGTAAGCAAAGCCTCACTCTTGCTTGTGGTCGGACATCTGATTTTAATTGTGGGAGAGGTAGATAAACATTGATGCTATGGTAGGAGAGAAGCTGGTATGCCATTTCTAAGCTCATTGGAAGCTTATAGCTTGCCAGTTTACACAGACATACACACAAGAGGGTGGAAATAGAGCCTAGTTTCTGTATTCTTTGTTTCTGTATTCTACTGATAATTTTCTAGAGAGATAAATACAGCCTCGGATGTAACCCTAGATTTAAAAAGCAAAAATACAAAAAATGAAAATGGACTACCTTTCAGTTCACATGCCCTCACACCCACCCTCCAATCCCAACCTCTGGGTCTCACTGGGGCCACATTACTCAGTTATTTATTCCTAAATCACACAATCCCTTTCTCTACCACTTATTTTCCCTAACTGCACTCCAACCCCTGCCAAAAACAAAAGACTAAAAAATAACATCAAAGAAGACCCCACAAAGGTTTTGTTTAACTTCCTTTTCACCCCACCTTCCACCAAATGAATTCCTTAAAAGTCACATCGTGGTTAATCATGCTGGTTTTCAGTAGAATTATTCTACTGATGTAACACAAATCAGAATCATAAAGATGGAGGACTGAACATCATTCACAATCCTTGTTTCTTCTTCATTTTATGCTAGAGTCCTAAAACACAAAAACTGATTTTTGCCAATGTGTCTTCACTACATACTTAGCACTTCAGAGAGAAAATTTACCTTAATAAACTTAACTCATTATATACAAGTCTCAGCTTACGATTGATGTTACTTTTCAATAATTTTTTTCCCTCAACTTCCATCAAACTGAGTTTAAACTTACATGCTTACTAAATAGGGTGTGGATGACTTTTTATCTCTATTTTCTATTTATTTGCATTTTCTGTATTCCCACTACCCAAAGATAAACCTGCAAAAAGCTTCAAAAGGTGATATTGATCACCTCCTTAAACTGAGGAAATAACCAGGAAATACACTCTGTGCCTTACTGACTTTGAACAGCCACCTGCATAACCAACCATCACTGAATAAAGACTTAGGATCCTTGCAGACAATAGGTCACATGTGGTTACAGGCAGCATTTTCAAGATCAAACCAGCTCTGAATTGCCATGGGCAAGCTATTTAAAATAAGTCCATTGGGGAGATTTCACCTGCTGAATAGGGCTGTTCATGTAGTTCTTTGTAAAAGTTATCAATGGGAAGTAACTAAACTTCTATTACAATAGCTAAAATTAAAAACGACAACAACCTTTGCCAACATAATGCATGCTTATTCTCATCTTGGCATCTGTTTCTTGAGGGAATAGAAGGGAAATTTTATGTAAAATTTATGTATGTAAATTATAGCTCAAAAAAAAAAAAATAAAAGCATAATGTCTGCCATATAGTAACGGCTCCATGAAATGCTATTTTTGATAGCTCTCAAAAGCCAGAACTGTTACTCCTATGCAAAAATGACAGTGAATATGATTTACTTTGCGAGCTTTAGTTAAATAGATGCTTAAGAATTTCATTACTATATTTGAAGTAACTTTAATTCTTTGACCAAAATAAGGATTTCCAATAAGGATTCGGTACATTGGTGAATTTAATGAAGCTTTAATAGTTTAAAATAAATGATTTAAAAAAAATTAATTCAAAAATATTTAAGAACTATTTTTCCCCATGAATTAGTTAGAAAATTGTTCAATTATCCAGAATCTCTAACTTGCATGTTTTCTTCTTTTCAAATTGCCAAAGTAATACTTTTGGGTTGTAATAAGTAAAACAACATAATGCAGTTCAAAAGTGGGCAAAGCTAACATTCACCTGCCCCAGCAGCCCAAATTCTTAATTAACCCACCCCATCCCAAGGTCATCCCCTGGAGATCTGATTCCGTATCTTTCCAAACCCTTATTCTTGCTCAGGCAAACACATAGCCATAGATATATCTGTATAGAGATGCTATTTATTTCCTTTATCCTGAAATAGAATCAGAAAGTACCCATTACTTAATTGTTACTTTTTTCTGTTTAATACGTTATGGACATCTTCATAAGAGATCCATCTTGCTCTTCTAATTTCTGTAAGCATACATATACACCTATAATTTCACACACATCATATCGTATTATGGTTCTTCATTAGTAGTCTCTTCCCGACTTTAATTTTCTGCTTACCTTACTTCCCCACCTTCTCTATCCTTTGCTCTCATTGTCCCTTTCACTCCTCACATTTTGTATCCTTTTGTAATTTAATGTACGTACACATTCCATACACTTTTTTGTCGTTGTTTACAGAAGTGGAATATTAAATACTCTTCCATTCACGTCATTTTCCTCATTCAACACATTTTGGAATACCCCCAAGTCGCCCATCAGTTCACAGAACTTAATTATTCTTTAATAATAATTGCTAATGTTTTATAAGTCCATGCATAATTTATTTAAGTGTTTTCCATGTGTTGGCATTCATCTGGCTTGCATTTTATTTTGTGCCACCTTAACCAGTGCTGCAGTAATTTGTTTTTTTGTATTTTCCATTATATATTCTGATACTCATACCCATGGAATCGATTCCCAAAAATTAGACTATGGGGCTGACGTGTATGCAAAGGTTTAATTTTAATAGATATTTTCAGTTGTTTTCCCAAAAGATGGTAACCATTTATATTGCCACCATATCTGTGTCATCAATAGATATTATTACTCATTTTCTATTTTTATAGTTATATAAGAGTTGTTGAGAACTGTTATGGGACAATTTCTGATTCTTTGATAACTCCGAGTAGCCTTAAACCAGAGAGGAGAGAGTGAACTATGACTGCCTTACTCCATCCTCAGGGTGACCTGTTACAATGAAAACATCATGAACTGAATTTTCCACATGCGCACTGATTAGCAGTCACCAGAACAGTGCAGCTGTTCTGTAGACAATCTAAAATTTCTACTCTCTGTCCTTACCACACTCCGAGAGCACCTTTCTTTAAAGGTCTATCGCAAGGGAAATGTGAGAAAAATTTCGGCAACAAGATCGCTTCTTCGTCAATCAGCAAAGATGACAAAATCCTCCCTTAAGTGGTTGTGATGTTAGGGTGGGGCTGTGGTGGCAGAAGGAGTTACGGTCCTAAGGCTTTGTTTGCTGCAGAAGTGTTAGTATGTTGGGCTCACCCGATTCTCATACCCTATTTGTGACAGGGTAGAGGGGCCCACGCTAATTTCCTTGGTGATCTCACATCTTGATCACCTGTCGTTTCACCAGTGAAAACTCCTTTCTAATCAGCAAATGCAATAGTCGAGATTTAGACTGCATTTTTTAAATGTTTATTTTTGAGAGAGAGAGCATGAGTGCGCATAAGCGCATGAGCAGTGGGGGGTAGGGAGCAGAGAGAGAAGGAGGCAGGATTTGAAGCAGCCTGTGCGCTGACAGCAGAGAGTCCAATGCGGGGCTCGAACTCACCAACCGTGAGATCATGACCTGAGCCAAAATAGAAGCTTAACTGACTTCAATTGAAAGTATTCTGTGTATTGTTTTCTGGAGAGTGGATACCTGATAGGGTCTCTCAAAAGCTAACCAACCTACCCTGAAGTGTGAAGTCAGGGTTAGGAAACTGCAAATGTTAACCAACTTTTCCAGGTTGTAGATTGCAGATGGCTTATACACATACATTATATTATCCAAAATGGAATATTTTAAAATAGATATGGTACAGCAGGTGAAAGGCAGCAGCTTGGCATGGCTGCTTTTCCAATAGCAAGTGACAAGAAAAAGGAAAACTAATTTCTCTATTTTACTGAATATGCGCCAAAAATTTTAAGGCATCGGTAGTGGGACCTCCAGTAGCCAAGACCAGAGGAGGAGAGGAGGAAGAAAAAGACAGCAGTCAGAATATGGCAGCTGAGTGGATATGTTCATAAGCTCATGTGTATGGCGTTAATGCTTAGAGAAAGAGGCCTTATGGAAATTGTTTGCAGGTGGGGAGCAAATGTGGACAAACTGGGCCTGCTTCATAACGTTTGACATATGTGTCTTCACAACTCTTCCTAATGGTCAAAGCAGCTCATTTAGGGTTCAAAATACCCAAGGCTGCACTATAAGTGGTAACAAACAGATTGGAACAAATCCTTTTTGCACAGAACACACTCATATTTCAAGGGAAATCCTAAAAACATAGTAACAAAGCTACAAACTGTTCCACCATTTCCAAGGTATGGGGAAATGTTTCAAAGACACATGGTTATAATTATTGAACTTAAGTTGTAGGTCTAATATGATAAGCATTGACGGTATGAAGGGACGAAATGCTTTCCCAGCGATAACGGAATAACTTTGAGTAATAGCCATTTGGTTGCCTTTGTTTTTGACACAGTGGTGGGAGCACGTTATGGTCACTGCTGTTTGATAAATGACCTTCCCATCATTCTCATTTTGTGGGTTTAGGCCAGACACCCATATTGTGACTTGGTTGGTGTGGAGGTTGGTGTTTCACTGTATTTTTAGAATATTTAGTCTATTTAGAAAGTTTACATAATTTTGGTTACAGTGACTAAAGTGACTAGGACTAAAATAAGATTGGCTTCTACAAAAACAAACTCTTCTAGCATTCGAAGGTGGCATTCACTGTGTGCAGAAGTGAGAGGGGTATGGTCAAATACTTCATATCTTGTTGATATTTCCTGGGTAGTTTATACCATACTTGAAATCTACTGAATCAAGAATTCTTTGTGGACTGATGTTTAAACATGTATTCTAATATATATAGCATATAAACTTATAAAATGGATTTTCATAGCTATTATACACACATACATGCACACACATATGTATGTATATGATTTGTAAGCACAGTGAAAGAATGTTAGTTTTTAATTAATTTTAAAGACTTTAAGAATTTTAATTACATTAATTTTGATTAATTTTAATTGAAGAATGGTACTTGAGATCTAGTTGAAATGGAATCACATTTTGCTTAACAGTTAAATAATATATTACAAATATTTTTAAGGTGATATTTTAATGATGATTGAAATAACTGGAAAATTATAAAGAAATGTACATAGATGAACAAAATAAATGAATGGTGGTCTATATTCAGGGTCCAAAAACCAACAAACATCTTTTCGGCTAAACTTGTATATATCTGGGTGGTATAAAGACTTTTAGATACTTCTCAATTCATTGTAAATTATTTCTTAAAGATTTATATTCAGGTTGTAAATGATACCTGCTCATCTTTTGTTTCCAAATTGGAGGTGTATATATATATATACACATATATACACATATATGTGTATATATCTATATGTATATCTATGTGTATATATGTAAAATATTATGTAAATATGTAATATGTATAATATTACATATATCTTTGATAATAATCCTTTGAAGTTGTATGAATTCATCTATATTTTTCTCATTTGTGAATTACTTTTTCATTTTGTTTATGTGCCTCTTATGGACAAGAAGTTCTTAATTTTAATATAGTCAAACTTATTAGTCTTTTCCTTATGGTTTATGCTTTTCATGTCTTATTTTGACAACTCTTCCCTACCCTGATTCATAAAGATATTCTCCTATGTTCTCGTCTGAAAGTTTTATATCTTTGTCTTCTGCATTTAAACCATTATCCACTTAGATTTTATTTGTAGCAAAATTATACTGTCTTCTTTCCTACATTTTTATAGTAAGTATTTTTTAAAGTGTATTTATTTTTAGAGAGAGAGAGAAGGAGCAGAGAAGGGGCAGAAACTCACGAACTACTTTTTTCTTTGTCTTTTTGTTTCTTAAATTCCACATATGAGTGAGATCAGATAGTATTTGTCTTTCCATGACTGACTTATTTCCCTTAGCATTATATCCTTTAGATTCATTTATGTTGTTGCAAATGGCAAGATTCTGAACGGTGTGAGGTGATACATCATTATGGTTTTGATTTGCATTTCCCTGATGATGAGTGATGTTGAGCATCTTTTCATGTCTCTGTTGGCGATCTGTCTGTCTTCTTTGGAGAAATGTCTGTTCATGTCTTCTGCCCACTTTTTAATTGGGTAATTAATTTGCTTGGGTGTTTTGATGTTGAGTTGTATCAGTTCTTTATATATTTTGGACACTAACCCCTTATCAGATATATCATTTGCAAATATCTTCTCCCATTCAGTAGGTTATCATTTTGTTAATTGTGTCCTTTGCTATGCAGAAGCTTTTTATTTTGATGTAGCCCCAATAGTTTTGTTTTCATTTTTGTTTTTTGCTTTTGTTTCCCTTACCTCTAGATATATGTCTAGAAAAATGTTGCTATGGTCAATGTCAGACAAATTATTGCCTGTGCTCTCTTCTAGAATTTTTATGGTGTGAGGGCTCACATTTAGGTCTTTAATCCATTTTGAGTTTATTTTGTGTATGGTATAAGAAAATGGTCCAGTTTCACTCTTTTGCATGTAGCCATCGAGTTGTCCCACACCATTTGTTGAAGAGACTGTCTTTTTCTCATTGGATATTCTTTCCTCCTTTGTTGTAGATTAATTGACCATATAATTGTGGGTTTATTTCTAGGCTCTCTATTCTGTCCCATTGATTTATGTGTCTATTTTTGTGCCAGTACCATACTGTTTTGATTGCTACAGCTTTGTAATATATCTTGAAATCTGGGATTGTGATACCTTCAGTTTTATTCTTTTATAAGATTTCTTTGGCTATTCAGGGTCTTTGTGGTTCCATACAAATTTTAGAATTATGTGTTCTAATTCTGTGAAAAAGTGTTACTGGTATTTTGGTAGGGGTTGCATTAAATGTATAGATTGCTTTGGGTAATTAGGACATTTTAACAATATTTGTTTTCCCTCCTCCACAGTAAATCTTTACTTGGTCTGGACTTCCCTGGGAAATAGACTCTGAGATGGGGATTCATGTCCAGGAGTTTATGCCTTATAGCCAATACCTGAGAAAGAGTGAGACAAGCAAGATGGGGCAAATGGGGAAGTTTTTTTGTGGTTCAGCTTGTTAGAGGATTCAGTGGATATCCTGGGGACCCTGGAGCTGGGTGTTCCCTTCAGAGATGTCCTAAATTGAGATAAAGGGGCCAGGCCTTTTATTTTTTTTAAGTTTATTTATTCATTTTGAGAGATAGAGCAAGGGAGGGGCAGAGAGATAGGGAAAGAGAGAGAATCCTAAGCAGGCTCTGCACCAGCAGCACAGAGCCTGATGCTGGGCTCAATCTCATGGACCATGAGATCACGATCTGAGCCAAAACCAAGAGTCAGATGCTTAACTGACTGAACCACCCAGGTGCCCCAAGGGGCCAGGCCTTTTAATGCCCATAAATATCTGAGACTGTGATTATCAAGGCCTTCTTAGGACATGGCTCCTGTACTTGTCCATTTACTGTCAAAATTAGGCAAGGGGGTCACGAAAGATGATACAGTGGTTTACGTAAGTGCAAATCTGTTCTTTCTTACCTGTATAACACAGCCCTACTTCCTCCTGCATATGATTAAAGCTGATTATCCTTTTTTTCTTGTCTGCTTTTCTCTTGACACAAGAAGTCTTCAGGGATTGGGCAGTATCCATAGTTTAAAGTTTAATCAAGCTCTAGCTGTTTTTGTAGTGGAAACACTTCTCCTTTGGGAAACAGAAACTACGGGTTGCAGAGATATATCTTGGAAGATGGCATTCCATCTTTTTTAGGTATCAACTTCAAGTTCATGCTTCACCTATACCTTCAAAAGGCCATTCAGTTGCTCTGCGAGGCCAGTACATTCTGGATGGTGTATTTTGTGATCGGATCCAAGGATCCCACGGACATGTTTATTGTTGTAAAGTCTTTTCTGTGAAGTGGAACCCTTGGTCCATGACAGTAGTGGATAGTATTCTCTGTTTTATGTTGGCCAGTCACTGTGAGCCTTCAGTTGTGCTGGCCAAAGTCCTGCAGGTATTGTACCCATAATATCAATTCTAGGTGAGATAAATTGCTGCCCCAGCCAAGGGTGAAAGTGGTCCTGTGTTAGTTTTCTAGGGCCACAATAACAAATTACCACACTCTGGATGGCTTAATACAACAGAAAATTCTTCTCTCACAATTCTGCAGGCTACATACAAGTCTGTAATCAAGGTGTCAGCAGGGCCATGACCTTATCTCCTAGCTTCTTGTGGTTGTCAGCCATCCTTCATGTTCTTTTGTTTACAGCAACATAACTCTCAATCTCTGCTTCTGTCATCACATAGCCATCTTACCCCCATATGTCTATGTCTTCACATGTATTTTCTCTGTGTCTGCCTCTGTGTCTCTTTGTCTCTTCTTATAAGGATACCAGTAATGCTGGGTTAAGGACGCACTCTACCCCACCTCATCTTAACTTACATCTTCATTACACCCTCAAAGACCATATTTCCAAACAAGGTCCCATATACAGATACCACGTTGGAACTTCTACATATATATTTGGGAGCCACAATTCAAGCCACAACAGGTCAGCTGTAATCAGTATGCCCCTCAAGTGGCTGCTTGTTTTCCATGGTATGTTGTCCATGAATCAGGGGGCTCAGGATGGCTTCCTGCTACTGGAAGGTGGGGCATCTGGTAGCAGCAGTAGCTTGCTCAGCCTTGATGAGTAGAAGCACTTGCTGTTGGACCCATGCACAGCTTCCACCCCTGCCAACCATAAAACGACTTCATTCTTGAGCCCATTGTGCTAGCACTGACATGACCAATGGCAGAGGCTGGCTGTGGTCAGTTTTTCACACCATCCATCTGTTGCCCATTTAGCATTTCTTATATTGTGAATGCTCACGGATAGGTGTTATCACGTGAATTTAAAATACTGTGTACCTCAGGCTGTGTTAATCTGCTCTAGCAAAGGTACCTCATCTGACATAGCACCTGTGACTGGGAGTACGCCTTGGTTAAGTTCACAGTAGACAACTATCATCCACCAAGATCCATCTAGTTTTTGAAGGACCACAAAGGTGAGTTAAATGAGTGTATGGCAGGGACCACCAACTCTGCACACGTTAGGATTTTAAGAGCAGCACTCATGTCTGGCATCCACCCTCAATTCTAAGACACAATATTGTTTGTAACTTACTATTTTGGTGGGAGAAAGGAGAGAACATTCAGAGGTTTCAACTTGATCAAAAATAAATGTGAAGGTTATGCCAAGTACCAAGTATACTGTTTCCATTTTAAATTCAGGATGGAGAGAAGTGACTGCTGACTGGATCATAGACTCAGTGGACACTCTGTGAGCTGGACTTGGGTCAAGATTCCTTTTATTACTTCCCTTCTATATGCTCTCATTCCAAAAGGAGAACCATTTACCACTTCAGATCAATTCAGTCCCTGTGCCCAACAGACCTCTATATGTTTGAGTTTTCCCCTTTTCCCACTGCTAAATAGCTTTTACATCCTTTGAGGGAAGCCTAGAAAAATGACTACTGATTGCTGTGGTGGTGTGGGGTCCTATCTTCTAGCCATCTAGCCTCTGCTTAAGCCCAGTGGGTCTGGATCAGAGAAGTGTCCATCTCTCGGGCACCTAGGGAAACTATATTCTGTTAAATATCTCCGTGTCTCTCCTGACTGCCTCGGGAACCTACCTTTGTGACAATTGTGCTCACCTCCATTCTGATGGTGAAGCCACACCTCCTAGCCTGTAGTATTTTGGGATCATCCCCATTGCTATCTGTGAGCCCAGTCCTGTAGTGACAATTCCTAACTCAAAATCAAAGAGCTTCTCAGTGATGCTGGTTTCTGTCTCATTAGCACATTCTTTATTGTTCTAATAAATGGAGTGTTCTCCAGGCCCTCCTGTAGAATAGTCAGTTGACAGGATTTTTGGTCTTTATACTATATCTACTTTTGAGGGTCTACTTCCGTGAACTTTTGATGCCTTCCTCTGCTTTCTGCTATGGCAGTTCTGGCACCCGTATTTCACTTAGTGGGCGCTGTTGGTTTTTCCAGGCACCCAAGAATTAGCCTAGCTGTGTATTACCACTGTTTCCTGCAGTCCTTGTGGAGGGTTTAAGTCTTACACGACTTACCTTACACAGTAGAAGTGTGCTCCCAAATCAAAAAACTCCTCTTTATCCAATTTTATGATCTGACCAGCACCTTCAGAATCCAGTTCCATGTGTCTCCTGGTGACACATGCTGACTGGCTCCACAGTGCCATCTACAAACATCTAGTGACTTTTATTGGAAGTTCACTGCATCTATATAGCATCATTTAGGAATCACGGACTCTACAGGAACAGGTTATTTCTCTCCACTTGTTTAGGACACCCTTGAGGATTTTTTTTAAAGATTTTATTTTATTTTATTTTATTTTATTTTATTTTATTAAATAGGCTCCATGCCCAGTGTGGGGCTCAAACTCCTAACCCTGAGATCAAGAGTCACACAATCTACCAACTGAGCCAGCGAGGTGCTCCTTATCCTTGATGATTTTTATCAACATTTAATAATTTGCTCCATTAAGGCTTTGCATGCCTTTTGATATAATTATCCTTGGGTACTTTTATATTTTTGGTTGCCACTGAAAATGCCCTTCTTAAAACTGATTTACAGCTTCTTGTATCTAATGTGTAAATACAACTGAATTTTATATACTGATTTTTGTTTCAGAACTTGCCAAACCTTCTTATTAAATGTCTTAATTTTCCTATAATTTCTTTAGATTTTCTATATTAAGATTAGAAATTATGCCCTCTTCTGAAAAATGAGACTTTTTGTTCTTCTTTTTCTTCTTTATTACTTTTATTTCTTTTTTTCTAATTCCATTGCACTAGGTAGGTCTCACGGTCAGTGGCTTGAATAGAAGTGATGGTAACAGGCATCCTTTTCTTCTTCATCTTGATGTTTGCTATGCATTTTTTATTTGTATGGTTTGTTTTCTTTTTTTTTTTTTTAGAGAGAGAGAGAGAGAGAGAGCATGAGTTGGGGAGAGGGGCAGAGGGGGGAGAGAGAGAGAGAGAGAGGGAGAGAGAGAGAAAATCGTAAGCAGGCTCCACACTCAGCATGTGGAGCCAGGCATGGGGCTCAATCCCATGACCTGGGGATCATGACCTGAGTTGAAATCAAGAGTTGGACGCTCAACTGACTGAGCCACCCAGCCTCCCCTATTTATATGTTTGCCTTTTATAAAATTAGTGAATTTTTATGCTTTTCTAGTTTGCTAATATATTTCTTAGATCATGTGTAGATAATGAATATTTTTAATAAAATAAAATTAACATACCATGTTATATTAGTTTCAGATGTACAATATATCTATTCAACAATTCTATACATTACCTAGTGCTCACCACGATAAGTGTAGTCATCAGTCATAAATCAACATTATTACAATATTATTGACTATATTCCCGATGCTATACTTTTCATATCTGTGACTTATTTATTTTATAACTGGAAAATTGTACCTCTTAATTCCCTTTATCTATTTTGTCCATCTCCCCACGTACCTCTCCTCTGGAAACCTTCAGTTTATTCTTTGTATTTAAGAGTCTATTTGAAAAAAAAAAAAAAGAGGTTATTTGTATTTTGTTTGCTTATTTGTTTTGTTTTTTAGATTCCACATATAAGTGAAGTTATGTGGCATTTATCTTTGTATGACTTATTTCACTGAGCATAGTACCCTCTAGCTCCATCCATGTTGTCACAAATGACAAAATCTCATTTTCATAGCTGAATAATATTCCAGTATGTATATATACTACATCTTCTTTATTCATTCATTTATCGATGGACACTTGGGTTGCTTTATGTCTTGGTTATTATAGATAACACTGCAATAAACATAGGGATGCATATATCTTTTCAAATTGTATTTTCATTGGTGGAGGGTTGATGGTAAACACCCAGTAGGAGAATTCCTAGATCATATGGTATTTCTATTTTTAATTTTTTTAACGTTTATTTTTATTTATTTTGAGAGAGACAGAGCACAAGTGGCAGAGAGGGGCAAAGAGAAAGAGAGGGAGAGAGAGAATCCCAAGAAGGCTTCACACTGTCAGTGCAGAGCCCTATGCAGTGCTCGATCTCATGAACCACAAGATCATGACCTGAGCCAAAATCAAGAGACATATGCTCAACTGACTGAGCCAGGCAGGTGCCCCTATTTTCGATTTTTTGAGGAAACTTTGTACTGTTTGCCAAGGTGGCTGCACCAATTTCCATTCCCACCAACAGTGCACAAGGGTTCCCTTTTCTCCACATCCTCACTAACATTTGTTATTTCTGTCTTTTTGATACTTGCAGTTCTGACTGATGTGATATCTCATTGTAGTTTTGATTTACATTTCCCTGATGATTAGTGATATTGAGCATCTTGGTCATCTGTGTGTCTTCTTTGGAAAACTGTATTGAGTTCCTCTGTCCATTTTTTAATCAGATTGTCTTTTTTGTTGTTGTTGACTTGTGTATATTCTTTATGTATTTCAGGTATTAATCTCTTATCAGATGTATCATTTGTAAAAATTTTCTTCCATTAACTAGGTTTCTTTTCTTTTTTATTGATGGTTTTCTTTGCTGTGCAAAAGCTTATTACTTTGGTGTAGTCCTAATAGTTTATTTTTGCTTTTATTTCCTTTGCCTGAGGAGACTTATCCATAAATATGTTGGTAATGGCAATGTCCAAGAGATTACTGCCTATGCTTTCTCTAGGAATTTTATGGTCCTAGATTTCACAGTTAGGTCTTTATGGATATTTAATTTTTTTTAAATTTTTAATGTTTATTATTTATTTTTGAGAGAGATACAAAGAAAGACAGAGCAGGAGTGGGGGAGGGGCAGAGAGAGAGGGGGACACAGAATCTGAAGCAGGCTCCAGCCTGTGAGCTGTCAGCACAGAACCTGACATGGGGCTGGAACCACAAACTGTGAGATCATGACCTGAGCTGAAGTCAGATGCTTAAATGACTGAGCCATCCAGGTGCCCCTGAATATTGAATTTTTAAATGTTTTCTCTGCATATATTAAGATAATAACCTGTCTCTCTCCCTTTAGCAATGTGAAAAGTTGTATTAGTTGATTTAGTATTAAACCAACATTGCAATCTAGGGATAAGCTTTCCTTATGATGTATTAACTTCTCATATCTTACTGTATACAGATGGCTAATATTTTATTTAATTACTAATATTTTACATTTTTGTTCAAGAGTATAGTTGTTATGTAATTTTTATTTATTTGACTCTTCTGGTCAGGTTTGAACATCAAAATGCTCATCATAAAATGAGATGGGATGTTATTTTCTCTTTCTCTCTTCTCTTGGAAGAGTTTTGTGAGGCTAAAATTATTTTTTCCTTGAATGTGTGGTAGAACTACTCTGTAAAGTTGTCTGGGTCTGATGTTTTCTTTGCGGAAAAATTTTTATTGACTTTGAATCATCTTTACTCAGGGAAAATACGTGCTTCTTGGTATTTTCTGAGACACTAATTCACTGGCAGGTGAATCATAGTACTTTTACTTTACCAAATTACACCCAACATCATTATCTATGAGAGAGAATATACTTACTGAATTTCTACCAACAGTGGCTAGAGATTACTGAATATTTCTGCTTCTATGGCGGAATTCCTGGCATCTCATTAGAAATCACTTCACAGAGAAAGACAAATGCAATTACAAAGAATTTCAGAGAACAGGATTCTGATAACAAATGTGTAGTAAAAATATAAGTAACAATTATAGGGCTCAGAGAAGACATATCTATTTTGATCAGAAGAGAATAAAGAAAGATATGTAGAGCTTATAGGTGCCTTAGAGCTTGGGATCCTGGAGAGGGACACCATGGTTAGTAAAACGACTCTGCCACTTACAGTTGCCGCTCACTAGTGCCCTTCAGAAACTAGCATCCACATCTGTATAATGGTTCCTATCTCAAGCATCATTGTGATGATAACTATTAGAGCATGGTAAGTGCTTACTATATGTTATCTATATCAATTTTTCCAGGACAAATGAGGAAGTCATGTTAGAAAATACATTCTGAAAGACAAACAAAATGGCAGTCATGGCAGGCAAGTAGGATGGCTAAGGAGGAATGCTAAGTTGGGAGTAGAGCATCTTTTCCAGAAGGTATCCAGGACCAAACTATAGTTGGACAAGAAGCTTTAATTGGGCCAGGTTGTCTTGATTATGTAGATTTCCAAGAGCACATAACTGGATGGAGCTGAGATTTGGGATGGTAGGGTGGGCAGTGGTGAGGGTCTGTACAGAAAAAAATCCCAGGAGGGGAGTGGGCAGTCAGATATTTATTTCATTCTTCCCATTTTATTACTCAGTATTGCTTTTCAGGATACTTCAAAATTCTGTTGTGAAAAAAAAATGACAACTTACTCTACAGACAACTCAAAATAGGTTAGGACCCAGAATGGTAACTCTTTAGGAAGAGAAGTTAACCATTAACTAACTAGCAAGAGAAGTTACCCAGTCAGCGGTCTTAGCTACTTAAGGTCTTAGCTAGGTCACTCATCAGGGTCCTTTGTTTCCTTGACATAAGCATTAAATAATATCTCTATCTACTTTGTTTTGGGGTCAAGGACCCAATAATGATGTCATCGTTGCTAAATTGCCTTAGTTACCTTTACAAAAAAAACGTGTTACCTCTTAGTGGATGTCTTAACCAATTATTGATGCTAACTCAAAAGTCAGGAGAGAGTCTGAGGGAACCTAGCAATTTTTGAAAACATATGCTAACATAATGTTACTCAAAATCCTTTAATGTGTTGGGGAAAAGAGCTTGGGTAAGATCCTCTGGAGCCTTGGATTGTGATCCAAGCTGGAGTCCTAAAGTTGTGATATTTTAGAACATATTAATGTGATTTTCTTTATTTTTTTTCCTTTACTTTTCCTCATTCATGAATTTCCCCCAATCCATCTATTACCTTGGAGAATGTTAGGATGATTGTGATGAAACAGTCATCAAAAATAGTGTTCAGCATTGACTTCTAAAACAGTCTTGTAAAGCTACCTGAAAGTGTGTAGCAGTTAATCATAAGTATTTGGTAGATTGTTGTAGCTGGGAGAGAGAGAAAGATGGAGACAGGTAGGATAGAAGCCTGTGAGAGACCTTCAGGACTTGGAGGAGAGGAACAGAATCGGTTTCCAAAACGTGCTCAGCCTTTGCTCCATCAGGACCTTATCGCACCATGGAGTCCTTTGTGAGCAGAGCTACTGATGCCCCTGGGTCATCCCTTCCCTCTAGGTAAACACACACTGCAGGTGACTGTATTGTCCACTTACCATCCGATGGGACAGTGCCTGCTATGTCCTATCTTGTGCAGAATATTTGGGTGTGTGGTTTTTCTCTTATTTGTTTACATGGTAAAGAAGGTCTGCTTCTGAATGTTACTCAATACGTATTAGGTACATTGTACACCAGAAGATAGAAACCACAAACATATCCTATGTCCTTCAGAATCTTATAGTACAATGGAGACTCTTACCCAGAACTTTCCAAACATGCAGCCAGCCCTGGAAAAACATGAGACAAGGAGGTTCAAATCACCATCTTGTTCTTGATTCTTCCTGACATACATCTGAAATCCAAACTACCATTTTCAAAAAGGCACAATCTATAAATGCCTTCTCCTCCGCGTATTTTCAAGACTGTTGCAATAAAAGGTAGAAAAAAAATGTATAAAGGAGAGTCATCAGGAGAGAAGAAACAGAACTCAGGCCTGCATCTATAACTTATTCGCCATGTGATTGGTCAAAACCACAGCTTTGAGGGGAAAGGCAAAGAGGGAGAATGCTCTAATTTTACCAGAGCTAAAATCATGAAAGTGACTCCTTCTGAGGAAAAAAAAAAAAAAAAAAAAAAAGGAAAGGAAGGAAGGAAGGAAGGGAGGAAAGGGTGGCATTATATCTTACTTGCTAATTTGTAAGTGCAATTAAGGTTAAAGTTATACTTCCCTTCACAAGAAAACATGACCAAAAGCATTATGACCAAGAGAGCTTTGTTTGTAAAGAACTTTTCAAGATGCTGTTTTTCTCCTGGAAAATGTGGTTTATCTAATTGATGGCTGAGGAAAACCATCTTTTTAAACTTCCCACTCAATGAGTCAGCCTGGGGTGTGTCTGCCTTGTAGCATCCTGTGAGATCCAGTAATCTAAAGAGGCATGACCGACGCAGCCCCAAGCTCATGCGTCAAGAGGAGCTACCGGGGCTGGGAAACCAGAGGGAGCCCGGTTTTCCAAACAGAGTGGTTTACAAAATTGCATGTTATGAAATGGGGTTTCAGCCTTTAAAGAATCATTGCCTATTTTAAAAAGAACCTGCCGAATGATTCCTCTCAACACCCAAGATCTACAATTGGTAAAGGCCAGGTAATTACTCTAACTGAAGGGCAAGTATTATCGCCTTCGGGTTTCTTCATGTTTACCTTGAAGAGAATTTCCATGACACCACCAGCTGCAATGGAGTGGAGGCAAAATGGAGAATTTGGATAAGTTCTTTTCCAAACACACCCTGAAACACTGACACAGCGTTGTGAATACTGAGTCAGACCATCAGTGAAGCATCAAACACTGAGGAAAATTCAATGGTCACCTAAAAGGCTGCCCTATACCATAACTTTATTTCCAAAAAAAAAGAGATGTGTGTGAGCTGGTGATTTAGGGGTATGTTGGAAGAGAACACAGAAGATAAAAGGTTTGAAACAATGTCATCTTTGTTGAAAAATATTCTACCTTCTCTATTATAGCTAGTCCAGAGTAGACACTTATCTTGATATGATAAAAAGAATGTGACAGGATTGTATTTGGGATTCTTTAAATTTTATCTCATCACACTTCCAGAGTTGGCTTTTTTAGAATAAGATGTAGAAGCTGTAAAATGAACAAACAAATTGCCAAGTGTTACCGCAGACTGAAGAAACTTTACTCAAATCAGAGATCAATATTTGAGGTACATTAAGATCTTGGGAAGAATGAACTGAACACCAGATAATGGGTGTGCCTCAGGCTGTGTGGGATTTTTATTTCAGAGAAGCAACAATGTATACAGGTTTACCTTAGTTTTCTAAACTTTCCTTACATGATTAACACTAAGAAAAAAATGTATTAGACTCCAGGTAGCACAAAGGTAGAGAAGGAAATGAGCTGACAGTACAGCAGTGTTTTGGATAAAAGAGGTATGGTAGGAAAAGATCTTAACATTGGAATGAGCTAAGTAAGACCATCACAGCTCTAGATTTCCAGGAGCCTTATCAAGAAATGTGAAGTATGTGTGAATAGCCACTTTTGACAGAGGTTTTAGCATATTGGGGTGTTTGGAATGATCACCACATTACAGATCTAGGAGCATTCTCCAGAGGTTAGAGCCTGAGAAAACACATGTTTCTTGGTTCTCTGGTGTTTTCCTGACTGCTCATTAGCAACAGTGTAATTTTCACTGCTCTCCAGCCCAAGAGACATCACAATTATATCTCTAGATCATGATGATCAGCTCTGGTCAGCTCCAGACAGGAAAAATCATGGCCACCCATGAGAGACTGTGAATTCTCTCTTCCCCATAGTTGGGTATTAGAAATGAAGACAAAGGATGGATACACCATCCTACTGCGGCTACTGAAAGAACTCCTCTGCAACTATAAATATCAATGAACCCTTTGTACTAGTTTTTGCACCTCTTCCTTAATACTTCCAAAAAGCACTGTCACTACAGATTCTCTAGTTTTCTTTCTTTTTAAAATTTCAGCTTTATTGAGGTATAATTGATATATAAAATTATATAACATTTAAAGTGTGCATCATGGTGATAGATGTATACATTATGGGAAGATTTCCCCCATCTAGTTAATTAAGACATCCATCACCTCATATACTTATCTTTTTTTTAAGACTCCACATATAGTATATGCCTTTCTATGCCTGGCTTATTTCACTTGGCATAATGCCTTCAAGGTCCATCCATGTTGTTAAAAATGACAAGATTTCCTTCTTTTTCATGGCTGAATAATATTGCATTATATATATTACATCTTTTTTATCCACCTATCTGTTGACAGACACTAAGGTTGTTTCCACATCTTAGTTACTATGAATAATGCCACAATAAATATGAGGGTGCAGATATATTTTCAATAACTTGTTTTTACTTCCTTTGGAGGTAGATCCAGAGATGGAATTACAAAATCATAAGGTAGTTCTGTTTTTAATTTTTTGAGGAGCCTCCATACATAACTGCTCTCCGTAAGTGGCTGTACCAATTTACATTCCCACCAACAGTGCACAAGAGTTCCCTTTTCCCTCTACTGTCTTGTCTTTTTTATGATAGCCATTCTACCAAGAATGAAGTGATATTTCAGTGTGACTTTGATTTGCATTTCCCTGATGATTAGTGATGTTGAGTACCTTTTCATATACCTGTTGGCCATTTGTATGTCTTCTCTGGAAAAATGTCTATTCGCTTCCTCTGCCCATTTCTTAATTGGATTGTTTGTTTTGTTATTGTGTTATATGATTTCTTATATATATTGGATATTAAACTCCTTATCAGATATGTGGTCTGCAAATATTTTCTCTCATTTGGTAGTATGCCTTTTCATCTTATTGGTGGTTTCTTTCACTGTGCAGAAGCTTTTTAGTTTGATGTAGTTCCACTTGTTTATTATTGCTTTTGGTGTTAAATCCAAAAAATCATTGCCAAGATTGATGTCAGGAGTTTCCTAAAAATCCTTCTAGTAGTTTTATGGTTTTAGGTCTTATGTTCAAGTATTGAATCCATTTTGAGTTGGTTTTTGTGTCTGGTATAAGAACATGGTCCAGTTTCACTCTTTTGCATGTGGCTGTCCAGTTTTCCCACCACCATTTAAAGAATAGATTATCCTTTCCCCATTGTATATTCTTGGCTCCTTTGTCATAAATTAATTGAGCATAGATGTATAGGTTTATTTCTGGACTCTCTATTCCATTCTATTGATTTAGGTATCTATCCCAAACCATACTGTTTTGATTACTACAGCTTTGTAATATAGTTTTAAATCAGGATATGATGTCTCTAGCTTTGTTCTTATTTTTCAAGATAGCTTTTGCTATGTGGAGTCTTTTATGATTCCATACAAATTTTAGGATTTTTTTTAAATTTCTGTGGAAAATGCCATTGGAATTTTGATAGGAGTGCACTGAATCTATAGATTGCTTTGAGTAATACGGACATTTTAACAATATTAATTCCTCTGTTCATGAACACAGAATATCTTTCCATTTATTTGTGTCTTCTTTAATTTCTTTCATCAATGTCCTATTGTTTTCGATGTATAAGTCCTTCATTTCCTTGGTTAAATTTATTCCCAGAGAGTTTATTCTTTTTAATGCACTTGTGAATTGGATTTTTTTAAATATCTCTTTCCAATAGTTATTGGTGTATAGAAACACAATTGATTTTTGTATATTGATTTTGTATCCTGAAACTTTACTGAAATTGTTTATTAGCTCTAACAGTTCATGTGGAGTCTTTAGGGTTTTCTATATGTGAAATCATATCCTCTGCAAATACTGAGAGTTTTACTTATTCCTTTTCTATTTGTATGGCTTTTACTTCTTTTTCTTACCTAATTGTTCTAGTTAGGACTTTCAGTACTATATTGAATAAAAGTGGTGAGAGTCGGGGCTCCTGGGTGGCTCAGTTGGTTAAACGTCTTTCAGCTCAGGTCATGATCCCCCGGTTTGTGGGTTTGAGCCCTGCGTTGGGCTCTGTGCTGACAGCTCGGAGCCTGGAGCCTGCTTCAGATTCTGTGTCCCCCTCTCTCTCTGCCCCTCCCCGACTCATACTCTGCCTCTCAGTCTCTCAAAAATAAATAAATGATAAATAAATAAA